>NC_134532.1:49238064-49547258 GCF_050624435.1 Tenrec ecaudatus
AGACGACCAGCCATGATGTTCCTCGCAAGTTGCTCCAGCCCTTCCCTGCAAGGTGCCAGAGAAGAACTGCAAGCTAACCCGGTTAACCTTAACGGGTGCTGAGAGAAGACCAGGTGTGATCTGCCTTTCAAGATGCTTCCATCAGCTTTGCAGGATGCTGATGGAAGAGCTGGTGTGATCTGCCATGCCAGATTTAGCAAATCTCCTTACCCAGAGGCTGATACAATACTTGCTCAGATCTTCCTTGCAAGATGTGCCTGGTCTTCTGATCTGCCATGCAAGATATTGCTGACCTTCCTTGCAAGATGCTGACACAAGACCTGCTTTAGCCTCCTTGCAAGTAATCCCTGGTCCTCCTTTAGAGTTGCTGAGGGAAGACCCGCTCCGATCTTTCTGGCAAGATTTTGCTGATTTTCCATTCAAGATGCTGACCGAAGACCGGCTCTGACCTGCCTTGCAAGATGTCACCGATCTTCCTTGGAAGATGTTGACAGATGACCTGGCCTGATATTCCATGCAAATTATCCCTCGTCTTCCTTATATCGTGCTGAGATGAGACCTGTCCCGATCTTCTTGCAACCTGCTTCCGATCTGCCTTGCAAGATGGCGACGGAAGATGTGCTCTGATCTTCCTTGCACGTGTGGATGATCGTGTTTGCAATATAGAAGACCTGCTCTGGTCTTCCTTGCTAAATGCTGAGGATCTTCCTTGCAAGATGCTGATAGGAGAGCTTCTCTAGTCTTTCTGGCTTAGATGTGGCAGCTATTCCTTGCAAGATGCTGTGAGGAGACCTGGTCTAAGCTACCTAGCAAGATATTGCAGATTCTCCACAGAGGATGCTGATAGAAGACCTGCGCTAATCAACCTTGCAAGACATCACCGATCTGCTTGGCAAGATAGAAGAACTGCTCTGATCTCCCTTGGATGTGGCTACTGGCCATCCTTGCAAGATGCTGAGGGCAACCTGAGGGAGATGTTCCCATGTGTGCCTGTGTCTCCAGCTTCAAAGGGTCTGAACCCTGTTCAGGCATCAGGAGGCTCACAGGTGAGTGAAATTATTCTCCCTCCTCCTCTCTGGAAAATTTTGGATAGGTATGCATAGGGTACACTTCTCCTTTTTCTCTTCTTATGTTTGCTTCAAAAGGTTTTTGGGGAAAAATAGGACTTTTATCTATATTTCATAATTGCACATCAAGACCAAGGCATATGCAGAATGCTACGCCCTTAGAGAGACATGTTTGGGGGGTCCTGAATGTGTGTGTGTGTGTGTGTGTGTGCTTGCACATCATATACGGTTGTTTGCGTAGCAAGGATTTTAGCAAACGCGTCGACAGTCTGTCAACCAGTGTTCTAGGGCAGGCAGACACAGTGGTAACTTCTCATGTGCTTCTTTACGTATGTTTGTGACACTCACCCTGCTCATAAGGAGGTCTGCATGCTGTCGAGCAGCTCTGGCTCCTCTCTGGTTAAAAACTTCACCTCTTAATTTCATTGCTCAAATGTTTCATGATTTTTTTAATTATTCATTTTAATATCGGGTTTATATACAGAATAATGTCTTTTAAAGATACTGGCTGATGCTCTTGTTGGGTACACGCAAATGTTGACTCGTGTATGTGTTTGTGTGTGTGTGTATGGGTGTGTGAGTGTTTCTGTGTGATTGAACATCACTCAAGAGTCCTTGTGTAACTAGGATTTACCAAACAACTTGGAAGTCAGTCGACCAGTGGTCTAGGTCACGCAAACACTGTGGTACTTTCTGATATGCCAATTTACATGTGTTTATCAAATTGGTGCAGCTTCTCAGAGCTATGCAGGCTGTCAAACAACTCAGGCTACACATTGGCTAACAAATTCACCTCCTCCTACGCTGCAAAAATTCTGGGTCTGGTTTCATTTCTCACATGTTTCAGGATTTTCTTTAAATCTACATGTTAAAATCAGATTACAAAATCAGATTTTATATTGAAGAAGGTTTTTTAAAGAAATTGGCCGATTATCTTGCCGTGCAAGCTCAAATGTTAAGTTTTGTGTTTGCGTGTGTGTGTGTTATTGTATGCTGTAATCCTGAGTAAGACAGACGACTGATGACTAGGAAGGGCCTAACAGACAGGCCGACAAAGAAATTCAGGTGTCGAAAAATATATATACATAGCCAAATCCGATGGTAGGCACAACATGCTGATACAACACACCTAGAAGCAGCTGCTGCATGAGATGACGTGCAGAACTACTTCACACAGTACCCTTTCTGGAAAATATTCGCAGCACCACTCCCTAACCCACAGATGATAGGATCTTCCTTGTGAGGTGGGATCAATCTGATGTGGCCTTCCTTGAAAACTCCACTGACCTTCCCTGCAACATGCTGATAGAAGACCTGCTCTGATCTGCTTTGCAAATTTGCTGATATATCTATCAAGGTGCTGGGAGAAGACCTGGCCACATCTTCCTTGAAAGATGCTTTCGATGTGCCATGCAAGATGGTGAGAGGATACATACTAGGGTGTTCCCAGTAAGAGGTCGCTAATCTTCCTTGCAAGATGCCGGGAGAAGCTGCTCTGAGCAGTCTTTCAAGAAGTCGTTCACATTTCTTAACGGTGCTGAAAGAAGGCCTACTCTGTTCTTCCCTGATCTGCCTTGCAAGGTGCCTGTAGACGACCAGCCATGATGTTCCTCGCAATTTGCTCCAGCCCTTCCCTGCAAGGTGCCAGTGAAGAACTGCAAGATAACCCGGTTACCCTTAACGGGTGCTGAGAGAAGACCAGGTGTGATCTGCCTTTCAAGATGCTTCCATCAGCCTTGCAGGATGCTGATGGAAGAGCTGGTGTGATCTGCCATGCCAGATTTAGCAAATCTCCTTACCCAGAGGCTGATACAATACTTGCTCAGATCTTCCTTGCAAGATGTGCCTGGTCTTCTGATCTGCCATGCAAGATATTGCTGACCTTCCTTGCAAGATGCTGACACAAGACCTGCTTTAGCCTCCTTGCAAGTAATCCCTGGTCCTCCTTTAGAGTTGCTGAGGGAAGACCCGCTCCGATCTTTCTGGCAAGATTTTGCTGATTTTCCATTCAAGATGCTGACCGAAGACCGGCTCTGACCTGCCTTGCAAGATGTCACCGATCTTCCTTGGAAGATGCTGACAGATGACCTGGCCTGATATTCCATGCAAAATATCCCTCGTCTTCCTTATATCGTGCTGTGATGAGACCTGTCCCGATCTTCTTGCAACCTGCTTCTGATCTGCCTTACAAGATGGCGACGGAAGATGTGCTCTGATCTTCCTTGCACGTGTGGATGATCGTGTTTGCAATATAGAAGACCTGCTCTGGTCTTCCTTGCTAAATGCTGAGGATCTTCCTTGCAAGATGCTGATATGAGAGCTTCTCTAGTCTTTCTGGCTTAGATGTGGCAGATATTCCTTGCAAGATGCTGTGAGGAGACCTGGTCTAAGCTACCTAGCAAGATATTGCAGATTCTCCACAGAGGATGCTGATAGAAGACCTGCGCTAATCAATCTTGCAAGACATCATCGATCTGCTTGGCAAGATAGAAGAACTGCTCTGATCTCCCTTGGATGTGGCTACTGGCCATCCTTGCAAGATGCTGAGGGCAACCTGAGGGAGATGTTCCCATGTGCGCCTGTGTCTCCACCTTCAATGGGGTGAACCCTGTTCAGGCATCAGGAGGCTCACAGGTGAGTGAAATTATTCTCCCTCCTCCTCTCTGGAAAATTTTGGATAGGTATGCATAGGGTACACTTCTCCTTTTTCTCTTCTTATGTTTGCTTCAAAAGGTTTTTGGGGAAAAATAGGACTTTTATCTATATTTCATAATTGCACATCAAGACCAAGGCATATGCAGAATGCTACGCCCTTAGAGAGACATGTTTGGGGGGTCCTGAATGTGTGTGTGTGTGTGTGTGTGTGTGTGCTTGCACATCATATACGGTTGTTTGCGTAGCAAGGATTTTAGCAAACGCGTCGACAGTCTGTCAACCAGTGTTCTAGGCCAGGCAGACACAGTGGTAACTTCTCATGTGCTTCTTTACGTATGTTTGTGACACTCACCCTGCTCATAAGGAGGTCTACATGCTGTCGAGCAGCTCTGGCTCCTCTCTGGTTAAAAACTTCACCTCTTAATTTCATTGCTCAAATGTTTCATGATTTTTTTAATTATTCATTTTAATATCGGGTTTATATACAGAATAATGTATTTTAAAGATACTGGCTGATGCTCTTGTTGGGTACACGCAAATGTTGACTCGTGTATGTGTTTGTGTGTGTGTGTATGGGTGTGTGAGTGTTTCTGTGTGATTGAACATCACTCAAGAGTCCTTGTGTAACTAGGATTTACCAAACAACTTGGAAGTCAGTCGACCAGTGGTCTAGGTCACGCAAACACTGTGGTACTTTCTGATATGCCAATTTACATGTGTTTATCAAATTGGTGCAGCTTCTCAGAGCTATGCAGGCTGTCAAACAACTCAGGCTACACATTGGCTAACAAATTCACCTCCTCCTACGCTGCAAAAATTCTGGGTCTGGTTTCATTTCTCACATGTTTCAGGATTTTCTTTAAATCTACATGTTAAAATCAGATTACAAAATCAGATTTTATATTGAAGAAGGTTTTTTAAAGAAATTGGCCGATTATCTTGCCGTGCAAGCTCAAATGTTAAGTTTTGTGTTTGCGTGTGTGTGTGTTATTGTATGCTGTAATCCTGAGTAAGACAGACGACTGATGACTAGGAAGGGCCTAACAGACAGGCCGACAAAGAAATTCAGGTGTCGAAAAATATATATACATAGCCAAATCCGATGGTAGGCACAACATGCTGATACAACACACCTAGAAGCAGCTGCTGCATGAGATGACGTGCAGAGCTACTTCACACAGTACCCTTTCTGGAAAATATTCGCAGCACCACTCCCTAACCCACAGATGATAGGATCTTCCTTGTGAGGTGGGATCAATCTGATGTGGCCTTCCTTGAATACTCCATTGACCTTCCCTGCAACATGCTGATAGAAGACCTGCTCTGATCTGCTTTGCAAATTTGCTGATATATCTATCAAGGTGCTGGGAGAAGACCTGGCCACATCTTCCTTGAAAGATGCTTTCGATGTGCCATGCAAGATGGTGAGAGGAGACATACTAGGGTGTTCCCAGTAAGAGGTCGCTAATGTTCCTTGCAAGATTCCGGGAGAAGCTGCTCTGAGCAGTCTTTCAAGATGTCGTTCATATTTCTTAACGGTGCTGAAAGAAGGCCTACTCTGATCTTCCCTGACCTGCCTTGCAAGGTGCCTGTAGACG
The DNA here is from genome assembly GCF_050624435.1 of Tenrec ecaudatus. Taxonomy (NCBI): domain Eukaryota; kingdom Metazoa; phylum Chordata; class Mammalia; order Afrosoricida; family Tenrecidae; genus Tenrec; species Tenrec ecaudatus. The sequence goes on from NC_134532.1 coordinate 49,243,385, forward strand.
ACCAGCCATGATGTTCCTCGCAAGTTGCTCCAGCCCTTCCCTGCAAGGTGCCAGAGAAGAACTGCAAGATAACCCGGTTACCCTTAACGGGTGCTGAGAGAAGACCAGGTGTGATCTGCCTTTCAAGATGCTTCCATCAGCCACGCAGGATGCTGATGGAAGACCTGGTGTGATCTGCCATGCCAGATTTAGCAGATCTCCTTACCCAGAGGCTGACAATACTTGCTCAGATCTTCCTTGCAAGATGTGCCTGGTCTTCTGATCTGCCATGCAAGATATTGCTGACCTTCCTTGCAAGATGCTGACACAAGACCTGCTTTAGCCTCCTTGCAAGTAATCCCTGGTCCTCCTTTAGAGGTGCTGAGGGAAGACCCGCTCCGATCTTTCTGGCAAGATTTTGCTGATTTTCCATTCAAGATGCTGACCGAAGACCGGCTCTGACCTGCCTTGCAAGATGTCACCGATCTTCCTTGGAAGATGCTGACAGATGACCTGGCCTGATATTCCATGCAAATTATCCCTCGTCTTCATTATATCGTGCTGAGATGAGACCTGTCCCGATCTTCTTGCAACCTGCTTCCGATCTGCCTTGCAAGATGGCGACAGAAGATGTGCTCTGATCTTCCTTGCACGTGTGGATGATCGTGTTTGCAATATAGAAGACCTGCTCTGGTCTTCCTTGCTAAATGCTGAGGATCTTCCTTGCAAGATGCTGATAGGAGAGCTTCTCTAGTCTTTCTGGCTTAGATGTGGCAGCTATTCCTTGCAAGATGCTGTGAGGAGACCTGGTCTAAGCTACCTAGCAAGATATTGCAGATTCTCCACAGAGGATGCTGATAGAAGACCTGCGCTAATCAACCTTGCAAGACATCACCGATCTGCTTGGCAAGATAGAAGAACTGCTCTGATCTCCCTTGGATGTGGCTACTGGCCATCCTTGCAAGATGCTGAGGGCAACCTGAGGGAGATGTTCCCATGTGTGCCTGTGTCTCCAGCTTCAAAGGGTCTGAACCCTGTTCAGGCATCAGGAGGCTCACAGGTGAGTGAAAGTATTCTCCCTCCTCCTCTCTGGAAAATTTTGGATAGGTATGCATAGGGTACACTTCTCCTTTTTCTCTTCTTATGTTTGCTTCAAAAGGTTTTTGGGGAAAAATAGGACTTTTATCTATATTTCATAATTGCACATCAAGACCAAGGCATATGCAGAATGCTACGCCCTTAGAGAGACATGTTTGGGGGGTCCTGAATGTGTGTGTGTGTGTGTGTGTGTGTGTGTGTGCTTGCACATCATATACGGTTGTTTGCGTAGCAAGGATTTTAGCAAACGCGTCGACAGTCTGTCAACCAGTGTTCTAGGCCAGGCAGACACAGTGGTAACTTCTCATGTGCTTCTTTACGTATGTTTGTGACACTCACCCTGCTCATAAGGAGGTCTGCATGCTGTCGAGCAGCTCTGGCTCCTCTCTGGTTAAAAACTTCACCTCTTCATTTCATTGCTCAAATGTTTCATGATTTTTTTAATTATTCATTTTAATATCGGGTTTATATACAGAATAATGTCTTTTAAAGATACTGGCTGATGCTCTTGTTGGGTACACGCAAATGTTGACTCGTGTATGTGTTTGTGTGTGTGTGTATGGGTGTGTGAGTGTTTCTGTGTGATTGAACATCACTCAAGAGTCCTTGTGTAACTAGGATTTACCAAACAACTTGGAAGTCAGTCGACCAGTGGTCTAGGTCACGCAAACACTGTGGTACTTTCTGATATGCCAATTTACATGTGTTTATCAAATTGGTGCAGCTTCTCAGAGCTATGCAGGCTGTCAAACAACTCAGGCTACACATTGGCTAACAAATTCATCTCCTCCTACGCTGCAAAAATTCTGGGTCTGGTTTCATTTCTCACATGTTTCAGGATTTTTTTTAAATCTACATGTTAAAATCAGATTACAAAATCAGATTTTATATTGAAGAAGGTTTTTTAAAGAAATTGGCCGATTATCTTGCCGTGCAAGCTCAAATGTTAAGTTTTGTGTTTGCGTGTGTGTGTGTTATTGTATGCTGTAATCATGAGTAAGACAGACGACTGATGACTAGGAAGGGCCTAACAGACAGGCCGACAAAGAAATTCAGGTGTCGAAAAATATATATACATAGCCAAATCCGATGGTAGGCACAACATGCTGATACAACACACCTAGAAGCAGCTGCTGCATGAGATGACGTGCAGAGCTACTTCACACAGTACCCTTTCTAGAAAATATTCGCAGCACCACTCCCTAACCCACAGATGATAGGATCTTCCTTGTGAGGTGGGATCAATCTGATGTGGCCTTCCTTGAAAACTCCACTGACCTTCCCTGCAACATGCTGATAGAAGACCTGCTCTGATCTGCTTTGCAAATTTGCTGATATATCTATCAAGGTGCTGGGAGAAGACCTGGCCACATCTTCCTTGAAAGATGCTTTTGATGTGCCATGCAAGATGGTGAGAGGAGACATACTAGGGTGTTCCCAGTAAGAGGTCGCTAATCTTCCTTGCAAGATGCCAGGAGAAGCTGCTCTGAGCAGTCTTTCAAGATGTCGTTCACATTTCTTAACGGTGCTGAAAGAAGGCCTACTCTGTTCTTCCCTGATCTGCCTTGCAAGGTGCCTGTAGACGACCAGCCATGATGTTCCTCGCAAGTTGCTCCAGCCCTTCCCTGCAAGGTGCCAGAGAAGAACTGCAAGATAACCCGAGTGCTGAGAGAAGACCAGGTGTGATCTGCCTTTCAAGTTGCTTCCATCAGCCTTGCAGGACGCTGATGGAAGAGCTGGTGTGATCTGCCATGCCAGATTTAGCAGATCTCCTTACCCAGAGGCTGATACAATACTTGCTCAGATCTTCCTTGCAAGATGTGCCTGGTCTTCTGATCTGCCATGCAAGATATTGCTGACCTTCCTTGCAAGATGCTGACACAAGACCTGCTTTAGCCTCCTTGCAAGTAATCCCTGGTCCTCCTTTAGAGGTGCTGAGGGAAGACCCGCTCCGATCTTTCTGGCAAGATTTTGCTGATTTTCCATTCAAGATGCTGACCGAAGACCGGCTCTGACCTGCCTTGCAAGATGTCACCGATCTTCCTTGGAAGATGCTGACAGATGACCTGGCCTGATATTCCATGCAAATTATCCCTCGTCTTCCTTATATCGTGCTGAGATGAGACCTGTCCCGATCTTCTTGCAACCTGCTTCCGATCTGCCTAGCAAGATGGCGACGGAAGATGTGCTCTGATCTTCCTTGCACGTGTGGATGATCGTGTTTGCAATATAGAAGACCTGCTCTGGTCTTCCTTGCTAAATGCTGAGGATCTTCCTTGCAAGATGCTGATAGGAGAGCTTCTCTAGTCTTTCTGGCTTAGATGTGGCAGCTATTCCTTGCAAGATGCTGTGAGGAGACCTGGTCTAAGCTACCTAGCAAGGTATTGCACATTCTCCACAGAGGATGCTGATAGAAGACCTGCGCTAATCAACCTTGCAAGACATCACCGATCTGCTTGGCAAGATAGAAGAACTGCTCTGATCTCCCTTGGATGTGGCTACTGGCCATCCTTGCAAGATGCTGAGGGCAACCTGAGGAAGATGTTCCCATGTGTGCCTGTGTCTCCAGCTTCAAAGGGTCTGAACCCTGTTCAGGCATCAGGAGGCTCACAGGTGAGTGAAATTATTCTCCCTCCTCCTCTCTGGAAAATTTTGGATAGGTATGCATAGGGTACACTTCTCCTTTTTCTCTTCTTATGTTTGCTTCAAAAGGTTTTTGGGGAAAAATAGGACTTTTATCTATATTTCATAATTGCACATCAAGACCAAGGCATATGCAGAATGCTACGCCCTTAGAGAGACATGTTTGGGGGGTCCTGAATGTGTGTGTGTGTGTGTGTGTGTGTGTGTGTGTGTGCTTGCACATCATATATGGTTGTTTGCGTAGCAAGGATTTTAGCAAACGCGTCGACAGTCTGTCAACCAGTGTTCTAGGCCAGGCAGACACAGTGGTAACTTCTCATGTGCTTCTTTACGTATGTTTGTGACACTCACCCTGCTCATAAGGAGGTCTGCATGCTGTCGAGCAGCTCTGGCTCCTCTCTGGTTAAAAACTTCACCTCTTAATTTCATTGCTCAAATGTTTCAAGATTTTTTAAATTATTCATTTTAATATCGGGTTTATATACAGAATAATGTATTTTAAAGATACTGGCTGATGCTCTTGTTGGGTACACGCAAATGTTGACTCGTGTATGTGTTTGTGTGTGTGTGTATGGGTGTGTGAGTGTTTCTGTGTGATTGAACATCACTCAAGAGTCCTTGTGTAACTAGGATTTACCAAACAACTTGGAAGTCAGTCGACCAGTGGTCTAGGTCACGCAAACACTGTGGTACTTTCTGATATGCCAATTTACATGTGTTTATCAAATTGGTGCAGCTTCTCAGAGCTATGCAGGCTGTCAAACAACTCAGGCTACACATTGGCTAACAAATTCACCTCCTCCTACGCTGCAAAAATTCTGGGTCTGGTTTCATTTCTCACATGTTTCAGGATTTTCTTTAAATCTACATGTTAAAATCAGATTACAAAATCAGATTTTATATTGAAGAAGGTTTTTTAAAGAAATTGGCCGATTATCTTGCCGTGCAAGCTCAAATGTTAAGTTTTGTGTTTGCGTGTGTGTGTGTTATTGTATGCTGTAATCCTGAGTAAGACAGACGACTGATGGCTAGGAAGGGCCTAACAGACAGGCCGACAAAGAAATTCAGGTGTCGAAAAATATATATACATAGCCAAATCCGATGGTAGGCACAACATGCTGATACAACACACCTAGAAGCAGCTGCTGCATGAGATGACGTGCAGAGCTACTTCACACAGTACCCTTTCTGGAAAATATTCGCAGCACCACTCCCTAACCCACAGATGATAGGATCTTCCTTGTGAGGTGGGATCAATCTGATGTGGCCTTCCTTGAAAACTCCACTGACCTTCCCTGCAACATGCTGATAGAAGACCTGCTCTGATCTGCTTTGCAAATTTGCTGATATATCTATCAAGGTGCTGGGAGAAGACCTGGCCACATCTTCCTTGAAAGATGCTTTCGATGTGCCATGCAAGATGGTGAGAGGATACATACTAGGGTGTTCCCAGTAAGAGGTCGCTAATCTTCCTTGCAAGATGCCGGGAGAAGCTGCTCTGAGCAGTCTTTCAAGAAGTCGTTCACATTTCTTAACGGTGCTGAAAGAAGGCCTACTCTGTTCTTCCCTGATCTGCCTTGCAAGGTGCCTGTAGACGACCAGCCATGATGTTCCTCGCAAGTTGCTCCAGCCCTTCCCTGCAAGGTGCCAGTGAAGAACTGCAAGATAACCCGGTTACCCTTAACGGGTGCTGAGAGAAGACCAGGTGTGATCTGCCTTTCAAGATGCTTCCATCAGCCTTGCAGGATGCTGATGGAAGAGCTGGTGTGATCTGCCATGCCAGATTTAGCAAATCTCCTTACCCAGAGGCTGATACAATACTTGCTCAGATCTTCCTTGCAAGATGTGCCTGGTCTTCTGATCTGCCATGCAAGATATTGCTGACCTTCCTTGCAAGATGCTGACACAAGACCTGCTTTAGCCTCCTTGCAAGTAATCCCTGGTCCTCCTTTAGAGTTGCTGAGGGAAGACCCGCTCCGATCTTTCTGGCAAGATTTTGCTGATTTTCCATTCAAGATGCTGACCGAAGACCGGCTCTGACCTGCCTTGCAAGATGTCACCGATCTTCCTTGGAAGATGCTGACAGATGACCTGGCCTGATATTCCATGCAAAATATCCCTCGTCTTCCTTATATCGTGCTGTGATGAGACCTGTCCCGATCTTCTTGCAACCTGCTTCTGATCTGCCTTACAAGATGGCGACGGAAGATGTGCTCTGATCTTCCTTGCACGTGTGGATGATCGTGTTTGCAATATAGAAGACCTGCTCTGGTCTTCCTTGTTAAATGCTGAGGATCTTCCTTGCAAGATGCTGATAGGAGAGCTTCTCTAGTCTTTCTGGCTTAGATGTGGCAGCTATTCCTTGCAAGATGCTGTGAGGAGACCTGGTCTAAGCTACCTAGCAAGATATTGCAGATTCTCCACAGAGGATGCTGATAGAAGACCTGCGCTAATCAACCTTGCAAGACATCACCGATCTGCTTGGCAAGATAGAAGAACTGCTCTGATCTCCCTTGGATGTGGCTACTGGCCATCCTTGCAAGATGCTGAGGGCAACCTGAGGGAGATGTTCCCATGTGCGCCTGTGTCTCCACCTTCAATGGGTCTGAACCCTGTTCAGGCATCAGTAGACTCACAGGTGAGATAAATTATTCTCCCTCCTCCTCTCTGGAAAATTTTGGATAAGTATGCATAGGGTACACTTCTCCTTTTTCTCTTCTTATGTTTGCTTCAAAAGGTTTTTGGCGAAAAATAGGACTTTTATCTATATTTCATAATTGCACATCAAGACCAAGGCATATGCAGAATGCTACGCCCTTAGAGAGACATGTTTGGGGGGTCCTGAATGTGTGTGTGTGTGTGTGTGTGCTTGCACATCATATACGGTTGTTTGCGTAGCAAGGATTTTAGCAAACGCGTCGACAGTCTGTCAACCAGTGTTCTAGGCCAGGCAGACACAGTGGTAACTTCTCATGTGCTTCTTTACGTATGTTTGTGACACTCACCCTGCTCATAAGGAGGTCTGCATGCTGTCGAGCAGCTCTGGCTCCTCTCTGGTTAAAAACTTCACCTCTTAATTTCATTGCTCAAATGTTTCATGATTTTTTTAATTATTCATTTTAATATCGGGTTTATATACAGAATAATGTATTTTAAAGATACTGGCTGATGCTCTTGTTGGGTACACGCAAATGTTGACTCGTGTATGTGTTTGTGTGTATGGGTGTGTGAGTGTTTCTGTGTGATTGAACATCACTCAAGAGTCCTTGTGTAACTAGGATTTACCAAACAACTTGGAAGTCAGTCGACCAGTGGTCTAGGTCACGCAAACACTGTGGTACTTTCTGATATGCCAATTTACATGTGTTTATCAAATTGGTGCAGCTTCTCAGAGCTATGCAGGCTGTCAAACAACTCAGGCTACACATTGGCTAACAAATTCACCTCCTCCTACGCTGCAAAAATTCTGGGTCTGGTTTCATTTCTCACATGTTTCAGGATTTTCTTTAAGTCTACATGTTAAAATCAGATTACAAAATCAGATTTTATATTGAAGAAGGTTTTTTAAAGAAATTGGCCGATTATCTTGCCGTGCAAGCTCAAATGTTAAGTTTTGTGTTTGCGTGTGTGTGTGTTATTGTATGCTGTAATCCTGAGTAAGACAGACGACTGATGACTAGGAAGGGCCTAACAGACAGGCCGACAAAGAAATTCAGGTGTCGAAAAATATATATACATAGCCAAATCCGATGGTAGGCACAACATGCTGATACAACACACCTAGAAGCAGCTGCTGCATGAGATGACGTGCAGAGCTACTTCACACAGTACCCTTTCTGGAAAATATTCGCAGCACCACTCCCTAACCCACAGATGATAGGATCTTCCTTGTGAGGTGGGATCAATCTGATGTGGCCTTCCTTGAAAACTCCACTGACCTTCCCTGCAACATGCTGATAGAAGACCTGCTCTGATCTGCTTTGCAAATTTGCTGATATATCTATCAAGGTGCTGGGAGAAGACCTGGCCACATCTTCCTTGAAAGATGCTTTTGATGTGCCATGCAAGATGGTGAGAGGAGACATACTAGGGTGTTCCCAGTAAGAGGTCGCTAATCTTCCTTGCAAGATGCCAGGAGAAGCTGCTCTGAGCAGTCTTTCAAGATGTCGTTCATATTTCTTAACGGTGCTGAAAGAAGGCCTACTCTGATCTTCCCTGACCTGCCTTGCAAGGTGCCTGTAGACGACCAGCCATGATGTTCCTCGCAAGTTGCTCCAGCCCTTCCCTGCAAGGTGCCAGAGAAGAACTGCAAGCTAACCCTGTTACCCTTAACGGGTGCTGAGAGAGGACCAGGTGTGATCTGCCTTTCAAGATGCTTCCATCAGCCTCGCAGGATGCTGATGGAGGACCTGGTGTGATCTGCCATGCCAGATTTTGCAGATCTCCTTACCCAGAGGCTGACAATACTTGCTCAGATCTTCCTTGCAAGATGTGCCTGTTCTTCTGATCTGCCATGCAAGATATTGCTGACCTTCCTTGCAAGATGCTGACACAAGACCTGCTTTAGCCTCCTTGCAAGTAATCCCTGGTCTTCCTTTAGAGGTGCTGAGGGAAGACCCGCTCCGATCTTTCTGGCAAGATGTTGCTGATTTTCCATGCAAGATGCTGACCGAAGACCGGCTCTGACCTGCCTTGCAAGATGTCACCGATCTTCCTTGGAAGATGCTGACAGATGACCTGGCCTGATATTCCATGCAAAATATCCCTCGTCTTCCTTATATCGTGCTGAGATGAGACCTGTCCCGATCTTCTTGCAACCTGCTTCCGATCTGCCTTGCAAGATGGCGACGGAAGACGTGCTCTGATCTTCCTTGCACGTGTGGATGATCGTGTTTGCAATATAGAAGACCTGCTCTGGTCTTCCTTGCTAAATGCTGAGGATCTTCCTTGCAAGATGCTGATAGGAGAGCTTCTCTAGTCTTTCTGGCTTAGATGTGGCAGATATTCCTTGCAAGATGCTGTGAGGAGACCTGGTCTAAGCTACCTAGGAAGATATTGCAGATTCTCCACAGAGGATGCTGATAGAAGACCTGCGCTAATCAACCTTGCAAGACATCACCGATCTGCTTGGCAAGATAGAAGAACTGCTCTGATCTCCCTTGGTTGTGGCTATTGGCCATCCTTGCAAGATGCTGAGGGCAACCTGAGGGAGATGTTCCCATGTGTGCCTGTGTCTCCACCTTCAATGGGTCTGAACCCTGTTCAGGCATCAGGAGGCTCACAGGTGAGTGAAATTATTCTCCCTCCTCCTCTCTGGAAAATTTTGGATAGGTATGCATAGGGTACACTTCTCCATTTTCTCTTCTTATGTTTGCTTCAAAAGGTTTTTGGGGAAAAATAGGACTTTTATCTATATTTCATAATTGCACATCAAGACCAAGGCATATGCAGAATGCTACGCCCTTAGAGAGACATGTTTGGGGGGTCCTGAATGTGTGTGTGTGTGTATGTGTGTGTGTGCTTGCACATCATATACGGTTGTTTGCGTAGCAAGGGTTTTAGCAAACGCGTCGACAGTCTGTCAACCAGTGTTCTAGGCCAGGCAGACACAGTGGTAACTTCTCATGTGCTTCTTTACGTATGTTTGTGACACTCACCATGCACATAAGGAGGTTTGCATGCTGTCGAGCAGCTCTGGCTCCTCTCTGGTTAAAAACTTCACCTCTTCTTACTGAGGAATAGTATGGGTGCTAATTTCATTTCTCAATGTTTCATGATTTTTTTAATTATTCATTTTAATATCGGGTTTATATACAGAATAAAGTATTCTAAAGATACTGGCTGATGCTCTTGTTGGGTACACGCAAATGTTGACTCGTGTATGTGTTTGTGTGTATGGGTGTGTGAGTGTTTCTGTGTGATTGAACATCACTCAAGAGTCCTTGTGTAACTAGGATTTACCAAACAACTTGGAAGTCAGTCGACCAGTGGTCTAGGTCACGCAAACACTGTGGTACTTTCTGATATGCCAATTTACATGTGTTTATCAAATTGGTGCAGCTTTTCAGAGCTATGCAGGCTGTCAAACAACTCAGGGTACACATTGGCTAACAAATTCACCTACTCCTACGCTGCAAAAATTCTGGGTCTGGTTTCATTTCTCACATGTTTCAGGATTTTCGATATATCTACATGTTAAAATCAGATTACAAAATCAGTTTTTATATTGAAGAAGGTTTTTTAGAGAAATTGGCCGATTATCTTGCCGTGCAAGCTCAAATGTTATGTTTTGTGTTTGCGTGTGTGTGTGTTATTGTATGCTGTAATCCTGAGTAAGACAGATGACTGATGACTAGGAAGGGCCTAACAGACAGGCCGACAAAGAAATTCAGGTGTCGAAAAATATATATACATAGCCAAATCCGATGGTAGGCACAACATGCTGATACAACACACCTAGAAGCAGCTGCTGCATGAGATGACGTGCAGAGCTACTTTACACAGTACCCTTTCTGGAAAATGTTCGCAGCACCACTCCCTAACCCACAGATGATAGGATCTTCCTTGTGAGGTGGGATCAATCTGATGTGGCCTTCCTTGAAAACTCCACTGACCTTCCCTGCAACATGCTGATAGAAGACCTGCTCTGATCTGCTTTGCAAAATTGCTGATATATCTATCAAGGTTCTGGAAGAAGACCTGGCCACATCTTCCTTGAAAGATGCTTTCGATGTGCCATGCAAGATGGTGAGAGGAGACATACAAGGGGTGTTCCCAGTAAGAGGTCGCTAATCTTCCTTGCAAGATGCCGGGAGAAGCTGCTCTGAGCAGTCTTTCAAGATGTCGTTCATATTTCTTAACGGTGCTGAAAGAAGGCCTACTCTGATCTTCCCTGATCTGCCTTGCAAGGTGCCTGTAGAAGACCAGCCATGATGTTCCTCGCAAGTTGCTCCAGCCCTTCCCTGCAAGGTGCCAGAGAAGAACTGCAAGCTAACCCTGTTACCCTTAACGGGTGCTTTGAGAAGACCAGGTGTGATCTGCCTTTCAAGATGCTTCCATCAGCCTCGCAGGATGCTGATGGAAGACCTGGTGTGATCTGCCATGCCAGATTTTGCAGATCTCCTTACCCAGAGGCTGACAATACTTGCTCAGATCTTCCTTGCAAGATGTGCCTGGTCTTCTGATCTGCCATGCAAGATATTGCTGACCTTCCTTGCAAGATGCTGACACAAGACCTGCTTTAGCCTCCTTGCAAGTAATCCCTGGTCTTCCTTTAGAGGTGCTGAGGGAAGACCCGCTCCGATCTTTCTGGCAAGATGTTGCTGATTTTCCATGCAAGATGCTGACCGAAGACCGGCTCTGACTTGCCTTGCAAGATGTCACCGATCTTCCTTGGAAGATGCTGACAGATGACCTGGCCTGATATTCCATGCAAAATATCCCTCGTCTTCCTTATATCGTGCTGAGATGAGACCTGTCCTGATCTTCTTGCAACCTGCTTCCGATCTGCCTTGCAAGATGGCGACGGAAGACGTGCTCTGATCTTCCTTGCACGTGTGGATGATCGTGTTTGCAATATAGTAGACCTGCTCTGGTCTTCCTTGCTAAATGCTGAGGATCTTCCTTGCAAGATGCTGATAGGAGAGCTTCTCTAGTCTTTCTGGCTTAGATGTGGCAGATATTCCTTGCAAGATGCTGTGAGGAGACCTGGTCTAAGCTACTTAGCAAGATATTGCAGATTCTCCACAGAGGATGCTGATAGAAGACCTCAGCTAATCAACCTTGCAAGACATCACCGATCTGCTTGGCAAGATAGAAGAACTGCTCTGATCTCCCTTGGATGTGGCTACTGGCCATCCTTGCAAGATGCTGAGGGCAACCTGAGGGAGATGTTCCCATGTGCGCCTGTGTCTCCACCTTCAATGGGTCTGAACCCTGTTCAGGCATCAGTAGACTCACAGGTGAGATAAATTATTCTCCCTCCTCCTCTCTGGAAAATTTTGGATAGGTATGCATAGGGTACACTTCTCCTTTTTCTCTTCTTATGTTTACTTCAAAAGGTTTTTGGGGAAAATAGGACTTTTATCTATATTTCATAATTGCACATCAAGACCAAGGCATATGCAGAATGCTACGCCCTTAGAGAGACATGTTTGTGGGGTCCTGAATGTGTGTGTGTGTGTGTGTGTGTGTGCTTGCACATCATATACGGTTGTTTGCGTAGCAAGGGTTTTAGCAAAGGCGTCGACAGTCTGTCAACCAGTGTTCTAGGCCAGGCAGACACAGTGGTACCTTCTCATGTGCTTCTTTACGTATGTTTGTGACACTCACCCTGCTCATAAAGAGGTCTGCATGCTGTCGAGCAGCTCTGGCTCCTCTCTGGTTAAAAACTTCACCTCTTCTTACTGAGGAATAGTATGGGTGCTAATTTCATTGCTCAAATGTTTCATGATTTTTTAATTCATTTTAATATCGGGTTTATATACAGAATAATGTATTTTAAAGATACTGGCTGATGCTCTTGTTGGGTACACGCAAATGTTGACTCATGTATGTGTTTGTGTGTGTGTGTATGGGTGTGTGAGTGTTTCTGTGTGATTGAACATCAATCAAGAGTCCTTGTGTAACTAGGATTTACCAAACAACTTGGAAGTCAGTCGACCAGTGGTCTAGGTCACGCAAACACTGTGGTACTTTCTGATATGCCAATTTACATGTGTTTATCAAATTGGTGCAGCTTCTCAGAGCTACGCAGGCTGTCAAACAACTCAGGCTACACATTGGCTAACAAATTCAGCTCCTCCTAAGTTGCAAAAATTCTGGGTCTGGTTTCATTTCTCACATGTTTCAGGATTTTCTTTAAATCTACATGTTAAAATCAGATTAAAAAATTAGTTTTTATATTGAAGAAGGTTTTTTAGAGAAATTGGCCGATTATCTTGCCGTGCAAGCTCAAATGTTAAGTTTTGTGTTTGCGTGTGTGTGTGTTATTGTATGCTGTAATCCTGAGTAAGACAGACGACTGATGACTAGGAAGGGCCTAACAGACAGGCCGACAAAGAAATTCAGGTGTCGAAAAATATATATACATAGCCAAATCCGATGGTAGGCACAACATGCTGATACAACACACCTAGAAGCAGCTGCTGCATGAGATGACGTGCAGAGCTACTTCACACAGTACCCTTTCTGGAAAATGTTCGCAGCACCACTCCCTAACCCACAGATGATAGGATCTTCCTTGTGAGGTGGGATCAATCTGATGTGGCCTTCCTTGAAAACTCCACTGACCTTCCCTGCAACATGCTGATAGAAGACCTGCTCTGATCTGCTTTGCAAAATTGCTGATATATCTATCAAGGTGCTGGGAGAAGACTTGGCCACATCTTCCTTGAAAGATGCTTTCGATGTGCCATGCAAGATGGTGAGAGGAGACGTACTAGGGTGTTCCCAGTAAGAGGTCGCTAATCTTCCTTGCAAGATTCCAGGAGAAGCTGCTCTGAGCAGTCTTTCAAGATGTCGTTCATATTTCTTAACGGTGCTGAAAGAAGGCCTACTCTGATCTTCCCTGATCTGCCTTGCAAGGTGCCTGTAGACGACCAGCCATGATGTTCCTCGCAAGTTGCTCCAGCCCTTCCCTGCAAGGTGCCAGAGAAGAACTGCAAGCTAACCCTGTTACCCTTAACGGGTGTTGAGAGAAGACCAGGTGTGATCTGCCTTTCAAGATGCTTCCATCAGCCTCGCAGGATGCTGATGGAAGACCTGGTGTGATCTGCCATGCCAGATTTAGCAGATCTCCTTACCCAGAATCTGGTCCAATACTTGCTCAGATCTTCCTTGCAAGATGTGCCTGGTCTTCTGATCTGCCATGCAAGATATTGCTGACCCCCCTTGAAAGATGCTGATATAAGACCTGCTTTAGCCTCCTTGCAAGTAATCCCTGGTCTTCCTTTAGAGGTGCTGAGGAAGACCCGCTCCGATCTTTCTGGCAAGATTTTGCTGCTCTTCCTTGCAAGATGCTGACCAAAGACCTGCTCTGACCTTGCCTTGCAAGATGTCGCCGATCTTCCTTGGAAGATGCTGACAGATGACCTGGCCTTATATTCCATGCAAAAGATCTCACGTCTTCCTTAAATCGTGCTGAGATGGGACCTGTCCCGATCTTCTTTCAGGCTGCTTCTGTTGTGCCTTGTAAGATGGTGATGGAATAGGTGCTCTGATCTTCCGTGCACGTGTGGATGATCGTGTTTGCAATATAGAAGACCTGCCCTGGTCTTCCTTGGTAAATGCTGAGGATCTTCCTTGCAAAATTGCTGAGAGGAGAGCTTCTCTGGTCTTCTTGGCCAAGCTGTGGCAGCTATTCCTTGCAAGATGCTGTGAGGAGACCTGATCTAAGCTTCCTAGCAAGATATTGCAGATTCTCCACAGAGGATGCTGATAGAAGACCTGTGCTAATCAACCTTGCAAGACATCACCGATCTGCTTGGCAATATAGAAACCAGCTCTGATCTCCCTTGGATGTGACTACTGGTCATCCTTGCAAGATGCTGAGGGCAACCTGAGGGAGATGTTCCCATTTGCCCCTGTGTCTCCGCCTTCAATTGGTCTGAGCCTATTTCAGACATCTGGATGCTCACAGGTCAGTGAAATTATTCTCCCTCCTCCTCTCTGGAAAATTTTGGGTAGTTATGCATAGGGTTCCCTTCTCCTTTTTCTCTTCTTATGTTTGCTTCAAAAGGTTTGTGGGGAAAAATAGGACTTTTATCTATATTTACAATTGCACATGAAGACCAGGGCATATGCAGAATGCTACGCCCTTAGAGAGACATGTTTGTGGGTCCTGAATTTGTGTGTGTGTGTTTGTGTGTGCTTGCACATCATATACGGTTGTTTGCGTAGCCTGGGTTTTAGCAAACACCTAGACAGTCTGTTAACGAGTGGTCTAGGTCAGGCAGACACAGTGGTCACTTCTCATGTGCTTCTTTACGTATGTTTGTCACACTCACCCTGCTCATAAGGAGGTCTGCATGCTATCGAGCAGCTCTGGGTCCTCTCTGGTTAAAAACTTCACCTCTTCTTACTGAGGAATAGTATGGGTGCTAATTTCATTGCTCAATGTTTCATGATTTTTTTAATTATTCATTTTAATATCCGGTTTATATACAGAATAATGTTTTTTAAAGATACTGGCTGATGCTCTTCTTGGGTCCACGCAAATGTTGAGTCGTGTGTGTGTGTGTGTGTGTGTATGTGTGAATGGGTGTGTGGGTGTTTCCGTGTGATTGCACATCACACAAGGGTCCTTGTGTAACTAGGATTTACCAAACAACTTGGTAGTCAGTCGACCAGTGGTCTAGGTCACGCAAACACTGTGGTACTTTCTGATATGCCAATTTACATGTGTTTATCAAATTGGTGTTGCTCCTCCGAGCTGTGCAGGCTGTCAAACAACTCAGGCTACACATTGGCTAACAAATTCACCTACTCCTACGCTGCAATAATTCTGGCTCCGGTTTCATTTCGCACATACTTCAGGATTTTCTTTAAGTCTACATCTTAAAATCAGATTTAAAAAAATCAGATTGTTATATTGAGGAATGTTATTTAAAGAAATTGGCCGATTATGTTGCGTGCAAGCTCAAATGTTAACTTTTGTGTTTTGTGTGTGTGTGTGTGTGTGTTTTATTGTATGATGCAATCCTGAGCTATACAGACGAATGATGACTAGGAAGGGCCTAACAGACAGGCCGACAAAGAAATTCAGGTGTCGAAAAATATATACATAGCTAAATCTGATGGTAGGCACAACATGCTGATACTACACACCTAGAAGCAGCTGCTGCATGAGCTGACCTGCAGAGCTACTTCACACAGTACCCTTTCTGGAAAATGTTCGCAGCACCACTCCCTAACCCACAGATGATAGGATCTTCCTTGTGAGGTGGGATCAATCTGATGTGGCCTTCCTTGAAAACTCCACTGACCTTCCTTGCAACATGCTGATAGAAGACCTGCTCTGATCTGCTTTGCAAAAATGCTGATATATCTATCAAGATGCAGGGAGAAGACCTGGCCAGATCTTCCTTTAAAGATGCTTTTGATGTTCCATGCAAGATGGTGGGAGTAGACGTACTAGGGTGTTCCTAGTAAGAGGTTGCTAATCTTCCTTGCAAGATGCCGGGAGAAGCTGCTATGAGCTGTCTTTGAAGATGTCGTTCATATTTCTTAACGGTGCTGAAAGAAGGCCTACTCTGATCTTCCCGATATGCCTTGGAAGATGCCGGTAGACGACCAGCCATGATGTTCCTTGCAAGTTGCTCCAGCCCTTTCCTGCAAGGTTCCAGAGAAGAACTGCAAGATATCCCTGTCATCCTTAAAGGGTGCTGAGAGAAGACCTGGTCTGATCTTCCTTTCAAGAGGCTTCCATCAGCCTCGCAGGATGCTGATGGAAGACTTGGTGTGATCTGCCATGCAAGATTTTGCGGATCTTCTTACCCAGAGCCTGATACAATACTTGCTCAGATCTTCCTTGCAAGATGTGCCTGGTCTTCTGATCTGCCATGCAAGATATTGCTGACCCCCCTTGCAAGATGCTGACACAAGACCTGCTTTAGCCTCTTTGCAAGTAATCCCTGGTCTTCCTTTAGAGGTGCTGAGGAAGACCCGATCTTTCTGGCAAGATTTTGCTGCTCTTCCTTGCAAGATGCTGACCAAAGACCTGCTCTGACCTTGCCTTGCAAGATGTCGCCGATCTTCCTTGGAAGATGCTGACAGATGACCTGGCCTTATATTCCATGCAAAAGATCTCTCGTCTTCCTTAAATCATGCTGAGATGGGACCTGTCCCGATCTTCTTGCAGGCTGCTTCTGATGTGCCTTGCAAGATGGTGACGGAACACGTGCTCTGATCTTCCTTGCACGTTTGGATGATCGTGTTTGCAATATAGAAGACCTGCCCTGGTCTTCCTTGCTAAATGCTGAGGATCTTCCTTGCAAGATTGCTGAGAGGAGAGCTTCTCTGGTCTTCTTGGCCAAGCTGTGGCAGCTATTCCTTGCAAGATGCTGTGAGGAGACCTGATCTAAGCTTCCTAGCAAGATATTGCAGATTCTCCACAGAGGATGCTGATAGAAGACCTGTGCTAATCAACCTTGCAAGACATCACCGATCTGCTTGGCAATATAGAAACCAGCTCTGATCTCCCTTGGATGTGACTACTGGTCATCCTTGCAAGATGCTGAGGGCAACCTGAGGGAGATGTTCCCATGTGCCCCTGTGTCTCCGCCTTCAATGGGTCTGAGCCCAGTTCAGGCATCAGGAGATTCACAAGTAAGTGAAATTATTCTCCCTCCTCCTCTCTGGAAAAGTTTGGGTAGTTATGCATAGGGTTCACTTTTCCTTTTTCTCTTCTTATGTTTGCTTCAAAAGGTTTGTGGGCAAAAATAGGGCTTTTATCTATATTTATAATTGCACATCAAGACCAGGGCATATGCAGAATGCTACGCCCTTAGAGAGACATGTTTGGGGGTCTTGAATTTGTGTGTGTATGTGTGTGCTTGCACATCATATACGTTTGTTTGCGTAGCATGGGTTTTAGCAAACACCTAGACAGTCTGTCAACCAGTGATCTAGGCCAGGCAAACAGAGTGGTCAATTCTCATGTGCTTCTTTATGTATGTTTGTCACACTCACCCTGCTCATAAGGAGGTCTGCATCTGTCAAGCAGCTCTGGATCCTCTCTGGTTAAAAACTTCACCTCTTCTTACTGAGGAATAGTATGGGTGCTAATTTCATTACTCAAATGTTTCATGATTTTTTTAATTATTCATTTTAATATCCGGTTAATATACAGAATAATGTTTTTTAAAGATACTGGCTGATGCTCTTCTTGGGTCCACGCAAATGTTGACTCGTGTGTGTGTGTGTGTGTGTGTGTGTGTGAATGGGTGTGTGAGTGTTTCCGTGTGATTGCACATCACACAAGAGTCCTTGTGTAACTAGGATTTACCAAACAACTTGGAAGTCAGTCGACCAGTGGTCTAGGTCACGCAAACACTGTGGTACTTTCTGATATGCCAATTTACATGTGTTTATCAAATTGGTGCCGCTCCTCCGAGCTGTGCAGGCTGTCAAACAACTCAGGCTACACATTGGCTAAGAAATTCACCTCCTCCTACGCTGCAATAATTCTGGGTCCGATTCCATTTCGCACATGTTTCAGGATTTTCTTTAAGTCTACATCTTAAAATCAGATTTAATAAAATCAGATTGTTATATTGAAGAATGTTATTTAAAGAAATTGGCTGATTATCTTGCTGTGCAATCTCAAATGTTAACTTTTGTTTTGTGTGTGTGTGTGTGTGTTATTGTATGATGCAATCCTGAGTAAGACAGACGACTGATGACTAGGAAGGGCCTAACCGACAGGCCGACAAAGAAATTCAGGTGTCGAAAAATATATACATAGCTAAATCTGATGGTAGGCACAACATGCTGATACTACACACCTAGAAGCAGCTGCTGCATGAGATGACCTGCAGAGCTACTTCACACAGTACCCTTTTTGGAAAATGTTCGCAGCACCACTCCCTAACCCACAGATGATAGGATCTTCCTTGTGAGATGGGATCAATCTAATGTGCCCTTCCTTGAAAACTCCACTGACCTTCCCTGCAACATGCTGATAGAAGACCTGCTCTGATCTGCTTTGCAAAAATGCTGATATATCTATCAAGATGCAGGGAGAAGACCTGGTCAGATCTTCCTTTAAAGATGCCTTTTATGTTCCATGCAAGATGGTGGGAGTAGACGTACTAGGGTGTTCCTAGTAAGAGGTCGCTAATCTTCCTTGCAAGATGCCCGGAGAACCTCCTCTGAGCTGTCATTCAAGATGTCGTTCATATTTCTTTTTTTTTTCTCACTTTCTATTTATTTATTTATTTTTTTAAACAATTTATTGGGGCTCATACAATTCATTTCACAGTTCATGCATATACATACATCAATTGTATAAAGCACATCCATACAGTCTTTGCCCTAATCATTTTTTTCTCTTTACTTCTTTTACATTTTATTAGGGACTCATACAACTCTTACCACAATCCATACATATACATACATCAATTGTATAAAGCACATCCATACATTCCCTGCCCCAATCATTCTCAAGGCATTTGCTCTCCTCTTAAGCACCTTGCATCAGGTCCTCTTTTTTTCCCCCCTCCCCCCCCCATTCCCCCCTCCCTCCTATGCCCTTGGTAATTTATACATCGTATTTTGTCATATCTTGCCCTATCCGGAGTCTCCCTTCCCCCCTTCTCTGCTGTCCCTCTCCCAGGGAAGAGGTCACATGTGGATCCTTGTAATCAGTTCCCCCTTTCCAACCCACTCACCCTCCACTCTCCCAGCATCTTTCCTCACACCCTTGGTCCTGGAGGTATCATCCACCCTGGATTTCCTGTTACTCCAATCCTCATATGCATCAGTGTACAGCCTCTGACCTATCCAGCCCTGCAAGCCAGAATTCGGATCATGGTAGTTGGGGGGGAAAAGCATCCAGGATCTGGGGAAAAGCTGTGTTCTTCATCGATACTACCTCACACCCTAATTAATCCATCTCCTCTCCTAAACCCCTCTATGAGGGGATCTCCATTGGTCGACACTTGGGCCTTGGGTCTCCACTCTGCACTTCCCCCTTCATTTAGTATGATATATATACACATATATACACATACATACACACACTTATATCTTTTTTTTTTTTTGCATGATGCCTTATACCTGGTCCCTTGGCACCTCGTGATCGCACTGGCCGGTGTGCTTCTTCCATGTGGACTTTTTTGCTTCTGAGCTAGATGGCCGCTTGTTCACCTTCAAGCCTTTAAGACCCCAGACACTATCTCTTTTGATAGCCGGGCACCATCAGCTCTCTTCACCACATTTGCTTATGCACCCATTTGTCTTCAGCGATCCTATCATGGAGGTGTGCAGTCAATGATATGATTTTTTGTTCTTTGATGCCTGGTAACTGATCCCTTTGGGAACGCTCCATCACAAAGGCTGGTGTGTTCTTCCATGTGGACTTTGTTGCTTCTGAGCTAGATGGCCGCTTGTTTATCTTCAAGCCTTTAAGACCCCAGTCACTATCTCTTTTGATAGCCGGGCACCATCAGCTTTCTTCACCACATTTACTTGTTCACCCACTTTGGCTCCAGCCGTTGTGTCGGGAGAGTGAGCATCATAGAGTTCCAATTTAATAAAAGAAGGTATTCATGCATTGAGGGAGTGTTTGAGTAGAGGCCCAAGGTCCTTCCGCCACCTTAATACTTGACCTATAAATATAGACACATAGATCTATTTCCCCATCCTCCTATATATATTAGCATGTACATGTCTTTGTCTAGACCTCCATGAATGCCCTTTGACTCCTAGCTCTTTCCTCCATCTCCCTTGACTTTCCTCCTGCCCTACTACCATGATTCATTGTCACCTGGGCTAGAGTATACCTCTTCTCTAAGCAAACTTACCCTAGATCATTTCCCACCAGGCCTGCCACTCCCCCTTCTCTACCATTTGGGGTCCCATGTTTTTCCCTTGTCCCTGGGTTTGTTAACACCACTTCCTTACACCCCCCTAACCCCCACCCCAAGTCCCCCCAGAACTGTCGGTCCTGTTGTTTTTCCTCCAGATAGTTCATCCAGCCTGTCCTATTCAGACAGACCTGTGGAGTCACTAACATGCACGAAAACTAGACAGAGGAAAACAAAGCAACAGTATACAATCAGACAACAAAACCACAAAAACAAACTACTGACAAAGAACAGAACAATACAGTTCACAAGAGAAAAGCTTGTAGTTAGTTCAGAGATCGTTTGCTGGCCCCTAGGAGCGTTTTCCAGTCCAGTCTTTTGGGGCACCACGCCCTGGCCCCAAAGTCCAATTTCAGCATTCCCTGGGGACCTTGCCACTCCATTCCCTTGCTGTTCCGCTGCACTCCCCCAGTGATTTGCCTCGGTGTGGTGGGATCAGGTCAGGTGCAATTCCCACACTGTGTCTCCAGTGCTGTCCCCTGTATCGCCCTTAGTCACTGAGGGGCATCATGTCTCATAGTGGGGCCAGCCATGTTCTCTCTGTGGACTGGCTGCTCTACTCAGGAACATCATCATCACGGCCTGGTGGGCCAGGCTGTGCTCCACTCTCTCCTCCTGCCCCTTCATCTGCTCCCGTGTGCTCTGATCAAATAAGTCGAACTCCCAGAGCTGCAGAGTCAATGTCGTCCTTTGGAACAAATTCTTTTCGGGGGAGGGGCAGGAATCCACTTAATTTATGGTGCTGGGGCCAGACTCCCAGACCTCTCCACCGGTTCCCTCCTCCACGCCGGGATATTGCATTCACACCTTGCGACACTGGGTTGAAGTCTGGTCCCACTTTCCCTGTGGAGATATAAACAATACCCTCCCCTTGGGTGGATTAATGCCCCATGACCCCACTACCCTTTTCTTCCTTGTATTCATCCTTTTGTTTTCCTTTCCCCACCTCCTCCACCATTGTCTTCCATGTACATCCCTGGTTTTGGTCTGGTCTCTTCCATACTACACTGTCTTCACCCCTAAAAAGTTTGTATACAGTAGCTTTTTTCCCTATGCCACTTTTGCTTTTTTTAAAATTTTTTTTTTAATTCTTACCTCAGCGGACTCATATTGTACTTGTCCTTTTGTGCCTGATTTACTTCGCTTAGCATGATTTCCTCCAGTTCTTCCCATGCTGCTATGTGCCTCATACGTTCATCACTGCTTTTTAGAGATGCGTAGTATTCCATTGTATGTATATACCACAGTTTTTTAATCCAATCGTCAGTTGATGGAAATTTGGGTTGCTTCAAACTCCTTGCAATTGTGAACTGTGCCGCAATGAACATTGGAACACAGATGTCTGGTCTTGGTTTGTTTCTTGCCTCTTCTGGGTATATACCCAGTAGGGGGATTGCTGGGTCATATGGTAACTCTATTTCCATCTGTTTTAGGTATCGCCAGATTGATTTCCATAGTGGCTGTACGTACTTACAGTCCCACCAGCAGTGGATGAGAGTTCCTTTCTCCCCACAGCCCCTCCAACACTTGTTGCTTTCTGATTTTTTGAATTGGGCTACCTTTGAGGGTGTCAGGTGGTACCTCATTGTTGTTTTAATTTGCATTTCTCTTATGGCTAAAGATCGGGAACATTTTCTCATATGTTTGTTGGCCATTCGGATTTCTGCCCCGGTGAAACTTCTCTTTAAGTCCTTTGCCCACCTTTCAAGTGGGCTATTGGTTTTTTTCTTTTTGGAAGCTAGCAGAGTACTGTAGATTTTAGTAATAAGGCCTTTGTCTGATGTGTCATTGCTAAAGATGTTTTCCCAGTCTGTGGACCCTCTTATTACTCTCTTGGTGAATTCTTTAGATGTACACAAGTGTTTTATCTTCAGTATATCCCGTTTGTCGATTTGTGCCTCCTCTGTGTTTGTGTCCTTCCCTATTTCTGATAGCCTGTGTATTCCCTGCGCCAAAGTTCTCAAGTTGGTCCCAATTCCCTCATTGATGGCCCTAATAGTTTGGGGTTTAACTTCAAGGTCTGTGATCCACCTTGAGTTTATTCTTGTGCATGGAGTGAGATAAGGGTCTTGCTTCATTTTTCTGCATGTTGATATCCATTTTTTCCAGCACCACTTGTTAAAGAGGGCATCTGCTTCCCATTTGATCTTTTTGGGGCCCTTGTCAAAGATCAGCTGTGTGTATGCTGATGCTTTTATATCTGGGTTTTCAGTTCTTTTCCATTGGTCTGAGTATATGTCATTGTACCAATACCATGCAGTTTTGAGAACTGTGGCTGTATAGTATGTGCCAAAGTCAGGTAAAGCAAGCCCTCCCACGGTGTCCTTCTTCTTGAGGAGTTCTCTGCTAATTCTGGGCTTTTTGCCTCTCCATATGAAGTTGGTAATCAGTTTTTCCATTTCTTTGAAGAAAGATGATGGTAATTATATCGGGATAGCATTAAACTTATATAGTGCCTTTGGCAGAACTGACATCTTAACTATATTAAGTCTCCCAATCCAAGAGCATGGAATATTCTTCCATTTGTTGAGGTCGCTCTTGGTTTCTTGTAATAGTGTTCTATAGTTTTCCCTAGATAGATCTTTTGTTTTTTCAGTCAAGTGTACCCCTAGATATTTCAGTTTGTGTTTGGCTATTGTGAAGGGTACCACCTTTTTGATCTCTTCTTCTGTGGTCTTATCTGATGTGTATAACAGTCCGATGGACTTCTGTTTGTTGATTTGATATCCTGCCACTCTGCCAAACTCTTCTATTGCTTCCAGTACTCCCCTTGTGGAACTTTTGGGATTTTCCATATATAAAATCATATCATCTGCAAATAACGATAGTTTCACCTCTTCCTTCCCTAGACGAATACCTTTGATGTCACTTCTTTGCCTTATGCTGTTAGCTAAAACCTCCAGCACGATATTAAATAGGAGTGGAGACAAGGGGCATCCTTGTCTGGTTCCCTTTTTCAATGGGATTGTGTTAGTCTTTTCTCCATTGACTATGACTTTGGCTGTTGGTTTTTCATATATAGCTTGTATTGTCTTGAGGAACTTTCCTTCCATTCCTGTTTTCGCTAGTGTCTAAAACAGGAATTGGTGTTGGATGTTGTCGAATGATTTTTCTGCGTCTATTGATATTATCATGTGATTCTTATACTTTTTCATGTCAATGTGACGAATAATACTAATGGTCTTTCGTATGTTGAACCATCCCTGCATCCCTGGTATGAATCCCACTTGGTCATGGTGAATTATTTGTTTTATATAGTTTTGTATTCTGTTGGCTAGTATTTTGTTAAGGATTTTTGCATCAATGTTCATTAGGGATATCGGTCTGTAGTTCTCGATTCTTGTGGGATCCTTGCCCGGTTTGGGTATCAGAGTTATACTAGATTCATAGAAGGAGTTTGGGAGTTTGCCATCTTTTTCTATGTTCTGGAAAAGTTTGTGTAGGATTGGTATTAGTTCTTCCCTGAATGCTTGGTAGAATTCTCCAGAGTATCCATCTGGTCCAGGGGATTTTTTTGTTGGTAATCCCTTGATAACCTTTTCTATTTCTTCTATTGCGATGGGTCTGTTGAGATTTTTGATGTCCACCGAGAATAGTCTAGGGAGGGATTGTTTTTCCAGGAATTTGTCCATGTCTTCCCAATTGTTGAATTCATTGGAGTACAATCCTTCATAGTATTGTGTAACTATCCTTTTGATTTCATTAGGGTCTGTTGTAATGACCCCTCTTTCATCCCTTATTCTTGCTATTGAGATTTGTTCCCTCCTTTCTTTGGTTAGGTTTGTCAATGGTCTATCGATCCTGTTTATCTTTTCAAAGAACCAACTTTTAGCGATATTAATTTTTTCCATAGTTTTTTTATTTTCCCTCCCCTGAATCTCAGCCCTGATTTTTATAATTTCTTTTCTTTTGCTATTAGTAGGGTTGTCCTGCTGACTCAGCTCTAGTTTTTGTAAATTTTGTGACACCGTATCAGTCATGAGTCTCTCTTCCTTTCTCAGGTGTGCTTGTATTGCTATGAACCTTCCTCTGATGACTGCCTTTGCTGTGTCCCATAAGTTTTGGTACGTCGTGTGCTCATTTTCGTTGGTTTCGAGAAATTTCCTGATTTCGTCTCGGATCTGCACCAGTGTGCACTCCTTTTGCAGTAGAGAGTTATTCATCCTCCAAATATTTGCTCTTATTTTCTTTGTCTTCCTTTTGTTTATTTCCAGTCTTATGGCACAGTGGTCAGAGAGAGAGGTCTGTATTATTTCAATGTGCTTAAATTTATGTAGATTTGCCTTATGCCCCAGCATGTGTTCTATCTTCGAGTATGTGCCATGAGGACTTGAAAAGAATGTGAAATTTTTTGTATTTGGATGAAAAGCTCTGTAAATATCTATTAAGTCAAATTGTCTAATTGTGGAGTTTAGCTCTCTAGTCTCCTTGTTGAGTTTCTTTCCCTGTGATCTATCTTTCTCAGTGAGTGGTGTGTTGAAGTCACCCACTATAATTGTCGAGTCTGTGATTTCTTTCTTAATCTTTTGGAGTGTTTGGTTCACGTATTGAGCTGGTCTCTCATTCGGGGAATATATGTTTACAATGCTTAGTGGTTCATTGTCTATCATTCCCTTGAGCATTATATAGTGTCCCTCCTTATCTCTTTTTATGGTTTGCACTTTGAGGTCAATTTTATCCGAGATAAGGATTGCAACCCCTGCTTTTTTTGTGTTGCTGTTTGCTTGGTAGGTCCTTCTCCAGCCTTTGATTCTCAGCCTATTTTTGTCTGTAGCCTTGAGGTGTGTCTCCTGTAGGCAGCAAATTGATGGGTTGTGTTTTCTAAGCCATTCTGCTAGTCTCAGTCTTTTAATGCCTGAGTTCAGGCCATTGATATTCAGGGTTATTATCTCCATGTGTGGACTCTGTGATGCCATTTTATACTTTTTGTTTTGGGAGTTTTCCTACTTTCCTTTCTCATTAGTGTGTGTTTTGTGTGTGTATCATTCTTGACTTCTTTCCATCCTTAAACCATTGCTATCTT
The DNA here is from genome assembly GCF_050624435.1 of Tenrec ecaudatus. Lineage (NCBI taxonomy): Eukaryota > Metazoa > Chordata > Mammalia > Afrosoricida > Tenrecidae > Tenrec > Tenrec ecaudatus. The sequence goes on from NC_134532.1 coordinate 49,268,714, forward strand.
GGGGTCTGTTTTCTCTTTGTTGCGCTCTGGGTGAGGTTGTTCTATGTGCTGGTGTCTTATTTGTGCTTGGTGAGTGTTGTTCTTCTGCCCATACTGAGTCGGCGAGGATCTTTTGTAATGCTGGGTTTGTTGTAATGTATTTTTTTGAGTTTTTCCTTGTCTGGGAAGACTTTTACTTCTCCATTGATCTTGATCGATAATTTGGCTGGGTAGAGTAATCTTGGATTTGCGTTGTTTTCTTTCAATTTTTGGAATATGTTACTCCACTCTCTCCTTTTTTTCATAGTTTCTGCTGATAGGTCTGAGCATATCCTTATGTGGGGACCTTTATATGTGATTGCTTGCTTTTCCCTAGCTGCTCTCATGATTTTCTCCTTTTCCTCAAAGCTTGAAAGTTTAACTATTATGTGCCTTGGTGATTTCTTCTTGGGGTCCCGTCGTGCTGGTGTTCTTTCAGCCTCCTGGATGGTTGCTTGGTTTTCATTCATTTGGCTGGGGAAGTTTTCCTCCAAGAATTCTCTCGCTATTGTTGCAGATGACTTCTTTGTTGTGTCTTCCTCCGGTAGGCCAATAATTCTAATGTTGTTCTGCTTCATAGCATCAGCCATAGCTCTTAGGTTTTCTTCGGCTTCTCTGATGCTCTTATTAGATTTTTGTTCACGTTTATTAAAGTCTGCTTTGCTGTCTTCCACACCACTGATGCAGTTCTCTGATTCCTCCAATTGATTCTCAAGGAACATGATTCTGCTATTGTTTTTCGTTACCTGCTCCTCAAGCTCCTGTATTTTCTTTTGGTATATTTCTTTTATCTCCTCTATCATTTATCCCTTTTCTGTAGTGTTTCCCTCATATTCTGCATCGCTCCAAGCACCATTCTGAGAGCTTCTTTGTATGGCATCTCAATGTCTGCTTCTTCTATGTATGTTGTTATGTTCAGGACATCTTCTTCCTTTGCCTTTTGTTTCTCCTGTTTTTTCGTTGAGGTTGTTGGGGGTGATGGCAGTTTGCGTTGAGTTGTTTTTGAGGGACCAGGTGCCATTTTCTAGTCTCTCTCTGGAAGACTTATAGGAATTCTTCTTCGATCTGCCTACAGCTGATTTTGCTATGGGATTAACCTACCACTTTATCTTCCTGTGGCTTCCCTATTAGGGGATTGCCCCAGATGGCAGATCAACTGCCTGCACCAGTGTTGCAGAGGCTGGGCTGAAGTTCCCGCTATTGGTTTGAACACTGATAAGTGTTGGCTGAGCTGCCTTATGTCCCCAGGTACACAGGCAGGAACTCCCTGGTGAGAAGTCTGAGGAGTATCCCCTGGAGAGCAAGCAGGCCTTACCCTAGCCTTGGGCTCTCTATGCAGGGTGGAGCTCACCTAGCTGGGTGTGACCTAGGCGCAAATGCCCTAGGGCAATGGGAGTGCCCCGTAAATCCGCAATGGAGTGTGAGAGAGCAGGGCAGGAACAAGGGGGGTGAGAAAAATCAAAAAGTGAGACTAGACTGTGCAGGGGTACAGGGAAGCAAGGGAAGCAAAAGAAACTATGTAGCTGAGTCCCACTCCCGGCCTGTGGATCTACAAGGGCTTACTCCCTGTCCCAAGCCCCAGCGGTAGTTCGCAGCTGAGCCCCAAGAAGGGTCGAAAGAAAACTGCTGAGCCGCCCACAGAGAAATGGGGGGACAGAGAGCAGAGATGTTAACAGACGCCGCCGTGTAGCTGAAGCTTGATCCCTGCCTATGGATCTGTGGGGGTTTGGGTTTATTCCCTGCTCAGTCCACGCGGCGCGGCTGCAGCTGCGGCTGTGCCTTGAAAAAGCCCCTGCGCAGCCCTCCAAGGCTGTGTGGGAATATAAAGCAGAGACGTAAACAGAAGCAACAATGTAGATGAACCCCGATCCCTGCCGGTGGAGCCACAAGAGTCCTTTTGCTGCCCTGAGGCAGATAGGGTAAAACTGTGGCTGTGCTGAGACCAAGCCCTGCTACAGGCTCCAAATGGTCCCGGCTTGTGCAGATTCGGCAACTGGACTAGGGTCGAGCCCCAGCCGGCTTCCACTGAGGTAAGCCAAAAGCCCCCTGCCCCTCAAAACCCCGTGGATCTGTGCCTACTTATCTTTATGATGCACCTCTTGCGATCCAGTGCGTTGAATTTCACTCTGAGCAACTCTCCTGGGCTGGATTCTGCGGAGTCCCTCTGGTGTGTGTCACTCTGTCGCCATCTTCCCGGAAGTCCCTCGTCGTTCATATTTCTTAACGGTGCTGAAAAAAGGCCTGATCTGCCTTGGAAGATGCCGGTAGACGACCAGCCATGATGTTTCTCGCAAGTTGCTCCAGCCCTTTCCTGCAAGGTGCCAGAGAAAAACTGCAAGATATCCCTGTTATCCTTAACGGGTGCTGAGAGAAGACCTGGTCTGATCTTCCTTTAAGAGGCTTCCATTGGCCTTGCAGGATGTGGTGGAAGAACTGGTGTGATCTGCCATGCCAGATTTTGCGGATCTCCTTACCCAGAGGCTGATACAATACTTGCTCAGATCTTCCTTGCAAGATGTGCCTGGTCTTCTGATCTGCCATGCAAGATATTGCTGACCCCCCTTGCAAGATGCTGATACAAGACCTGCTTTAGCCTCCTTGCAAATAATCCCTGGTCTTCCTTTAGAGGTGCTGAGGAAGACCCGCTCCGATCTTTCTGGCAAGATTTTGCTGCTCCTCCTTGAAGATGCTGACCAAAGACCTGCTCTGATCTGCCTTGCAAGATGTCACCAATCTTCCTTGGAAGATGCTGACAGATGACCTGGCCTTATATTCCATGCAAAACATCTCTCGTCTTCCTTAAATCGTGCTGAGATGAGACCTGTCCCAATCTTCTTGCAACCTGCTTCTGATGTGCCTTGCAAGATGGCGACGGGACACGTGCTCTGATCTTCCTTACACGTGTGGATGATCGTGTTTGCAATATAGAAGACCTGCTCTGGTCTTCCTTGCTAAGTGCTGAGGATCTTCCTTGCAAGATGCTGATAGGAGAGCTTCTCTGGTCTTCTTGGCCAAGATGTGGCAGATATTTCTTGCAAGATTCTGTGAGGAGACCTGGTCTAAGCTACCTAGCAAGATATTGCAGATTCTCCACAGAGGATGCTGATAGAAGACCTGCGCTAATCAACCTTGCAAGACATCACCGATCTGCTTGGCAAGATAGAAGACCTGCTCTGATCTCCCTTGCATGTGACTACTGGTCTTCCTTGCAAGATGCTGAGGGCAACCTGCGGGAGATGTTCCCATGTGTGCCTGCTTCTCCGCCTTTAATGGGTCTGAGCCCAGTGCAGGCATCAGGAGGTTCACAGGTGAGTGAAATTGTTCTCCCTCCTCCTCACTGGAAAAATTTGGGTAGGTATGCATAGGGTTCACTTCTCCTTTTTCTCTTCTTATGTTTGCCTCAAAAGGTTAGTGGGGAAAAATAGGACTTTTATCTATATTTATAATTGCACATCAAGACCAGGGTATATGCAGAATGCTACGCCCTCAGAGAGACATGTTTGGGGTTTCCTGAATATGTGTGTGTGTGTGTGCTTGCACATGATATACGGTTGTTTGCGTAGCATGGGTTTTAGCTACACCTCGACAGTCTGTCAACCAGTGGTCTAGGCCAGGCAAACACAGTGGTCACTTCTCATGTCCTTCTTTACGTATGTTTGTCACACTCACTCTGCTCATAAGGAGGTCTGCATGCTGTCGAGCAGCTCTGGCTCCTCTCTGGTTAAAAACTTCACCTCTTCTTACTGAGGAATAATATGGGTGCTAATTTCATTGCTCAAATGTTTAATGATTTTTTAATTATTCATTTTAATATCGGGTTTATATACAGAATAATGTATTTTAAAGATACTGGCTGATGCTCTTGTTGGGTGCACGCAAATGTTGACTCATGTGTGTGTGTGTTGTGTGTGTGTGTGTGCGTGCATGGGTGTGTGAGTGTTTCCGTGTGATTGCACATCACACAAGAGTCCTTGTGTAACTAGGATTTACCAAACACCTTGGAAGTCAGTCGACCAGTGGTCTAGGTCACGCAAACACTGTGGTACTTTCTGATATGCCAATTTACATGTGTTTATCAAATTGGTGCTGCTCCTCGGAACTGTGCAGGCTGTCAAACAACTCAGGCTATACATTGGCTAACAAATTCACCTCCTCCTACGCTGCAATAATTCTGGGTCTCGTTTCATTTCGCACATGTTTCAGGATTTTCTTTAATTCTAGAGTTTAAAATCAGATTTAAAAAAATCAGATCGTTATATCGAAGAGTGTTATTTAAAGTAATTGACCATTTATCTTGCTGTGCAAGCTCAAATGTTAACTTTTGTGTTTGTGTGTGTGTGTTATTGTATGCTGTAATCCTGAGTAAGACAGACGACTGATGACTAGGAAGGGCCTAACAGACAGGCCGACAAAGAAATTCAGATGTCGAAAAAGATATATACATAGCCAAATCTGATGGTAGACACAACATGCTGATACTACACACCTAGAAGCAGCTGCTGCATGAGATGACCTGCATGAGCTACTTCACACAGTATCCTTTCTGGAAAATGTTCGCAGCACCACTCCCTAACCCACAGATGATAGGATCTTCCTTGTGAGATGGGATCAATCTGATGTGCCCTTCCATGAAAACTCCACTGACATTCCCTGCAACATGCTGATAGAAGACCTGCTCTGATCTGCTTTGCAAAATTGCTGATATATCTATCAAGATGCTGGGAGAAGACCTGGCCACATCTTCCTTGAAAGATGCTTTCGACGTGCCATGCAAGATGGTGAGAGAAGACGTACTAAGGTGTTCCAAGTAAGAGGTCGCTAGTCTTCCTTGCAAGATGCCGGGAAAACCTGCTCTGAGCTGTCTTTCAAGATGTCGTTCATATTTCTTAACGGTGCTGAAAGAAGGCCTCCTCTGATCTTCCCTGATCTGTCTTGGAAGATGCCGGTAGATGACCAGTCATGTTGTTCCTTGCAAGTTGCTCCAGCCCTTCCCTGCAAGGTGCCAGAGAAGAACTGTAAGCTATCCCTGTTACCTTTAACGGGTGCTGAGAGAAGACCTGGTCTGATCTTCCTTTCAAGAGGCTTCCGTCGGCCTTGCAGAATGCTGATGGAAGACCTGGTGTGATCTGCCATGCCAGATTTTGCGAATCTTCTTACCCAGAGGCTGATACAATACTTGCTCAGATCTTTCTTACAAGATGTGCCTGGCCTTCTTATCTGCCATGCAAGATATTGCTGACCTTCCTTGCAAGATGCTGACACAAGACCTGCTTTAGCCTCCTTGCAAGTAATCCCTGGTCTTCCTTTAGAGGTGCTGAGGGAAGACCCGCTCCGATCTTTCTGGCAAGATTTTGCTGATCTTCCTTGCAATATGCTCTACTGAAGAACCAACTAATAAAAAATTTTAAGAAAAGAAATGTACCCATCAAAAGAAATGTGCTCCAAGTTTCCAACCCAACTACTGCTGAGAAACAAAGGCAGGGGCTGGATGACAATGAATTGGGGAAGCTTTACTTGGAAAGTGGAAGGAATGATCCAAAAGGAGAATCCTCAAGATAATATCTTGAATGAAAAGGCATATAAAAAAAGAAGGAGAGTTTTTTTTTAATATTTTTATGCATAAAGATCAGTAAGTAAATTTAGCGATTAATCGATATGTTTCAGTTTCAAAGGAACAATCATGGTTATGCACAGAGTGGGGTTGTGATTATTGAAAAATCATGGCTTTTTGTACTTCTTGTTTCTAAATGTCTTTCCATTTCATCTGGTGTCTTTCAAGCACATTTTGGATCCTTGGCCAAAGTCCTGTTTCATGGTGACCTGGAGGTTGGGAATGTCTTTCCTCTGCATGTGTGCCCAGCAGGTTTAATCCTAAATGATAGTAGGTTTTTGGGATGGTATACTTTTCTCGCAGGAAATGGGTCAACAAAGAGAGGGTATCAGTAAGTAAAATGCAGAATAAGTATCGGCAATACATAAGGTATGTATATTTCATAATCTTGTGTCAATATGTCATCTCCCAGGGGAGATTCCTTGGGGAAGTGTGAAATTTGCAGTGTTACACAAGTCCAAGCTGTTTGGGCTGTGATCTCACACAGAATGTCCAATGACTTCATTGTTCTTATTCTGGAATCTGATTATTCTTGGTTCCTTTATTGGTAATAAATTATTGGTAATAATTATTGGTGATAAATATTGGTAAAATTTCACCAAAGATTATTTACAAGATTAATAAAAATAAAATTTAATTAAGATGGTAAATCTATTGTCATATATTGTTGCTTATTTTCCTTTCCTCCCTCCCTCTCTCCCTCCTTACCTCCCCCCCTCCCTCCCTCTCACCCTTCTTTCCTTCCTTCCTTTCAGGATGTAGCAGTGATTGATAGACAGCCTTGAGAAAGAATGTGCATACCATTTCCTCTTCCATCATTCCTGTCAAAGAGAAAACTGGGGTTTCTGTTAAAATTTAAAGAGTTTATTTGAGTAACAAAACAATCCAGGGAGTGGCAGTAGTACCTCTAAGGATCCAAAGTACTGATGGGAAAGGAAATTTTCAGAGAGTATACATACAGAGGGATCAGGGAAGTTACAAGAAAATTCTGATTTCTTGGCAATTTATAAAGTTTGAGTAATTTCACAATTATATATATACTTATATATATATTATATTTAAATAGGTGTGCTCATAGGCTTCTTGAAGTATGACAACTTTGGAAAGTCAATTACAAAAACACTACACATCATCAACAACAAAAATGAGGTTTGATCTATATCTTTGGCAGAAAGCATATCCTTATGCTGCCCGCATAGTTCTTTTGAGCTCCTTCGCAGAATTCAAAAGAAACTCACAAACAATTAGTGGCAGATCAATTAAACACAATCACATGTGGGATTATAGGATCAGGGAAAGGATCTTGACTGGGAGAGGTACACTACTGCCAAACTGAATAGCTTACAAAATTGGGGCAGAAATCTCTGATGTCCAAGTATGACTTAAGAGCATATGACTCTAGCACCCCAATATCCATCTAGGATATAACCAGGGAGTGCGTTCTTAACTGTGTCTCCCTGCACTAGCCAGGGTGCTCTCAGTAACCTCGCTCTGTCTGACACTCCTTACATTGCTCTACATTGCAAGTCAGTGATCAGAAATAACTCAGTAGAGGCTGACTATGTGGAGATAGAAGCTGAGTGTAGCTGAGTCTGAACTTAAAGTGTCAAACTGCTATTATTTTATGGTAGAAATATAAACTAGTTAGGGGAATTTTATACTTTGTTTAGCTGTAACTTAGCAAGAACTTCTCCATAGCTCTGACCCAGGTTAACCCCCTCTATCTTGTCTCACTGATTCTCCTGTGACTGTGTGTAGGCATGAGTTGTCATGGGTGCTAGCAAAGTCAAAGGCCTAATTCTTACCTTAGTGTCATGAATCTTTCTGTCCCTACTTGTTAAGATCTGGCACCTGTATACATGGCCGGTCTCATCGATATTTAGGGCCCTAGCACTGAAAGCCCTGAGAAAAGATCTTAGTTAAAGCAAATTGTTTTCACCGTTTGTAGCTGTCATTCCAAGATTTGTGTCTGTGTGAAAAATTGTTTCACTCAGTCTGTGTACATGTGTGCATATGTGTTAGGCCAGGGTGACTAGGAAAAAATGTAATGACACTCCTATAGGTATAAGAAAGAGCTTTATATCAAGGAGTGATTGTATATCAAACAAACATCCCAGTCCAGATCAAGTCCATTAGTCCAGTATTAGTCCAGGAATCCCTTGTCAGACTCACACAGCCAAAAGCAATGATGCAGAGTGCAGGAAGCACAGCCCGCTGGGTGAAGAGTTCTGTGGTGGAGGCATCTCCAGGGCTTTGGCAGGTCTCCCAGTGGCTCCTCAACAAGAAGGTGAAAACAGAGAGAGGAAGTTCCCAGGATCATCCTTGTGATGAGGCCATACCCACTAGGAGCTATCATCAGGCTTCCAAAATCCACCTCTTCATTTCTATATCTTCAATTTGACATGACATTGTGTGTGTGTGTGTGTGTGTGTGTGTGTGATCACTTCTAGTCAGTTGGCCACACAACTGTGTTAAATATTACATGGCAAATGTGAGTGAGTGCTTCCAGTGCCTCATCTGCTTGTTGAAACATTTCAGTTGGCATTCCACCACTCCTGGACCTAATTTTTCACTGATGCTCTTAGTGTACCTTTAACTTTTTCTTGAGTGATCCTGGTTTTTGCTCATATGGTTCCTTTTGAAGCAGTGCGGGAAACAGGTACCTGTCTTTTGCCCTTTGTTCTGTATCCTTGAACAGCGTTCTGCTATTTGTTTCAAAGTTCACTGTAAAGGTGAACTCTCGTGTATTTTAGCCTAAAGACCTTTATTATAGACATTTAGAGTCTTTACCACTGGGAATGTTAACATTGTTTTTTTAAAATACCAAATGTCCCATGGAAGTTTATTTACAATAATTTTGATAAAGCTGCCTCTGAGAGCTCACCCTGGCTAAGAAGGTTCTGGAGTCCCCTGGTGGAGAAGCTGCATTTAAACATGCCAGGTATTTGTATATGAGTGTCACTGTGAATGGTATACAATATGGGAACAGTGAACAGCTTGCTGAACTCATGGATCACAACTCCACAGGAAGGTTTCCCCAAGAGCTGGTTCCTGAACCAAGTTGGATGCAGGCAAGTGAAAGACTGAGAAGGTTTCCAGGGCTCTCAATATTATGACACACATAATTTAATCTTTCACTCAAGGAGTGGATGCTGGGTTTGAACCCACCACCTTGTGGTTAGTAACTTAATACTTAGTCCACTGCACCATGGAGCCTTTTTATAAATATCTGTTTCAGGGAACCTGTATTACAGGGTAGTGTGATGTCACTTTGAGGATCAATTGCCTCAAATGCCTGTGATATCTGTACAATGGGTAGGGACGACTGCTGAAAAGTCAATGACCAAAATTATGGTTTGGGGGAGGATATTGAAAGTATCAGTGACTGCAAGTAAGGAAACCTTACTTTATCTACTCTGCATCCCTGATATTCTCCTTCAGTCTTATTTTTGTTCCCCAAATGCAAAGAGTATTTAAAAGAACGTGATTTAAGTCCTCAGAAAATGTTCGAAAAGGAAAACACTGACTTGAACATTAAATTACATTAAAATACACTGTCAGGAAATAGCTATTTTTTAAAGATTTCTGTTTTTTATCAGTAATAAATCTGGTGTACATGTACAAGGGACCCTCAAAGTGGCAGATATACTTATATTTCTTTTTACATCTATACTCATACTTGGAATATATTGAGTATATATTCAAATAATATATTACAAATATATTGAAATATTTTTAAAACATTTTATTAGGGACTCATACAGCTCTTATCACAATCCATACACACATCAATTGTGTAAAGCACATCTGTACATTCGTTGCCCTCATCATTTTCAATGCATTTGCTCTCCACTTAAGCCCTTTGCATCAGGTCCTTTTTTCCCCCTTCCTCCCCGCTTACCCCTCTCCCCTCCTTCGTGAGCCATTGATAATTTATAAATTATTATTTCATCATATCTTGCCCTGTCCTATGTCTCCCTTCACCTTCTTTTCTGTTGTCATCCCCCAGGGAGGAGGTCACATGTAGATCTTTGTAATCGGTTCCCTCTTTCCAACCCACTCACCTTCAACCCTCCCAGCATCGCCCCTCACATCCCTGGTCCTGAAGGTTTCATCTGCCCTTGATTCCCTGTGCCTCCAGCTCCTATCTGCACCAGTGTTCATATTCTGCTCTATCCAGATTTGCAAGGTAGAATTCAGATCATAATAGTTGGCAGGAAGGAAGCATTTAGGAACTGGAGGAAAGCTGTATTCTTCATCGGTAATAGTTGGCGGGGAGGAAGCATTTAGGAACTGGAGGAAAGCTGTATTCTTCATCGGTGCTAAATCCCACCCTGATGGACTCATCTCCTCCCCTAGGCCCCTCTGCAAGGGGATCTCCAGTGGCCGACAAATGGGCTTTGGGTCTCCACTCTGCATTTCCCCCTTCATTCACTATGGTATGATATTTTTCCCTCATGATGCCTTATACCTGATCCCTTCGACACCTCGTGATCGCACAGGCTGGTGTGCTTCTTCCATGTTGGCTTTGTTGCTTGTGAGCTAGATGGCCACATGCTTAACTTCAAGCCTTTAAGACCCCAGACACTATCTCTTTTGATAGCTGGGCACCATCAGCTTTCTTCGCCACATTTGCTTATACACCCATTTGTCCTCAGCGATCATATCATGAAATATTTTTATTTTATATAATGATATTTGCATTTATTTATTCACTTTAACATATATTTACTTATATTGATATTCACAGTAATTTTCATATTTATATTCATATTTATGTTTACATATATGTTTAGATTCATATATGTATTTAGATTTAGATTCATATTTACATTGATATGCATATTCATATTCACACTCAAATTGTTATTCATGTTTATATTTTCAATTTTATTTACAGGAATATTCATGTTCATATTTGTATTCATATTAATATCTGTACTTCCATACATATTCACATGTATTTGTGTATTCATATTTAGGGCATATTTGAGTCAAATTTATCTATCAACCAATGATTTTAGTTTTCCAGTGCAGTCATAAAGGTCTACCATTTTTTCCAGTTTGAACATTTTTTATAGCATATGATCTATTTCTTCTTTTTTACGTATCAGTTGACATCTTGGACATCAGACTTATTTAATTTAGATAGGTAGTGTTCAGGGCCCAAACCCAATCCCAACTACATGGAAAGCCGCCGCTCCTCCCAGAAGAATTTACTTCAGAAGATAGCACAGAAGCTACAGGTCAGAGAGAGGGATATGTCTGATCAAAGCACATGGGAGCAATGAAGGGTGAGGAAGAGGGAGTGGAGCACATCCCGACCCACCAAGCCTTGAGGACTGATATCCTTGCTCAGAGCAGTCAATGCACAGAGAGAACCACATGGCCGGCCCCACTAGGAGACATGAAAACCCTCAGGAACCCAAAGCCCTACATGGGACAGCACTGGAGATACAGTGTGGGAGTGGCGCCTGATCTGACCCCACCGCAACAAGGCAAAACACTAAGGCTGGGCAATAGAACAGCAAGAGTACAGAGTAAGGAAGTCCCAAAGGAGTACCAAAAATAGACTTTGGGGCCAGGGCGTGGCACTCCATCAAACTCCTCTGGAAAACACTCCTAAACGTCATCAAACAGACCTTGAACTATTATGTCATTGTTTTGTAGTTTATGCTGCTGTTTTGTTTTCTTTTGTCACTTTGTCTTGCTCTGCCTTGTTTTGTGTTTGTATTATTATCTCTGCAGGTCTACCTAGATAAGATAGGCTAGATAAACAATCTGGAGGAGAAAACAACGTGACCGATGGTCCTGGGGAGGGGGGGCTCAAAGGAGAGGGGGAGGTTGTGGAAAGGAAATGGTGTTAATAAACCCGGAGACAAAGGTACAAAAAGGGATCCAAAATCAGTGGCAAGAAGGATGTGAGAAGCCTGATAGGGATTAATCAAGGACAATGTAACTGAGTGGGATTATTGAATCCAAAATGGAGACTGAGCATGATAGTGGCACAAGAGGAAAGTAAAAGGAAATAATGGAAAGAACTAGGAGGCAAAGGACATTTATAGAGGTCACAATGCAGGCATGTACATATGTATATATATTTATATATGATGATGGGTGAATAATTCTGTGTGCATATATTTATAAGTTTATATTAAGGTAGCCAATTGACATTGAACCTCCACTCAAGTACTCCCTCAGTGCAAGAACACTTTGTTCTATTAAACTAGCATTCCATGATGCTCACCTTCCTAACACTATCACTGAAGACATATGGGTGCATAATCAAATGTGGTGAAGAAAGCTGATGGTGCCCAGCAATCAAAAGATATAGCGTCTGGTGTCTTAAAGGCTTGAAAGTAAACAAGCAGTCATCTAGCTCAGAAGCAACAAAGCCCACATGGAAGAAGCCCACCAGACTGTGTGATCACGAGGTGTCAAAGGATCAGGGACCAGGCATCAAAGAACAAAAATTCATATCACTGTGAATGAGGGTAAGTGCAGATTTGCGAGCCAAAGCCCATCTCTAGGCAACTGGACATGCCCCTACAGAAGGGTCTTGGGGAGAAGAAGAGTGCAGGGTGCAGTCTAGCAAAGATGGAACACAAAACTTTCCTCTAGTTCTTAAATGCTTCTTCCCCCCACCACTATCATGATCCCAATTCTACCTTACAAATCCAGCCCGACCAGATAATGTACACTGGTACAGACAGGAACTGGAAACACGTGGGATCCAGGTCAGATGATCCCTTCAGGAACAATGGGAGAGAGGGGTGATACTGGGAGTGTTGAGGGATGGTGGAAAATTAAAGGGGAACCGATTACAAGGATCTATATATAACCTCCACCCTAGGGGATGGGCAACATAAAAGTGGGTGAAGAGAGATGTCAGACATTGTGAGATATGACAAAATAGTAATAATTTACAAGGGTTCATGAGTGAGGCAGAAGTGGGAGGGAGGGGAAAATGAGGAGATGATGCTAAGGGCTCAAGTAGAAAGCAAATGTTTTGAGAATGGTGACGGCAACAAATGTACAAATGTGCTTGACACAATGGATGGATGGATGGATGTATGGTTTATGACAAGAGTTGTATGAGCCCCACCCCACCCCCGCAAATGATTTTTTTTAAATACAGATAGTGTTTTTCTAGAAATATGTCCACTTATTCTAAATTTTCAAATTCACTGTTGTGATCTTCATAGTTTTGGTTCTGTTGTGATATTGGCCTTTTCATTTCTTATTCTTTATATTTGCTTTTCTTATTCCTTTTAATTTAATAAATTTACCAGTAGTTTGTCAAACTTTGTGAATATTTTTAAAGAATTAACTTGTCTTATTGATTATTTCCCTGTTTCCTTTTCATTTTTTTTCTGCTCTATTCTTTAATATTTATTGTCTTCTGGTGACTGATGTTTTACTTAGCTCTTTTTTGTTCTAATTGTTGAAGGTATGTGTTACCATGCTCACTTTTGCTTTATTTTTTGATATTTTCATACATTGTTCATAACGTGTGTTCTTAGTATTGCTTCTGAAGTATACCAAAGCTTTTGGTATGCTTATTTTCGTTTTTGTAAAGAATTTAAAATCTTAACCCCTACCATTTCCAAGCAATTTAATGCACACAATTGCTCATTTTCCATGTTAGCTTTTTATTCTATTATCTTCCTATTGTTCATATATAATTTAATAATGCTGTGAAGTAAAATTTATTTGTAATATCACAATTTAAAAAAATGTATTAAAGCTAGCATTATAGCCTAACGTATGGTCTATTCTGAAGAATGGTACATATGAGCATGAGAAGAAGGTACATTGACGTATTCCCAGATAGTATGTTTCCTATATGTCTAAGAGGTCAGTAATTGTGTTATTTAGTTCTTCTGTTATGGTATTGATTTATTATCCAGTTGATATTTAGTGTTGTTCTGTAAAACCCAGTGGGGATGTATTTAACTCTATTACTGTAAAATCATGTAGTTCTATGTTTAAGTCTATAAGAGCTTGATATATTTTGAGGGTCTGCCACTAAATTAATATATACTTATTACTATTTTTCATCTTGCTCTTTTGTTCCTTTTATCATATAATGCCCTTATTTGTCTCCCATTAAAGATTTGGTCCTATTTTATTATTAATTTGTATAGCCAGTAACACATTTTAAAATTGTCATTGATTAATATTGCTACCCTTGCTTTTTTATTTCTATTTTCTTGATATATTTTCTTCTACCTTTGATTTTTAGATTATATTTGTCTTTATGTCTCAATTGTGTTTCTTTTAAGCAGATTTATGGATCAAGCAGATTTATGCTTTTCACTGCCTCTTGAGAGGTGCACTGAGTCCTTTTACATTCCATGTCATTTTTGATGTATATGCATTTATTGCTGTCATAATGCATTGCATTTCTGGGTTTTTTCCCCCCTTTGTGGAGTTATTGATTTTTCCCTCAAATTTTGTGCCCTAAGTTCATTTTTTTACGTTTCTGTTAATTTTTTTCATTTTTCTTCATTATTATTTTGTAAGACTTCTTGCTTTGCTCTTGTTTTTCTTTTGAATTAGCTTTATCTTTTCTTTTTCTTCTTCATCCTTTCCATATTACTTGAGAATTTTGTTAATAATTATATGATTCCAGACAATAATATTGGCATAGAAAATATTCTATAGATCATTCTAAGGGAAATTTATTGAATAAATGTGCATTTTTGAGTATTCATTAGGATGAAAAGTTTCAAGATACATCAGAGGGTGTGAAGAAAAATTCCACTCAGCATGAGAATATTTTTTTTGCATTAACTATTTCTAACTTTGACAACAAATGACCCTAGTTAGTTTCCTGGAGTGTAAACTGAGATCTCATCTATACCTATTATTCTGAAGTCTGCCTTTGGATCTCTGGTGACAGACAGACAAAGCCCATTCCAATGAAGAGAAGGCAAATGCCAATGCAGGAAGTTTCCCAAGAGTCACTGTGCATGGTATCCCTAGAAAGGTGCTGACAAGATGGTGAAACCACAGCTTCTGAGAGGAAATCATCACTGACTTCATTCCCTGGCATCTGCTGAAAACGGCCTAAAGAACATTTTGAGAAATTAGTTTGCAATTTCCTCCCCTTGTGACATATTTACTATCCTTTGGAATCAAAGCTGTCCTTCCAATGAGTGTTCCCTTCATTGTGACTCCAATGAGTGATCTTACTAATGACTCCGCCCACCAGACAGGTCATTCCAGTTCACCTGTTCCCAGTGTCAGGAGTCTCTCTATGTTTGGAACCCTGGTTTCTGCATACAGGGAGACAATGGATAGCAAGCATCACTAAGGACAGATCACAAATTTAGCCCCAGAAGTCACCACAATTGTTTTCTCAGACATAGAGATCATTAGTCATTCACTGCACGATTCACTGCCAACAGTGCACAGGGAGCAAAACAGAAGGAAATCTTCACAGACCTGACCCTGGGCGATAGTAGGCCACTGAGCTCGGTACATTTGAAATCATGCATTGCGTGCATGAATCTGGCATGCCTGTATTTTATTGTCAAAGGTTTTGAGTAATGGATAGGGTGAGAATTACCATGATAACCTGTTTTTCAAGAAGGAAACTGGGTTCTATAGGAAGGCAATGAAATATTAGAGTAACTTTAATATTTGTAGTGTGAACAGATAATGCTAGTTCCTCCTTTCAAGTTGGCATTGAGGAGAAAATTTAGAGAGTAATAAATTCTACATTATAAATCTGGCTAGATCAGAGGATATACATAGGCACAGATAGCAACTGGAAACACAGGGAATTCAAGGCAGATGACACCTTCTGGACCAGTGGTGAGAGTGGTGATTCCTGAAGGGTGGAGAGAATGTGGGGTAGAAAGGGGTAACTGATTACAAGAATCTAGGTATAGCCTCCTCCCTGGGGGATTGACAGCAGAGAAAACTGTGGGGGGAGATGTCGGACAGTGTAATGTATGACAAAATAATAATTTATGAATGATGAAGGGTTAATGAGGTAGGGAGAGTGGGGAGGGAGGGGAAAATGAACAGCAGATACTAAGGGCTCAAGTCGAATGCAAATGTTGTGAGAATGATGATGGCAACACATGTACATATGTTCTTGACACAATGGATGTATGTGTGGGTTATGATAAGAATTGTACGAGCCCTCAGGAAAATGATTAAAAAAACAAAACAAAAACTGTCCGTGGACATGCTGAGAGCTGAAAGAGGGAAGGAACTCTGAGTCCTCCTTGTCATCCATCTCTGCCTGTCTAGTGCTGGGGATGTGTACTCAGTGTCCTGTGCGCCCCCTGCTGCCCAGTGTCTTCCTTGCAGGGAAGTTTGTGTCTGGGCTCACACTGACTTCCCCTCACTGTGTTTCCCTTGCACAGTAATACACAGCTGTGTCCTCAGCAGTGACCGAGCTCAGCTGCAGGGAGAACTGATTCTTAGATGTGTCTCTAGTGATGGAGAGCCGGCTTTTGAGGGATGGGTCATAATTTTTACCGCCATTATAGCATATGAGTCCCATCCACTGCAGACCCTTCCCTGAGGGCTGGCGGATCCAGTGCCAGCAGTAACCACTGCTTGTGATGGAGAAACCAAAAACAGTGCAGGTGAGTGACAGCTTCTGGGAGGGCTTCACCAGTACTGGACCCGACTACTGAAGCTTCACCTGGCACAAGACGCTGCAGAAAAAAAACCAGATGGTCCACGTCAGTCACTTGAATTCAAAACAATTCCCAAAGACCCAGGGCAGATATCTGAATCTCCACCTTGGGGAACTGTTATCAGGCACAGGAGAACACACAGAAATAGCATCTTTAGACCACAGCTCTGCTTTCCCAAGAGACCTACAGCCCTGTCTGTAGAGAACTGATAGCTTTCCTGGCCAAGGGTGAAATTTACCCTAGTGCCAGAAGAATGATTGCATGTAAGGGAGCCCTGTCCTTATAAACAGATAGTAATAGAGCCCATGCTAGGGTAGCTCTTTGTTTGAACTCATATGCATGTTAGTCTACAGAGAGAGAGAGAACTTGACCTAAGCGGTGTGTATTAAAGATCAAAGGAAAACCAAGTATTTCTGAGCTCAGTGTTCTCTCCCTCCAGCCCCTCAACGTCTCTGCCCTGCCTTGGGCTCCTGTATGTCCTGTGCCCCAGAGAGTGGACAGGATATCATTTGTTGAAAACGTCAGGTGGACACCAGGGTATCGTCATCACCCACAGTCTCCAAACATCTTTTCTTTCTACTTCAACACTTCCGTATCAACCTCCTCAAAGTGTTCAGGGGTTTTCTTTGGGCCACTGCCATCACCAACACCAGCACTCCTACAAACAACACATCTCAGGTTTTGATAACTAGGGCCAATCTCAGTGTAAATAAAGAGATTCAAGTGACATAGGGTCTCAGGGAGGAGGTTTCCAACTGGGGAATGTGGGCCCCAGAAAAGAATAGTTTCAACTTTGTAACTTCTAACTGATGCAAGACTGAGATGACAGTCCCTTGGTTTGCCAGAGCACATGCAACATTAGGGCAAAACTAGTCAGGAGTTCAAGGATAAATACATAACAGAGAAGCGAGTGAAAATTTAAGTCACCAGGGGTGCAGAATAAGAATAATGATATTTCAGGTTCTGAACAAAAAGACACCCACTTGAGACCCAACAGGCACCCTGGGTTAAAATAAGGTCCAACCAGGCACTAGTCCTGATCCTGAGCAGGAGCTGGAAATAAAGGAGGGAAGGCAAGGGACGGATTAAAGGGTAATCACCTGTAATACTTCAGCATTATTATTAAATCAATGTAATTTATACTCCAGGAGCCTTCCTTATTGGAATCTCTATCCTTTGGTGAGTCCAGAAAATTAGGGGTTCTCAACCTTCCTAAGGCCACGTCATCACCCACAGTCTCCAAATATCTTTTCTTTCCACACCAACACTTACTGTTGTTTTTTTTTTAACATTTTATTAGGGGCTCATACAACTCTTATCAAAATCCATACATATACATACATCAATTGTATAAAGCACATCTTTACAATCTTTGCCCTAATCATTTTCAAAGCATTTGCTCTCCACTTAAGCCCTTTGTATCAGGTCCTTTTTTTTCCCCCTCCCTCCCCACTCCTGCCTCCCTCATGAGCCCTTGATAAATTTATAGATTGTTATTTTGTCATATCTTGCCCTATCTGGAGTCTCCCTTACCCCCATTTCTCTGCTCTCCATCTCCCATGTAGGTCACATGTAGGTCACATGTAGGTCCTTGTAATCGGTTCCCCCTTTCCAACCCACTCACCCTCTACTCTCCCAGTATTGCCCCTCACACCCCTGGTCCTGAAGGTATCATCCACCTTGGATTCCCTGTGCCTCCAGCTCCTATATGCACCAGTGTACAACCTCTGCTCTATCCAGTCTTGCAAGGTAGAATTCGGATCATGGTAGTTGGAGGGAGGAAGCATCCAGGATCTAGGGGAAAGCTGTGTTCTTCATCGGTATTACATCGCACACTGACTGACTCATCTCCTCCCCTAAACCCCTCTGTGAGGGGATCTCCAGTGGCCAACAAATGGGCTATGGGTCTCCACTCTGCACTTCCCCTTTCATTCACTATGGTAAGATTTTTTTTTATGATGCCTTATCCCTGATCCCTTTGGCACCTCGTGATCACACAGGTGTGCTTCTTCCACGTGGGCTTTGTTGCTTCTGAGCCAGATGGCCGCTTGTTCACCTTCAAGCCTTTAAGACTCCAGACACTATCTCTTTTGATAGCGGGCACCATAAGCTTTCTTCACCACATTTGCATGCACCTGTTTGTCTTCGGCGATGGTATCATGGAGGTGTGCAACCAATGATATGATATTTTGTTCTTTGATGCCTGATAACTGATTCCCTCATAAAATTATTTTCATTGTTACTTTATAACTATCATTTTGCTACTGTTATGCATCAGGAGAAACATGTGAAAGGGTCGTTCATCCCCTAAAGGGGTCGTGACCCACAGGTTGAGAACTTTTCCAGATGTAGGCAGAATAAACCCGGGGTGGATTGGGTGAAGTTGCTGTGGGAGGTGTTCTTAGGAAACACTTGGCACCTCTGGGAACGCCTTGCACACACAGACACACATGCACACAGGTGAACACATGAAAATATTAGCAAAGAAGAACCTAAAATGTATGCACAGAGAATTCAAAAGCCAAGTGAAGTAAGAGACCATGTATAATATTTAACTTACAATAAGGGCTCATCCAAAAACCCAGAGCTTAGCATCTTGATCTGCGTGTTCGTTGCATTTATAAAATCTAATACTTGGTGACACTTTTTTCCCAGTTAATCTCATTTATCAAACAAGGTTTTTCAACAGTAAATAAACTCTTGTCAAACTTCATTGTTCATTGTTCAACCATAACCACCCTTAAATATTATAAATGAGCGCTCTCTCTCTCTCTCTCTCTCTCTCTCACCTCTCTCTTCCTCCTTTCAGTGTAGACTGCTTAAATTTTTTCACGTTTGTAATTTATGAATACTAAGAGGGCACTACACCATCGCCACAGGGCATAATTACAAATGAAAGCAAATTAATTAATTGTAAAGATTGTTTAGCTTAATTTTGTCTCCTTAATTATGTGTATCTTATTTGGAGATAAATAGAATGAATGGGATTAACAATGAATGGTAATTTTTTATCACCATTATTTGCAAAAGTCTGCCTGGGCACACAGAGAAGACAGTAAGGCCAACATCAGCTTGAGAAATGATGTCCACTCACTGGAGAGTACATCGTCAGAGGACCATGCTGGGGATACATGGTGTGGAGTGAGGCTGGTCTGACCACCACCTCCCTCCACAGTGGGGTGAACCAATAAGGGAACAGAACAGGTCAGCAATGAGAGCGAAGCCAAACCATAAAGCCCCTGAGGAGCCACAAAAGTAGACTTCAGGCTAGGAGGAGAAGTTCCCTAAACTCCCCAGAAACGGCAGGGAGAGAGTCATAAAGGTCAGCGAACAGACCTGGGATTATATATGTTTTTAGGGTTGGGGTTTTTTTGTGCTAGTTTTTCTACCCTTTATAATTCAATCTATTCTTTTTTTTTTTGTTTCGGCTTTTGTTGTTTTGCCTACCCATATAGAAAATGGTTCTGGAGGGTCTTGGTTCTGGACGGTGGGGAAGGGAGTGCTTATCAAACAATTCCATAGGTTGAGGAACAATTAGGGAGTTAAATCAATAATGAGGAGGACTTAGAGATTCTGGGGGTGTTGGAGCAATAGCAATTTAGGTGAGAGGCATTACTAAGAGGCAGAAAAGGTGTGAGTGTGATGGTAGGACAGGGGGAATGTAAAACGAAATACAGAAAAGATCTAGGAAGCAAAACTATCGATAGAGGTATAAACATAATGGTGTACATATATAAATATATTAATTCATAGAATAGGGATATGGACTTATGTACATATAATTGTATGACCATTCATTGAGGAAGTGGATGGACTTTGGGCTTCTTTCTGGTCCAGCCCTCCCTCAACACCAGATCACTTTGTTCTAACAACATTTTACTGTTTGTTATTTAAGTTCAAGTTAATTGGGTACAAACATAACAATGGTTGAGAGATAACAATTAATAATACATTCTATGAGTCCAGTAATATTCTGATAACAGGGTCAGATAATGATACTTCAAGAAAACTGTAGACCAATATTGATAATGGAGCTACATGAAAATTTTTTTTAATATTAGGAACTGAGTCAGACAAATAACTTGAACTTAAATAACAATACAATAAAATGGTTCCCAAATAACTTGAACTTAAATAACAATACAATAAAATGGTATTTATTCATAACTGCCAGAATCTGCACCTTTGAAAGTCTTACAATTAGGCTAGAAGTGTCTCATGGAATTTTATTTATTTTATATATTTTTATTAAATATTTTATTGGGGGCCCTTACATCTCTTATCACAATTCATGTAGTCATCCATTGTTTCAAGTAGATTTGTACAGGAATTAACAAGACTAAAAATAGCATTGACCACACATGCTAATGATCCTCAGAAATCAGGATGGTGACATGTTGTCTCATGTACTTTGAATATGTTATCAGGAGAGATCCATCTTGGGAAAATGATATCATGCCTGGTAAAGTAAAAGGGCAATTGAAAAGAGGAAAAGCCTTGTGAGGGACTGGATCATTGGTTGCAGCAATGGGCTCAAACATAAAATCCACCGTGAGATGGAGCAGGACTTGGGAGTGTTTCATCTGATTGTACCTAGGTTCTCTGTGAGCTGGAACCTACTTGAGGGCAACTAACAACAACAACAACACACTATCCACTTTGTCCAAGTCTCTCCTGTTTCCAATCTTCCCCATCAGCTAAATCCTGTCCTTGATCTTACTTACATGACTGGTTAGCCTAGCAGGGGGTGAGTTCAGTTCTGGACATGAAAGTGACCAAAAGCAATTCCTTGAGGGTCTTATTTGTGAGTCTGAGTTTGGGTCTCCATTTTTCTCCCACTCTCTCCAGGACTTTCTAAAGGGATTCCTTTTGGAGCACTTGGTAGCAGTGGCTGTGCACATCCCGTTCTGCTGATCAATCACTAATTTTAGGTGAGCAACCCAATGGGAAGTGGCTTGTATAACCAAGGGAACCTTTTGGACTCTAGTTGCATGCTATAGTGGGTGGATCTACAATGAATGAACAAACCCCTGTTTGTGAAGAGGGTATAAGTTGGGCTGTTACTTTAAGACTAGCAGTTTGGAACCACCTATAACACCACAGGAGAACGAATGAGCGTTCTACTCCAGCAAAGATTTTCATTCTTGGAAACACCAGGGAAGTTCTCCCCTGTCCTATAGTATCTATGTGAGTCTGTATTGACTCGATGGCAATGAGGTTTTTATGGTGGAGGTTGGGGAAAGGTAGATTAATGATTTATCCACAGAAATAGGAAACCTCACATGAAAGCAGATGTAGTAGCTACATAGTTTCATTTCAACTTGGGAAATAAGTCTAGGGGTAGAGGTTAGCCTGTCAATCAGATCACAACTTGATGATGCCTTCTGGTGGGCATGACCTTCTCATATGTAGATTCTGGGAATTTCTACTCTTTTTCCCTGGAGCTGGGCTACCCTCTCTTTCTGCTTCACCTTCCTGCTCTTGAGTCACTTGGAGAGCTGGAAGAGCCACACGGAGACCCATGCCAGCACTAAATGCTTCTACCACCATTGGATACATAAGACTTTTCACCCACTGGCCTGTGGTCTTCCTGTATTTGTCATCATTGCATGTGCTGTGTGAGTCTGAAGAGGAAATTATGGACTAGAATCAGACATATTTAGAGTTGATCTGGACTGGATGAAATGTTTTCTTGTTATCTAATAGTCATTGATGTAAATCTCTTTCTTACACATATTTGAATGACCCTGAATTTGTTTCTCTAGTCTACCCAGTGTAACACAGCAAGTTTTTCCAGAGAAGTCACTGTTTAGTTGCAAAACCTACGCTTAGTTTCCCCAGATCTAAGGATAAGGTGGCTCTAGCAGAACTGGGAACATAAATCAGTTTAATTCAGAAAATATTGGCTGATAAGTGACATTTGTGGATTCCTGATAAAGTCAGGTGACAGTTTTCTGTACAGTCTGGGGAACTATCTGACCATATTGGGAAATGTAACCGAGTGTTACAAATCACCTTTCTCGATTTTCAGCCAGGAACTTTGGAATCTGACTTGAACTTTCATAAAGGAATTCCCAAGTATAACAGGCATGAAAGAAGCACAATCTTTATGGATGCAAGTTAATCGGGAAATAGTTCACTTTGATCTTTCCCAAAAAGGCCGGAAGTGGCAGTGTCATAGTCCAAACTTCAGCTCATCGCAAGTGTCTGCTGTCCCATTCTCTACTTGAGGTGTCAGAGAAGCTCCTACAGCTTGAGCACCCTGTTGCCAGCGCTCACAGGTGGGAGGTGCTGGTCTCCAGGATATGCGTGTGGGCGGAGGCTATTTTGGTCTGGCTGACTAGGGTGAAAGCGCCCCTTTTCTCCCCCAGGAGCCCTGCCAGGGCTTCTCTTGGTGAGAGGTGGGCGGTCGTCCTCGAGGCCGGTCCTATTTCCCCGCTTTAGGATTGGTTGGGGTTCATGGTGGGTGTCTCTGTTGGAGAAAGGAGGTTCCAGCTGGGCTTTGGGGCTTTGGGGTTCCCTGAACCTCTCTTTGCGTTTCTCCTAAGCCCCCTCCCTTGGGTAGGCACTGAATCATAAACCATATAGATTCCTAGTGGGACTCTGTGAGATGAAGAACCCTGGATCACAATAGGAAAGCAGACTTGAAACTCCCTCTCCAAATGCTCCTGAGTCAGAATCCTTCCTTCTTTTCAGGCCCTTACAGACCCTGCATGGGCAGTTTGTATCTGTACTCCCACTGACTTCCCTCAATGTGTCTTCCCCACCATAATACATGGACATGTGATTGACTTTCAGACTGTCCATTCGCTGATACAGGTGTGCTTGGCAATGTCTCTGCAGATGCTACACCAGCCTTCACAGAATCTGTTTAATATGTGATAGCCACAGTACTAATATAGAACATCCACTGTAGGCCTGGAGCATGGCTGATACTAAATTGACAAATGGAAAAACTAGAAAAAGTGAATCTAGAGATTGCACAGTAGAATCTCAAAGACATCTTATGCTCCCTCAAGTCTCCTTCAGACTCAACCAGTTGCACATTACAGTTGATACTTTCAAAGACAGTATATGCTGCACATTAAAAGCATCACATATATCCACTGTCTCCCACTATTACCCACTCACAGTAATTGCTCTCAATATTATTACTTGTTAAAATAGCTGCCTGAAAACATCTGATCAGCACAGACTCCATGATGACTGTATATTCATACAAATTGATGAATGGGAAACATGTACATTGTGGTATACCAAAGATCTTCTCTCAGAGCTGTACGGTGGGGAGTGGGGTGTGTATTAGTCCAGGTAGACTAGAGAACCAAAATCTATAGAAACTCATATATGTAAGACAGATTTTTATATAAAGGGTAATTGTACATTAAGAAAGCATCCCAACCCAGTCAAGTCCAAGCCCATAAGTCTGATACCAATCTATGAAACCCTCTTCAGACTCAGGAAACACATGCAGTGATGCTGAATGCAGGACGATCACAGGCCTCTGGGTACAAAGTCTTTGATTCCAGTGGCATTGTAAGCATCTCAGTGCTGGCAGGGGTCTCCATGTGGCTTCTCCAGCCCGCAGAGCATGGTGTCTATCGGCTTAGTGTCATGTGTCTTGTCAGTAGAGGCTCTCCATGGGAGTGAGCAGTGAGAGAGAGGTGTCTCCCACCTCCAAGGAAGAAATACCAGATTTCCCTGAATTCTCAGGAGAAGGCCATGCACACACAGAGGCCTCATTTTCTACAAAATGATTGCCAGGCTAGACTACATCCCTTCTTTCCCAATCCTCAATTTGACACCAGATTATGTAACTGCAGAAGGAGGGGCTCTATTTGCATATCCTCATATTGTACAGCAACAATTATGGCTGGATATTTTCAGAATCCTCACTGCCCCAATATGCACATAAAGGACTATCCTAGAGGGATTCAATGGGAATAATATTTGGGAATGATTTCCTGTTATGTGATTGTGATACACAGAATACAGTCTTCTTCATATTATTACATAAACCATAAATTATTTATACATAGATGATTTAAGACAGTATGTATGGTTATTTGCTTAGCTTATTTTACTCAAGTTATTTCTTCTATGTGACAAAAGACACACATGTTTATGTCTAGCATCATTAATTTATTTTAATGCTCAATACCTTAGAGAATTAACACATGTGTACCACAATTTATTTATCTGTTTTTAGACATTTTGGTTGTTTCTAGTTTCTGGTTTTTGTAATGAAAGCTACTGCTTGGTTGAAACAAAAAAGAGAGGAGAAAAAAGCATTCAGAAATCACTGTACAAATTATGGTCATTCTGTAAACTTTTCTTCAACACAATTGTAAAATTAGTAATATTTAAAACAACAACATCAAATATTGTGTTTTTAGTGAGAGAGTTCCCATTAGGGTGGAAAAAGTCCAAGGTCTTAAGTTGGCTGGATTAGATGTCTTGGGTGACATTTAAATTGCATAAAGGCTGGCCCAAAATATTTAATAAGTTGTTTAAGGTTTCTTATGTTAAAGTGAATAGCATGTCCCAAAACCACTGACTAAGGAGAACACATTATTATTATTGCAAAACATCCCCTTAAGATGTAGGTCATAAACAAAAACTGATTCCCCTCTCATACCTTGATGGTGGCTAAGGTTGCAGGAAAGTAATCACTGCCCAAATGGAACCATACGACCTCTCCTGACACGTAACAGAATAAAATGACCGAACGGTATAAATTCATAAAAGTTTATATCTAATCACCACAAACCAGAACAAATCTGAAATTATGTCCAGAACCAACTCTCTTTGCATGTTTAAGTATGAAGTCTTCGACCTGAAGAGGAAGAACATAAAAATTTGCAGCTGAAGTACTGGTGAAAAACGTTTGCAGCAACTTGGATGAACAACTTGGAAGAAAAGGTATTCTCTCCCATGGGAAAGGACCGGCATAGCTGCTGGACCTATAGTACCTTTGCAGGAGGCAAATGATGAGGGCAATGAATGCATAGATGCGTTTTACACAATTGATGTATGTCAGGATTGTGATAAGAGTTGTATGAGCCCCTAATAAACCGTTAAAAAAAACAAACCCATATCGCAGATCCAGGTTCAGAATGCCTGCCTAGGAATGAGGCTCAGTCAAGAGAGCAGAGAAATGCCCCGTGGCCCAAATCCTGGCACAACCGTGACCATCATCCAGTAAAAATAAGAGCAGGGTGCATCAGGGAAGTTGAAATCAGCATTGTCTTAGGGAGAGTGCAAGTGGAGACAAAACCATACAGAAAGCTAAAATTGAGGCTTTATAGAGAAATCTAATAACTTTAGTAGTTTTAATAAAACATAACTTTAACTGTGATGGACATTGCATATAGTTAATTACAAGTGGATCTCTGTCTATATATTCATAAACCTTGCTGACAAAAGTCTAGCAGGAGTTAGGTCATAATCATTCCACAAGGGAAACATCATATATATACAATATGTTGATATAGATGGTCCTATTGAACATATCCATCTATCCAACAAAAGTGATGGGTAACACAAAAGAGTAAGAAAAGAGACATAATTAATAACAACATCAAAATGAGATTCACACTTGACACACAGAGATGGACACTAGAAACTTAGGAAACTCAAACTAAATGTGATGACTACATTAAGAGATCTAAAGGAAAATGTCAATAAATGTGTTTTAAACAGTAATATAAACAAGGTCACAACAAAGGTGACCTAATAAAAAGAAAAACATAACATGGAAATTTATTGTTTGAGACAATTCTAATAGAAAAATAGAGAACATTTTTAGAAAATAATATAAAACCTGTTTAAGAAAACAAAGAACACACCAAAGAGTAGATCATGGGGCTCAGTGCAGCTCAGATCCCTTTCTTCAACTTGACTCCTGGAATAACACTGATTTCTCCCTGCCTCATTTCACTGTGATAAGTGATATGTACTAATGGCCTGGTCAGCAAGGGAGGTCAGCGCTAAATGAATTTGACTATGAAAGGGGTCACTGGTGATATGTACTCAAGATATCAGGGAAGGAGTATAGTCTGTGCTCTCACCATTCCATCATATGCCAACCCATGGATGAATTCAGAGAATCTAGAGACAGACAGTCACACTTGACACAGAGACAGATACTATATGCCTGTCAGTTTCACAAGTCCTGGTCCAACTCTTGTAGCTGCACCTGGAGACAGTGAGCCAGGTGCGCAGAAAAGGCATTCCCAAATCTTCATGTTTTAATCCCCTGAGCCCCTGACCTCTGAGAGCTGTCCCCAAGAAAATGAGGAAACCAAAATATTCTTGGGAACAAAGTCTGTGATTCCCGGGTGTATTATTCAAAGTGAGTACGACATAAACTAAATAATATATTATGAGACTCTATCTGATGTACTGTGTGGAGATTTACATGTGATGGTACTTTTGTAATAAAGTTAAAAAGAATTCATCTGCAATGAGAATGTTGACTGTTTCTTTAGAGAACACAGGTCTGTCCATGACTTCTCCATTCTCCAAGCCCAAGGTCCAGTTTTTCCAGGCCACAGAAAATGATGAGGAAGATGGTTGAGGAGGGAGACATGGTTTAGGATTGAGAATGAGTTTGGTAATAAAGGCAGAGATCCTCTACTCTCAGGGACATATATATGTATAAGATACAGCAAATCCTAGGACATTTAAATCGTCAGATATGTATTTTCTTTTCTGAATTAGATTACGATAATATTATTAGATATTCAAAAGTTTGGAGATGAGCTAAATCTAGTAATCTCAGAGAATTCAGCCCAAAGTGGTTCCAATTCAATGATTGCTGTAAATGAGAATGGCTTTTGTGAGTCGCTACAAAGGAAGACATTTTCTTCGACAATATACTGCTATGTCTACTCAAAAGTCATTCTAGTGTGGAAAGAGAACGTGGGACCCTAAAGCAATTTACCTTTGACACAGGAAGTTACTTCTTACCCAGAAGTCCATCATTAATAATGTTATTCACACCTAATCTTCAATCTTGTATGGAATCTTATATTGAAATATTGAAAATTCCCCACCTAAGGTTGTGTGTCACTAGACAATGGAAATGTTACTGATATCATACAATAAGCTAGTAACAATGCCACCAGAAGTAGGGTGAGGTGATTAACAGTACAAATGTGGAACCCTGGGTGAAAGCAGAAACTGTGTGTTCACACTCCGTGGGATTTTGAAGGTGAAGGTACAACATGTGACATGAAGAACTGAATGATGCCATTCAGCCATAGAGATCTCCTTGAATCCAGCATTTGCACAGACAAGTAGTGTCTGTCTTGGCCATCGTGATCTAAAACTTCTGGAGGAGAGACAGATACAAAATATTAGTACCAAGGTAATAAAAGACAATTGGTGAGTTTATGGGTTTGCAAATGAGATTACAGAAAAGACCAAATAAAAGAGGCCACCATGGTTAAAGAAAACAACAAAATTGCAGAGGGCTTAAGTGAAGAGCAAATGCTTTGAGAGTGATTAGGGCAAAAAATGTATGGATGTGCTTTATACAATTGATGTATGTATATGTGTGGATTGAGATAAGAGTTGTATGAGCCCCTAATAAAATGTAAAAAAAAAAGAAAAGGAAAAAATAAAGAAAGAAAATGATTAGGGCAAAGAATGTACAGATATGCTTTATACAATTGATGTATGTATATGCATGGATTGTGATAAGAGTTGTATGAACCCCTAATAAAATGTTAAGAAAAAGAAAACAACAAACCCAAAAAGTATGTGTCATTTGAAGAAGCAATTCAATAAAAATAGGCTGACTGATGAGATTTTGACCAAAGGATTGCCCTCACAAAATGTGATGGAAGAATATATTGTCAAACTTTCAGCCAGTCGTACAACACTTAGTAGTGACGTTTACCTTCACCTGATCAGAGAATGTTTACTGAGAGTCATCAGAACTCTGATGCAGGGAACCCCTGACAGAGGCATTTCCTGTCCTTAAGGCACGGGCTGTTTGTTCCTGTAGGACAGATTATATTCTCCTTTTACAATATAACTGTTGAATTAGCAGATATCAAAAGTAGGCACAGAATTATCATTTTTAAGTTAGAGTGATTCCCTAGGGTAACTGTGAGATTTAGAAGAATCCCTGGATCACACCAAGAAACCAGCCTTGAAGCTGCAGCTGCACCTGCTCCTGGGGCTGGTCCTGTGCTCTGTGGGTCCTGAGCGCCCCCTGGAGACCAGTCTCCACTCTTGAGGGGAGGTTTGTGTCCGGGCTCTCACTGATTTTCTCTCACTGTGTCTCTTGCAGAGTAATAGGTGGCCGTGTCCTCGGGTTTCAGTCAGCCCATTTGAAGATAGGGGGTGTTCTTGGAGTTGTCTCTGGAGATGGTGAATCTGCCCTTTACAGAATCTGTGTAGTATGTAGAAATACCAGAATTACTAATGCGTGCGACCAACTGCAGGCGCTTTCTTGGAGCCTGGCACACCCAGCTCATCCAGTAGCTACTGAAGGTGAATCCAGAGGCTGCATATGAGAGTCTCAGGGACCCCCCAGCATTTCTCAGATCACCCCCAGACTCCACCAGTTGCACTTCACGCTGGACACCTGCAAACACAGAGGCACCGTGATTAGATGACACACGCATATAAAAAAGGGACTCAATTACACACACACAGAAGGGTCTGCAACAATTACCATGTAAAATGGCCAAAATGAAAGCCAAGGTTGGTCCAAAATTCATGATGTGTCCTGTGCACTAGCTCCTGGGCACAAATGGAAACAGCAGAGGTCCCAAAGACTGGGCTGTCCTCTGAGATTTCCCACATCAAGGTCTGTGGCTGGTTTATGAGCAGGCAGGGAACTGCATTTGCATGTCCCCTGATATTTAGAAGCAGAGTTGTAGAGAATATTAGCAAGAATTCTCCCTCTAACTCAGAGAAACAAGCACTCTCAAAGGACAAGGGAGCTTTAAATAGGTACTTTACCAAGCATTGCTTTAATTTTTATATATTACCAAATATATTTTAAGTAGTTTCAATTTATAGACTGTATATTACACACACACCAAACTTTGTGACACGAGAGCTCACAATGCATTCTCTATCGTCCTTAAGATGTGGACACACATTATGATAGTGCATGACTCTACTTTCTGTTTCTGTGTGGGAACAGTATTGGTTTTCTTGCCTTCCAAGGAATTTCCATATTTAAGTGATAATTTTAAATTGTGGAAGTGCAGTTGTTAATAAAACATATCTAGAAAACAGGCAGGATGTTTTCCACTCTCTGGTTTCTGATCTGGGAGATCCATTCCTCTCCTTCTTTTTCATGATCAGCAAAACTGGATATTTTTCACTTTACTTCATCTTCTAAATGACTCAGTTTTCATAGAATTGGCTTACTTATTGTGTTCCTGATATTTGAGTTCCTTTATTATTATTTTCCCCTATTAAACTATTTTAGGGAATACTCATATTTTGCTATTTTCTGTAGATGGAAATGAGGTAATTAATTTGAGAGTTTTGCTTCTACATTATACGGACGCTTGTTGCTATGAATTCCCCACTAATTTCTCTTCAGTTGAATCCCACTTGTTTTTATGTTGCGCTTTCATTTTCATTCCGTCCAGTACAGCCATATCTAGGATATGAAAATCATTAAATCCATGTCATAGCTATCAATGACCCAAACAGTATTTGTCTCTATCAATGTATGCATCACTCACAGTCACTACTATCAAGTCCATGCAGACACATAGCAGCCCTGTAGGACAGGACAGAATTGCCCCTGAGCACTTCTGGAACTGTAACTCTTTATGGGAGCAGAAAGCCCCATTTTTCTCCTGTGGCACAGCTGGGGGTTTTGAACTCCTCAACTTTCAGTTAGCAGCCTAATGAGTAACCATGACAGCAGAAGGGTTCATGTGTGCATGCACACACATACTTGCCTGTGTTTATGCGTGCAACATATGAGTGTATGAATGTTGCCATTGATGTTGGGTTTGGGTAAAAAAAAAACATGAATTAACAGAGGCTTCTTGAAGAAAATATTTCAGAGGCGAAGGAAACCCTAGATGCAAGAAGTGCCTTGCTCTTCTGCCTCCACCATTACCCCTGCCTGAGAGACGTGACTCCTGTGCTTTGTGCAGCCCATATGATCCCTATAGACTGATGTCAGTATTGCAGGGAAGGTTGTGCCTGGGATGGCACTGAGTTCTCTCACAGTTCCTCTCACACAGCAATGGACAGCTGTGTCCTCAGTGGTCATTGAGCTCAGCTGTAGGGAGAACTGCTTGCTGGATGTTCTTATAGAGCTTGAGAGCCAACTCAATTGAGATGGGTCATTTTTTTGTTGTTACTAAGACATATTAATGAGTACTCCAACGTTTTCTGCAGGCTTTGGTAGATCCAGCTCCAGAAATATGTAGTCTCCAGAGACAGCAAATCTTAAGGAGACGCTCTGTAAGGAATGCATCATTCCTGGGCCCAATTCCTGATGCTGTACCTGTCACAGGACACCCAGGGACAGGAGACATAATCAGTGATGACAACTAATGTAAACCTCTTTTATGTTACTAAGAACTCTGCCCACTATGTGATGTCTTTCACCAAAATTTGAAATTTAACCTGGAAATGAAGCGATGATCTTCATGTTAGAAACCCCAGGAAAAAAAAAAACAACAAATAAACAAGCAGAGTAGCCCCAGGTTTTCCTCAGAAACTTAAAAAATAAAGTCTAATGCCCTCGTCCTCTTCTCAGGGATTGGCCCCATTTATGCAAAACCAGGAGCCATAAACTGAATAGCAGAGCAACTGTTGGGATACAGAAACATAGAGAATATAAAGAAACCCTAATTTCATTAAAATCCCCAATTGAGAGTGGGCATTTATTCCACCCTCTTTTCTCATTACTTGCACTTTCTCTGGTGAGTTCACTCCTCTTTATCCAACCTCTAAGCATCAGTTGGGACAGTGGAACATGTGGGACTATGTTTTGAGACTCAAAGTGGGCAAAGGACATGAATAAGTACTTGACTCAAGGAGAGAGTCAAGTTGCCAAGAAACACACAGCAAAGCATATTAATCCACATACTCACTGGTGCTGTTGTTAGACTATGTACACTTGGATTTATCTCTTTCTGGCAATGCAGAGCATGGTTTTATCTATGGCATACACTCAGTCATTCCTCTGTTTGATCCCTTTTTACAAATATGTTAATAAATTGTGTCTACAGCCTTTTTCTTCTTATATTCACCTTTGTTTTAGAAGTCCTAGGAATCCAGCACAATATCCTTCAGGGGCTTACACTCCTGCTTACATATGCAAAGTATGTCAGATGAAGTCCCCCATCCTGGTTTCTTTTTTGTTTGTTTGTTTGGTTGGTTTTGTTTTTATGTTGTATCTTTATTTATTTAATTATTTATGTATAACTCATTTTTTGGGGGGCTCGTACAGCTCTTTTCACAATCAATACATTCATCCACTATGTCAAGTACATTTGTTGCCATCATGATTTTCAAATAATTTTCTTTCGACTTGAGTCCTTAATATCAGCTCCTTATTTTTCCCTTTCCCCAACTCCCTCCCTCATGAACCCTTGATAATTTAAAAATTCCCCCCACTCCAAGTCTTACACCAATCGCTGTCTCCCTTCACCCACGTTTGTGTTATCCATCCCCCTAGGAGAAGGTTATATAAAGATCATTGTGATTGGTTTTCCCTTACCCTTCTAGTATTTCTATTCTTATTATTGGTCCTGAAGGGTATATCTACCCTGTATTCCCTGTGTTTCCAGCTCTTATCTGTGTTCATATACATGTTCAAATCTAGCCAGATTTGTAAGGTAGAATTTTGTCCATGATAGTGGAGAGGAGGAAGCATTAAAGAATTAGAGGAAAGTTGTGTGTTTCATTAATGCTATACTGTACCGTGAGTGGCTCATCTCCTTCCTGCAACAATTCTGTAAAGGGAATGTTCAGTTGCCTACAGATTGGCTTTGGGTTCTCAATTCCTAACTCGCCTTCAGTCACAGTGATAATATTTTTTGTTCTTTGATGCCCAATACCTGATCCCATCAACACCTAATTACACAGGCTGGTGTGCTTCATCCAGGTGACCTTTATTGCTTCTGAACTACATGGCCACTGGTTTATCTTCAAGCCTTTAAGACCTCAGATGCTATCTTTTTTGATAACCGGGCATCATCAGCTTTCTTCCCCACATATCCTTATGTACTCATCTGTCTTCAGTGATAGTGTTGGGAAGGTGAGCATCATGGAATGTCAGTTTAATAGAACACAGTGTTCTTGGGTTGAGGAAGTACTTGAGTAGAGGTCCAATGTCAATCAGCTATCTTAAAACTTAACATAAATATAACGACATAGATCTAGTTCCTTATCATAAAATATAATTATATTTGCATATATACATGCCTGTTTTTCGACCTCTATAAATGTCCTTTGCCTCCTAGTTCTTTCCTCTATTTGTTTTACCTTCCTCTTGTCCCACAATCATGCTTGGCTTCCATTCGGGTTTCTATAATTCCTCTTGGTTACATTGCCTATGATTAAGTCCCACAATGCATCCTACACCCTTCTCTCCATCCATTTCAGATCACTTCAGAGCAAAGCCAAACAATACAACACAGCAAGACAAAAATATATTACAACAGCAAAGAACCAATGACAACAAAGAAAAGCCTATAAATAGTTCCAGGTCTGTTTGTTGACCTTTAGGGGTGTTTCCAGCTGAGTCTGATGGGGTGCCACACTCTGGCCCCTATTCTTGGTATTTCCTGGGGACTTCATTGCTGTGTTTGCCTTGCTGCTCCATTGCATGCCCTTATTGCTTCTCCCCAGTGTGATGGGGTCGCACCAGACACAATTCCTAGAGTGTGTCTCCAGTGTTGTCCCTACTCGCCCTGTGGTTCAGTGAGGGAAGTCATGTCTTGTGGTGAGGTCTACCCTATGGTCCTCTCTGTGAATTGGCTACTCTGAGCAGGAATGTTATACTTGGAGCTTAGTGAACCAAGCACATTCTGAGTTCTAAAGAGCAATTGGGGTACACTCCTTTCAAGACACATGTGTTTTTTTATTTCAGAGGGTTGATATGTTCAATATTATTCACAAACACCATAATTTAATTCAGCGATTATTTCTTAAGTCGTCCTCATTCATTTTTCCTCAGTAGAAAATTGAAAATTGTAGGGTTCATGTTAGGTCTCAAATACATTTATTTTCTCTTTTAACATAATCTTGGGTTTATAGCCTGTGTCTTTTTCTCTTTATTCTGTTCCAGAATGTTTACCAAGCACAAGGTGTTCAATTTAATCATGTCTGAAAAAATCTTACATTTTATTAGAATTTTTTAATAGACACAATTTTTGTAATTATGTATGTCTTGAGAGATCTTTCTTCAAACTCACTAATTCAGGCTTCCATTGTTTCAATTGTACTGGTTTGGTGTTTTACTGTGTTATTCAGTTAAACTATTCTGGTGTTTGTCTTCTAGATTTCTGTTTGGAGTTGTTGATATATTCCTAAGTATTTTCCTGTGTTGTTGGATATTTTTAAAATGTTCTTCTATATTTTGCTTTATATTTTTCTTTTAGCTTTATCGGTTTTTCCCTACTTTTGTTTAAAGTAGTTGAACATCATGCTTCTAAACTCCATCACGTGTAATGCCCTTTTTTCTTCTGGAATATCCAGCATCTGTGACAGAGCTTTGGCCACTTGTATTTGCCAATATATATATATTTTTCTCATCTGCACAGAGATTAGCCATTTTTCTGAAACAAGGTATTATTTTTATCTCTATCTCTTTTAGTTGGTCAGTTGGAAATGTACTTGATTGTACTCACTTTGCACTAATTGAAGTTATTGGTGGTTCAAGTGTTAGAGTTATTGCAGGTCCAATCCTATTCAGAGAAGGGATTGATGACTAACTAAAGATAATTTTATTCCCCTTCAAGGTCAGAGTCTCAGAATTTCTTCTGTTATTGCCAGGGAGTATAAGCCCATGACAAAAATAGTGCCTTGCAAATCAATTGGTTGTGATTTGAGAGGAATGGGAATATCTGAGAACTCCAGACTGCTTACCATCTTCACCCCAGTGGAGGGACTGGAGATAAACCTTCACTCCAAATGAATGTCAGAACAAAGTCCCTGCTCAATGTAAAGCTTCCCTCTTTGACAGGGAACTGATGTGTGGGATACCTCTTTATAAACCCCAGGGTTGTCTTGGAAACAGTAGAGCCAAATGCTCTTTAGAGGCAAGGATGGGGAGACTTTGTCTCACATACTTTGGACATGTTGTCAGGAGAGGCCAGTGCCTGGGAGAGGAGGCAAAGTATAAACCATTACCATGAAGTTGTTTATAAACCATGTCCATGAAACATGGGGAATGGTGTCATTTTGCTGGTTTCTGATTTGGGAGGTTCCTGTTGCTTTTGTTATCATCAAGAAAACTACTTATTCGGGAGATTTGGTGTTACATTAGTCAGCACTGGTACTTGAATGGTGGCCCTTCTCTGGAGGCTCCATTTGTCACTCCAGTTCATCTAAGTTGCAAGATTGGTTCTATTAAAAAAAGGAAACTACTTATTTATCAATTCCTCTTCTCAAAGTTTATGTATAATCTGCATATTTTTGTGTTCCTTCTATTTATTTGAGTTGTTTATATTTATCAGTTCGTGCCCCCACCCCTGCCCTGGTAACCTGTGATATGGCACACTCAGGTTTTCCTAGTTCCATTAGATGGAAATTGAGGGAATTAATTTCAGAGTTTTATTTCTACATTAAAAAGGTGTTTGTTGCTACACATTACCCACTAAGTTTCTTCAATTGAATCCAAATCATTGATTGTTAATGTTGCGCTTTCATTTTGTTCAATCCAATACAAGCTCCCTGGATATAAAAATCATTAAATACATGTCATAGGTCTCAATGATACCAATATTACTGTATATAAAACATGTAAGCATGTCCACATACAATTTTGTGTGTGCATAAAATCTACAAATGAAGGAATATTGCAATGGAAGAAAAACGTGGCTCTTGTGTAAAAACTAACCTCTGAAAACTTGTGACTAGATGCTACATTGAATAAGATAGTGCCAGAAGATGAAAGCCATTCAGTGTACGCCTATCAGATGACTTCCTTCTCAAAGTAGAGGAAACCTTAAAGATGTGGTTTGCAGTAAAACACTTGTGATTTTATTAGCTGATGTAGCACCACTCAAAAGGAGAAGCACAGGGAGGTGTTGGATAAGGAGTGCTACAGTGAGAGAACTGCATTTAATGACATGAACTAAAATGTCATTATTGAATGTAACACTGGGAATCTACTTTGTAACACTTCATCAGATCCTTAGTAAAAGTCATTTATTTATTAACATTTTATTGTTAATGAAGTCTCAAGTTATGTTCCAGATAATCATTTTAGTATTCAATAACTTATTCAATTTATTGAACCCTCTAATAGTTTATCCTGCCTACTCTGCTTCTTCTCCCTCTTGCATAATATCATCCCTCCCATGACTCAATATAACACCTCTCCGCCTTCTAACATTACTTTCCTTTCCCTCTATGTCCTTCCAAGCTCTATTAACCATAAAAATCTGTTTCACAAAGAAACAAGAATAAAGTATCATGATCTATAATATTTATGGTCAAGAATGTACAACTTAGTAATTCTCCAGCTCAAGTGGGAGGATAACTGCTCTTGCAAAGAAATACCTCACCACACACGTGTCTGCTCCTGAGGCTGGTCCTTCTGCTAGTGTGGCATGAGTACCCCCTGTTGCCCCATCCCTTCACTCTAATGGAGGGTTGTGTCTGGGCTTACACTGATTAGCCTTCACTGTGTGTCTTGTACAGTAATACAAGGTTGTGTCCTCAGATTTCAGTCCATTCATTTGAAAATAGGCGATGGTTTTACCACTATCTCTTGCAAAGGAGAATGTGCCTTTCACAGATGAAGCTTACTCTGTTTTTGACCATTGGTTGCATTTCTAATAAAACAAACCCACTCCAGTATCTGTCCAGGAAACTGCCGGATCCAACTAATAGTCACTGAAGGTGAATCCAAATGAGTCTCAGAGACCCCCCCCCCAGGCTTTCTGAGGTCACCTCCAAATGTCACCAGCTATAACTCACACTGGACACCTGTAAACACAGAGACACTGTAATAGGATCACAAGCACACAATCATACATGGAATCACAGAGCATCATCCTAATTGATCACCATGCATAATGGCCAACATAAAAACCCAACTCACTCCAAAACCCATGATGAGCCCTCTGGTTCAGCTCAAAATGTAAACAACTGAGACTATATACACTGAGACCCCCTCCCAGGGCTGCTTCCCAGGCAGGGCCTGTGCAGGGTTTATCAGCACACAGGGAGCTGCATTCACATGTTCCCTCCATTTATAACAGTGGAGTCAGATACATAGCCTAGAGTTCACCTTGTGACTGAGAAACAGAAGTACCATGACAGGAGAATGGAGCTTTTATAATGGTTGTTTGTATGTATAGCATAGAGCATCAACAGTTAAATTCTAGCTATATTTGACAAACTCCTAATTTGTGAACACTATTCTACCTAAAGATGAACCTCTGTAGCATGAGACTTCTGCATGCATCCTTCCCCCTTCTTCCTTCCTCCTCAAGATGTGGAAACAGGGTAGTTACTCCTCAAGTGAACATGATGATAGTAAACAGCTTATTAGTGTGTCTTGTTGGTGAACGTTATTGGTTTATTATCTTCCAAGGTATTTCCTCATTTCACTGGCATTGATGATCTTTTGACATAAAGTTGTTCTTACAATATGACTGTGTTATCTTTTTAATACCCAGTCACTACAAAGTTATAGCTCCTCTCTAGTTTCTGAAATAAAGGGTTCATGTCTGCTGTGCTCCATTCATCCCCAGTGGCCTGTATAGACATGCAATATTCCTGGGCAGTAATTTGAGTCTGGGATCCTACTGACTTCCCATTATTGTGCCTCTCATAGAGTCAAAATGTCTTGTCCTAGTGGTCATAGTATTAAACTACAGAGGGTTTAATGTGGACTTGCTTTTGGAACTCGAGTGTCAACTCTTCGGAGATGGGCCAGGGGTCTTTCTTTCTTTCTTTTTTTATTTATAAATATTTCGGGGATGGGTGGGATTTGTTGTTTTGTTTTGTTGTTGTTGTTGTTGTCTTTCTTCTTTGTTTTAGCTTTTGTCACATCATGACTGCCAGAGTAAATCAGAGTAGTTCATAACTAGTGGGCAAGCAGATAGATTCTGGGCTACCACGTAATTCTAGCCCTACTCCAAGAATTACAGTCATTATAGCATGGGCCTTCTAAATACTCACCATCAAGAAGAGATCACTACAGATAATGATGATACAGCAAAGTGTTCTGAAGAAAACAGATGAAGCAGATGGAGCAGAGCTATCAATTATAATATTTCCTGGCATTTAAAGGCTTATATTCAAATAAGCTGTAATCTTAAATTAGGAGTCAACTAAATCCACATTGAAGAAGCCCAGCAGCCTATATGATCCAAATATAACTATTACAAAATCCAAATATGATGAAAGGAAATATCAGCGATTAAATTGGGAATATCATCCATGATGCTCACCTTCTGGACACAATCATTGAAGACAACACGTGTGCATAAGGAAATGTGGCTAAGAAAGCTGGTGGTGCCCAGCTATCAAAAGATATAGCGTCTGTGGTCTTAAGGCTTGAAGGTAAACAAGCAGCCATCTTGCTCAGAAGCACCAAAGTCCACATGGAAGAAGCATCCCAGCCTGTGTGATCACGAGATGTCGAAGGGATCAGGTATCAGGCATCAAAGAACAAAAAGTCATACAATTGTGGATGAGGGGGAAGTGCAGATTGGAGACAAAAAGCCCATCTGTAGGTAATTGGACATCCCCTTATGGAAGGGTGGTGTGGAGGAGATGAGCCAGTTCGGGTGCAGTATAGCAACGATGAAACATACAACTTTCTTCTAGTTCCTAAATGCTTTCTCCCCACCCAATTCATGATCTATCATGATCCCAATTCTACCTTCCAAATCTAGCTAGACCAGATTATGTTCACTGATACAGATAGGAACTGGAAACACAGGGAATCCAGAGCAGATGATCCCTTCAGGACCAGTGGTGTGAGTGGTGCTACCAGGAGGGTGGAGTGGTGATGGGGTGGAAAGGGGGAACCGATTATGAGGATCTACACATTACCTCGTCCCTGGGGGATGGATAACAGATAAGTGGATGAAGGGAGATGTTGGAAAGTGTAAGATATGACAAAATAATAATTTATAAATTATCAAAGATTCATGAGAGAGGGGGGAGCAGGGAGGCAGGGGGGAAGTGAGGAGCTGATGCCAGGGACTTAAGTGGAGAGCAAACGTTTTGAGAATGATGAGGACAATTAATGTAAAAATATGCTTTATACAATTGACGTGTGTATGGATTGTGATAAAAGTTGTATGATCCCCTAATAAAAGCACTTAAAAAAAGAGTAAAGGGAAAAATTGGGAATACCTAATTTATAGAAGCACCGAAGGAGTGGATGCATATAGAAAAGAAGTGAATCAATGGTTATCTGGAATAGAGATAGGGTGGGGAGGGTGAGGAGAATTGGGGAGAAATAATGAATGCGGGAGTGGGAAGGGTATTAGAACTGATATGCAACTTTTAAAATATGATTTAACTATGGAAGTGTATGATATGTGAATATTATATCAAGAGAATTACTAAGAAAAACTTGACCTATGGTTATGATGGATAAAGGAAGAATTTTTTTCTTAAAGAACATTGAGTTTGTGCTAATGGTGGTGGAATTGTTTAGAAAAGGTTATCAATAGTGGTTGTGCAACGTGAAGAGTATAATAACTGGCACTGAATTATACATGTGTAAATTGTTGAATTGAAGGAAGTTTTGTTGCACATATATTTGCCAAAATTTAAATAATAATTGCTTGAATAGTAATGAATACAAGGAAGAAGAAAATGTCCTACAATTGACCATGGGAATAACTTTACAACTCTTTTTGATATGGCTTAACTATTGAATTAAATGATAGTAGAGTGTGTTAAGCTGGGTTGATTAGGGAAACAAATTCAGAGACTCATATATATAGGGAAGAGCTTTATTTCCAGAAGTAATTATACATGAAGCAAGCATCCAAGCCCAGTCCAGATCAAGTCCTTGAGTCCAATACTCATCCATAAGTCTGATGCTAGTCCATAAGTCCCTCTTCAGACTCCTATAGCCACATACACTGATGCAGAATGCAGTAGCATCACAGCCCGATAGGGGCAAAGTCTTGTAGATGCAATGGCGGTGGAGGCATCTCCAGGGCTCTGGCTTCCGTGATCGTGACTTGAAGTGCCTCATTACTGGAAGGTGAAGCAGAGATCGTGTGTGTGTCCCATGTCTAGGGAGAAAGAGAAAGAGGCCAACATTGGAGAGCCATTTTTCTCAGGTGTCCTCTAATCAAACTGCAACCTGATTGACAGGCTAAACTCCTCCCACATGTTCTATGGGAGCCATGTTGGCACAAAAACTCCACATGGATGAAGTGCCAAAAAATTGTTGAAAAAAAGAAAAATACATCTTGCTTGGTAAACTATGGAGCAAGTCATAAAAGGAAGACTTCAAGGTGACTTATTGACAGAGTGACTGCTACAATGAGCTTGAAAATAGCAATAGTGTGCGGGTAATACAGGGCCACACAACTTTTGTTCTGTCATACACAGAGCTTCTGTGAGACATAATTGACTTGAGAGCATCTAAAACTATAAGCTATGAATACACCAAACAAGGGATTTCCCCTAAAAACAGGAGTCACGGAGAGGAAGCCTGAGAGGAAGATCCTCTGTCACGCCCTCTGCACAGGTTCCTGGAGATGAACTCTACTCGGGTCCTGAGTGCCACCTGCTGCACATTCCTTCATGCCTCCTGGGAGAGGTTTGTGTCTGAGCTCACAATGCCTTTCTGTCACTGTGCCTCTAGCACAATAATAAACAGCTGTGTCCTCAGTGGTCACAGAACTCAGTTGCAGGAAGAACTGGTTCTTGGCTGTGTCCACAGTGATAGAGATCCGGCCCTGGAAAGCTGGGTTATAGCTTGTGCTCCCTGTCCAGTATCCCATCCACTCTAGTCCTCTCTGAGGATGCTGGCGGATCCAGTTCCAGTAGTAACTACTGGTGACGGAGTCACCAGAGACAGAGCAGGTGAGAGACAGCGTCTCTGAGGGCTTCACCAGCCCTGGGCCAGACTCCTAAAGTGTAGGTTCTGACAGGACTCCTGAGGAAAAGAGGAGTCATGGTGAATAATGCTCTCTCCCATGCAAGTCCCTGTGATTCATGGATCCCCTGACCTAGAGACACTCACGTAGGGTGCCTGCCAGCAGGCAGAGCAGTGTCCACAGTGTTTGCATGGCCATCTGGACGATGAAGACCACAAGAGTGTCTCAGAGGAGGATGGTGATTTCTCTGATACCCACCAGGGAGATTTTCATTTGGGGCCCAGTGGGAAGATACACTCCCTGTGGCATCTTAGGGCCAGAAGCTAAATATGAGGAAACCACCAGACCTGATCTAAGTTGCTCTGCCTCTAGTGGTGACTAATACAGCCTGTGATCTGTGATCGTGTAGGGGTTCCAGCCATGCATACTGTGACCTCACACAGGGACATAGAGGGGTTTATGAAGTGGAACATGTGTAGGACAGAGTCCATTTTCACACAGAAGAGGCCACCACACCTCTCCATGGTGCATCCTGGCAGAAAAGGAGGGAAGAATGTGGGAACAAGAATCTCTTTGAGAAACAAAGAGAGAAAAAGAAAATCTGAGAGGAAGGAAGGTTGTGTCACATATGGAGATTCTCTTGATGTTCAGGATTCTGAGTGATTTAACTTGTCTGTCAGACCCTAATGGAATACACAGTGTGTGACAGCAGTGTGTATTATCATGTTGAACATTTCTTTTGTGAAATATAGTGTCTTTTATCTCTTTAGCACTGGGATTGCAAACATAAATTCAGCAGTTCAAACCTTGCAGATGCCCCATCACATAACGATGAGACTGTATTTTCCCACATAGATTTACAGACTCCCAAAGTCTAAATTGGGTCAATTATGTATCAGAATGTACACAGTGGAAGTAGATTTTTTTTTAGCTTTTCATTTGTGTGTATGTAATTTTGCATTGATGTGAAAAAATTTTCTTACATCTGTGGAACACAATATTTTATTTCAAATTATACGTTCCATTAATTATTTTTATTCAGAATTTGAATGCCTGTAGAATCTGTTTGTAGTTGTTGTTGTTCTGAAACAATTTATATGCTAGGATTAATTTTTTTTCTTTCTACAAAATTTCCTTTCACATAATCCATTTCTGGGGTCCACACATGAATTAAGTCTCCAGTAAATCCCTCTGACCATAATCCAGGCATGTGAATAGCCTTGTTATCAGACAGAGTGCATTGTAAAGTTGGTTACAGCAGTTTAGTTTAGTTAAAATGTAATATCTTATCATTTTATCTCCATTTTGACATATTTTAAAGTTGCTTGGGTTAAAAAAAATAGGTGAATGGAAAATACAGGTTGATTAAGCCTTCAGTGAATTCCTTGTGATCATAGACCAGGGATGTGAAGAGCCTAGCTATCATGCAGGTTCATTGGAAAGTAGATTAGTGAAGATGCACTTAGGTTAAAAGTTAACACTTTATTATTTGATCTCCCTTTTAACCCATTTAAATTTTATACCAGTCTTCAATATGTTCTACTTTTTGGATATTGAGGATTTTCCTCTGTTTTACTTTGTTGTTGGGTGATGTAAAAAATTTTTTGTAAAGATTTTCTGTGTATGAAATCCAGGATAGGAAAATCTATAGAGACAGTAACTGGATTAATAATTTTGGGGGGCAGTATGGCATGGTAAGATGGGGGGAAATGGGAAGTTAATTACATTGAATACAAGAGAGAAAAATGTTCTAAAATGTATCATGGTGGGAATTGTACAACTCCTTTTAATTTAATTAAATAATTGAAATACGTGATATGTGATTTATAATATATTTTTGAATGAACAGAATCAGGTGATGTCAAACTCTCAAAAAGAATTGTGTTGGGGAACTTAAATACTAGTCTACCAGCAATCAGCCAGCTGATTGAAGGATCAATTAAGTCTCTTTGGAAGATGCACACCAGCCAGTGTGATTCAAAGATTTTAAGTAATTAAATCCAAATACAGAGGAGGGAAGAGTATCAGAGCTTAAATTATGAAGACCCAATTTGCAAAAGGCTATAGATGACTGATTTGGGAGCCCAAGATCTATTTAAAGGATCCTGACATTGATTAAGCTTATGGTGAATCCCTTAGATAATAGATCAGAGATGTGAATGGCTGTGCTATCATATAAAGATGATTAAAAATGATTATGGAAGATTTGGTTAGGCGTAAATGTAACACCTTATCATTTGCTCTCCCTTTTTACCATTTTAAAGCTGTTTCAGTTTTTAATATTTTATGTTCTCTTTTCACTTGAGGTTCTTCTATTTTGTTTTGTCATTGTTCTTGTCTTTTTGTTTCTTGATTTCTTTCTTCTATAATCTTATGTATATGAAATACATGAGAGGTAAATTTATAGAGACAGTAACTAGACTAATAATTACTGAATGCCATGTTGGAGGGTGAGAACAGGGTAGAATTGTGAAGATAACAATGGATACATTCTGACATAAAACAAGTTTTGGCATGGAAGCAGATGAAGGGGGAGTAGGAGAGTGGAGCACATCCTGGCCCACCAGGCCCTGAGGATGATGACCCCCATTAGAGTAGCCAGTTCACAGAGAGGATCACATGCCAGCCCCACTATGAGACATGACGTCCTTCACTGACCCATGACCCTGCAGGGGACAGCACCGGAGACACGGTGTGGAAATTGCGCCTGACCTGATCCCATCACACCGAGGCAAAGCACTGGAGGGGGTGCAGTGGAACAGCAAGGGAATGGAGTGGCAAGGCCCTCAGGGAATGCTGAAAGTGGACGTTGGGGCCAGGGCATGGTGCCCCAACAGACTGGACTGGAAAACACTCCTGAAGGCCAACAAATGATCCTTGAACAAACTACAAGCTTTTCTTCCTTGTTGTGTTTTGTTTTATTCTTTCTCAGTGGTTGGTTTGTTTTTTTGTATACTGTTGCTTGGTTTTGCTGTCTTGTTTTTGTACATATTATTGTCTCCGCAGGTCTGTCTAAGTAAGATAAGCAGTATGAACTATCTGAAGGAAAAACAACGGGACCGAGAGTTCCGGGGGGACATGGGATAGGGGGAGGTGGGTGGTAAGAAAGAGGTGTTAACAGACCCAGGGACAAGGGAACAACAAGTGATCCAAATTGGTGGTGAGATGGGTGTGGTAGGCCTAGTAGGGAATGATCGAGGGTAAAGTAACGAAGAGGTATAGCTGAAACCCAGATGGGGACGGAGCATGATAATGGGACAGGAAGAAAGTAAAGGGAAATAGAGGAAAGAGCTAGGAGGCAAAGGGCATTTATATAGGTCTAGACAAAGACATGTATATATGCAAGTATACATATGAGGATGGGGAAATATATCTATGTGCCTATATTTGTAGATTTAGTATTAAGGTGGCAGAAGGACATTGAGCCTCTATTCAAGTATAACCTCAATACATTAGTACTTTCTTCTATTAAATTGGCATTCTATGTTGCTCATCCTCCCGACATAACCACTGAAGACAAAGCGGGCGAACAAGCAAATGTGGTGAAGAAAGCTGACGGTGCCCGGCTATCAAAAGATATAGCATCTGGGGTCTTAAAGGCTTGAAGATAAACCAGTGGCCATCTAGCTCAGAAGAAACAAAGCCCACATGGAAGAACACACCAGCCTGTGTGATCACGTGGTTCTGAAGGGATTTGTTATCAGGCATCAAAGAACAAAAAATCATATCATTGGCTGCACACCTCCATGATATGATCCCTGAGGACAAACAGGTGCATAAGCAAATGTCGCAAAGAAAGCTGATGGTGCCCAGCTATTAAAAGAGATAGCATCTGGGGTCTTAAAGGCTTGAAGGTAAACAAGTGGCCATCTAGCTCAAAAGCAACAAAGCCCACATGGAAGAAGCACACCAGCCTGTGCGATCACGAGGTGTCGAAGGGATCAGGTATAAGGCATCATCAGAAAAAAAATCTTACCATAGTGAATGAAGGGGGAAGTGCAGAGTGGAGACCCAAAGCCCATTTGTCGTCCACTGGAGATCCCCATTCAGAGGGATCTAGGGGAGGAGATGAGTCCGTCAGGGTGTGCTGTAGCACCGATGAAGAATATAGCTTTCATCCAGTTCCTAAGTGCTTCCTCCCCCGCAACTCTCAAGATCTGAATTCTACCTTGAAAATCTGGATAGAGCAGAGGTTGTACACTGGTACATATAGGAGCTGGAGGCACAGGGAATCCAGGGGGGATACCTTCAGGACCAGGGGTGTGAGGGGCGATACTGGGAGGGTACAGGGTGAGTAGTTTGGAAAGAGGGAACTGATAACAAGGATCCACATGTGACCTCCTCCCTGGGAGAT
Organism: Tenrec ecaudatus; assembly: GCF_050624435.1. NCBI lineage: Eukaryota > Metazoa > Chordata > Mammalia > Afrosoricida > Tenrecidae > Tenrec > Tenrec ecaudatus. Next base: position 49,313,609 of record NC_134532.1, read on the forward strand.
GGACGGCAGAAAAGAGGGGGAAGGGAGACTCCGGAAAGGGAAAGATATGACAAAATAACAATATGTGCATTATCACAGACTCATGAGGGAAGGGGGAGTGGGGAGGGAGGGGGGAAAAAAAAGAGGACCTGATGCAGCGGGCTTAAGTGGAAAGCAAATGCTTTGAGAGTGATTAGGGCAAAGAATGTACGGATGTGCTTTATACAATTGATGTATTTATATGTGTCGATTGTGATAAGAGTTGTATGAGCCCCTAATAAAATGTAAAAAAAGAAAAAAAAGAGTTGTGTGAGTCCCTAATAAAATGCTTTAAAAAATAAAACAAGTTTTGAAATTGATTGTGGTGATGAGTATTTTGCACTTAATATGAAATAATAAAAAATGGCATATGTATCACATACTAAAGACTGATACAGATTTTAAAACTTTTTTTTTTTTTACATTTTATTAGGGGCTCATACAACTCTTATCACAATCCATACCTATACATACATCAATTGTATAAAGCACATCCGCACAATCCCTGCCCCAATCATTCTCAAAGCATTTGCTCTCCACTTAAGCCCTTTGCATCAGGTCCTCTTTTTGTTTTTTTTTCACTTGTATACAACTCCCCTTAATGTTATCTTGTCTGATAGTGTGGTATGTATCGCTGTGTTAGTTTCTGAAGACACTTTGGAGATTACATGTAGAGGGTGTCAGGGCAGGATGCAGATCTTCAAGCTTCCCTCAACCACAGGTGAATTCAGCCTTTATTTCTAGGATCTCGGAACAATTTCTACTGTATTTGATCCCCAAGTTTTACATTATCTGCATTAACAGGTAATGCTTGGTGTTGTACTCCAGTATTGATAAAAAGATCATAAGCTCAACTGTGTCAAGTCACTAGGAAAATGGCCACCATGTTTTCATAGGACACTTCTGGGAAGAGGTAGCATCAAAGCGTAGAGGAGGACACAGGGCAGACGTTAAGAACAATTCTGCATGTTATGAAAATATAATGTCTTCAAGAATTCTCACAAAGAGGCATTTCTATCACTGAAGGGTGCTCAGACAGGGCCATCAGGTTGGAGGATGCTGGGAGCACACACTGGTCTCAGAGGTGGAGGCTGATTCTTCCCTCTTCCTTTCTGCACAGAGGAAAATGCCTCTCCCCTTTCCTTGAACACTTTTCCCTAAGTCAGTGAGGATGAGGTGGGGACTCTGAATCTGTTGTCTCCCCGCTTTCTTTTTCATCTAGCCATCTCATGGAAGAACAGAGTCAGGTAACCCCAGACTCCTTTATATTTCTGACTTCTGCCTTTAAATGCAGCCTCCCTGGCCCTTATTCTGGCTTCCCATACCATGAGCTGCCGCATATCATACTTTAAATCACGCTGATAACACAAGAGTCAGGTTTCCTGGGGGAATTCAAGGATTTTGTGCTAGGATGGCATGAATATTTGAGAGCTGAATCTTTGAAAGACTGTGTATGTTGCATTTAAATCTTATTTCTCTTTCTGACCCAGGAAGACACACAGGGGCCACTGCCTTAAATTGATGGATGTCAAGAAAGGATCTATTCGGTCACACACTGATGACTTGGTGCTCAAGACTGGTATTGGGTTCTGATGAATTGGAAGTGAGGCATGGTAATGTGATAAATGGTCACCTAGATCTTGTCATGATGGACAGTATGATCATCGGGTTAATTCCAAGGAGATGGCAACCAGGCTTGCAGTTCTAAGTAGGAAAGGGTGAATGTATCTCTAGATCTCCTTAAAAATTCTTAAAATGATACTTAAATATGTGCATGTGAATTTTAAGTATTTCCTTTCCCTCCACAGATATTCTATCTGAGTATGTTGTTTTTCTTTTTCTTGATGCTGTTGTTGGTATTTTGTTTATTCTGAATTTGATCATTCTATTTTGTTTTGCATATGTACTTCAAATATTTGCAACATTAGTGGTATATTAATGTAATGAGTTTGAAAAATAAACTAGAAAAATGTTGACATTTCAAAGGTTTCCTAACTTGTAGAAATACCTGAAATAAAGGTTTCATTTATTATTGAGGAACTTTCTTGTTTACAATTTTATGATGTTGTGTCAGAAATACCACTACTATAATTATAGTTTGGACATATATAAGTTCATGCTAAATGAAGAAAAAGAAAAACAAGTTTTAAGCATGCTATCAGAACCAGCGGATGGCTATAGTAATAACGTCTTAAAAATGTATATATATATATATATATATATATATATATATATATATATATATATATATATATATATATATATATATATATCACTGCCATTGAGTCAATGGTGATTCACAATACCCTCTGTGGGTTTCTGTGACTGTAAGTGTTTACGGGAGCAGAAAACCCAATCCTTCTCCCACAGAGCTGCTGGAGGTTACCAATTGCTGTCCATATGGATAAAACTAAATACAAAACCACTACCTAACCATTGCTTCTCGGCCTTTTGTCTGAGATCAAGTGTAGTATCAGTTCAACTGTATATGAACTGCATATTAGAAACCTCAATTAATCCTGTGAATGGGTCTGACTTAGCAAAACTGAATGCAAACCACAAATATGTTAAATTAAAACCATACATTTGTACTTCAAAATCATCCTGTGCAATGGGGCACATTCCCGCAGGAAGGGAGTTTCCCACAGAGAATCAGCATAAGGCATACCAGTTGCTAAACCATAATATTACAACAAAAGAGTTAGGACTCTCTACTTTGTCAGTGGGTTTAGATCTGACACATTCTATACACAAGTAATTCAATGGTCTAATAAATATCGAAGAATTGGGGGATTGAAAAGTTGAAAATGCATGTATTGAAGGTTTATTTTTAAAATAAGCATTACTTTTTGTTTCATAAGGAACATTGATGGTACAATATATGCAGCTTAAATTTTGAAGCATTCATTGTCCAAAATATGTACTACACCTTCCATATGCACTACCATATTTATACACAAAAACACTATGAGGGAAGTTGACACTCATCTGAGGACTGTGACTATTACTGAGGCCAAGCTCACTTTGCAATAACCAGTCATTTTCCTTAGAGTAGAGAGAGGGAATGCTACCAGCCCACGCTATTTGAAGGTAGCATGTTGTCCATAAAACAGACATCCGTGTGGATCCGACTACGCTCATTCCTGTGATGAGCAAGGGTCCCCTTTGCTCCAACAATGCCTTTATATTCTCTATCTACCCTGGCCATTCACAAGTTAGGCACAGTTATTCCCATTTAAAGGCGAAATCTCATATATGAAAGCTTAATTTTATACAAGAAAATTTAGATTTACTATAAAATATAAAAGCATAAACTCTCAGTTCCAAAAAGTAATTGTGATGGTTTTCTTTACTAATGTGTCCTGACATTTGTCAAGTTCAGAAAGTGTGTATTTATTTGTTCGTTGGGCTTAAGGGTCTGAGGGTATTGGATTTGTTTACATCTGCACCCCTTTTCCATGAAACTCCCCAAGGCATTAGTATGTGGACTTTATTATTTGTCCCTTCATGAAGAGGAAACAAGGAATTCTCAGAGGTTTGAGGAGAGTTCTTGCCACTATAAAGCTTCAAAGTCAGACAAGTCTTCCTTGTGTTCTATAAAAGGTGAGACCCAGGTAAAAAGACAGAACCTTTTTCTTAAGGAAGAAAAATAGAGACAGCGATAAGTGGGACTCAACATTGAAAACTTCCTGTTGGCACCACCAGGTGCCACAGGTGCTTAATGGCCCCACAGTTCCCCTCTTGACTCCCTGAGCAAGTCATTGTTTCTTGGACCACACTGCTGTGTCATCATGGTATCCCTTAAACAGTAATCCTTGACCATGTCCTGGTTGAGCACAGAGGTCGGTCGGCTGCAGAGAGAACAGGTCCATGGTCATGCCAATAGTGTTGGAGATGTCAAACTGAGAAGCTGAATTCTCCCTTATTTGCCCAGCCCATCACCCCATCTGTCCAGCCTTTCCCTTGATCTAGTTCTCATCGTATCTACTGGTAACAGAGACACTGAAGAGAAGGAGCAGGTGAGGGACAGGATTTGTGAGGGTTTCATAATTCCAGCAATCAAGTCCTGCACTACCAGCTCAGTCAGAGCACCTGAGGACAAGGAGGGGCAAAATGAGTGTCTCATCCCACTGCAATCCCTTCTATGACCGGGATCCATGATAGGCACACACAGGGGACTGTAAGTAGATAGATTAAATCCTGAGTCTGCATTGCCATCTATAGACAGAAGGCCATTACATGGCTCAGCCAGGTACCATGTTTTCTCTGAGGCCATGGGGAGATATGCATTTGGGCCCAGATGACTTTTCTTTCATTCATTTGGGCTCCTTTTTCTCTTTGCTTGGGTGGAAAACTGTCAAATCTCGTCTGAACTACTCTGTTTGTATGTGTGGCTACCTGTTGTCTCACCTCTGGCGATGTTGGATCCTCCTGTCTTCTGTGCTGACTTCCCTCATAGCATCCTCCTGGGACCCACATGGTTGGCCTTAGGTGCCACGGAGTCCATTCTGAATCATAGTGACCCTGTGTACATCAGAGGGAAACCCTGCCTGGAATTGTGCCGTCTTCACAATTGTTCTTATGTTTGAGCCCATTGTTGCAGCCGCTGTGTCAGTACAGCCCATGGTACTTTAAATATTTAAATATTCTTCAGCAGCACTATAATTCAAATGTGATTCTTCTTAAGTTTTTCTGATTCAGTGTCCAATTTTCATATGAGTATGCGGTAATTGAAAATACCAATGCTTGGGTCAGACATATTTCACACCACAGAGCATAATATATATAGTGTGGCACCCTGGACCATTTCAGCAGTTTTCTCAATGGGAATGACCAGGCGGCACGCTGGAGAGATGGAAAGAGGATGTATATAGCCAGCGACCGAGATGAACTCACGTTCTTAAGATGTGGGCTCTGAGCAAGGCGTGAGCACAGCTGATAAGGGTCAGGACCCGGGAGCAAGCGAGGTTACAGAAATAAAAAGCGAGACATACAAACATGGCAATTCATTAGGCGCTGGAGTGAACTTTGGTGTTCGTGGTAATTTTGATTAGAAGGACATCCAGTATAGGGGGAGCCCTAGGCAGAGGAGAGGTTTGCTTCCGGGGGGAACTCTAAGCAAGAGCGACTAAAACGGGAATTTCTAGTTTTCCTCTTCAGTAAACTTAATTGGCATAAGCGCACCCCTCAGTAGTACAGCATAGTAGGAATCAGAGGGGGTGTGGGCCTGCCTGGGTTCTCTTGGAGACACAGAGAGAAGGCAGGTAAGGAGTGACGTAGCTGTGGAGAATGCTGATGCCCAGAATCCTTAGTGACCTCCTTTGTAAGTCTCTCTCCCTGGAATGAAATACCTGACAAAGAGATAGTTTGCTTTGCTGCCATGAATCTCCTGTCCTTGCAATGATGAAATGCCAAAGATCTAAAGTTGTACACCTCTTTACAGGATTTGGGTTTATATTTTGTATTCAAATACTCACATTATTAGAAACCTGCAGGAGATATTTTATGGTAAAGCATTATTGGTGATAACATTTATGTTTTTTCCAGTTTATCAATTCAATTTTATGACTTATAGCTTTTGTCCTTTTTATATTTTTTAAAATTTATTCAGCTTCATTTTACATTTGCCGTTTATTTTGAATGTCATACTGTATTTAGAAACCTTGTTTATATATAAATATTATAGAAATGCATTCTTATTTTATCCTAGGTTTAAATATTCTATCACAATGTCATTTTCTCATGTGGACCCCACTGCAGGTCTCATTTCAGATTTTTGTTGTATTTATTCAAGTGACCAAAACAAAACTATGTAGAGCTTAACTTAATTTTCTTTTGTAGATACCATAGATCTGACTCATAGTGAACTTATGCAAAACAGAAGGAAACACTGCCCAGTCCTGTGTCATCCTTACAATTGTCTCTGTGGTTGATTCTCAGAGCCAGCCGATGAGTCGAACAGTCCTGAGAGGGGGAGGGAGGATTAAGGAAAAAAAGAGAGACAGAAAGTATCGGGAGGGCAGCAGTATGATGGACTAAAGCACCGGAGTTTGTTCTACACACTCCTTATATCCATGCAGAAACAACCTGGGGTTTATTATCTCAATGTTAAGCAAGCACATTTGATATACATAGCAACTCTATCTTCTGCCAAGTCAGACATCCTTGAGAAAATCAAACAACCTGTTTTTCCTAGATCTTGCTTGCTTTCTTGTCCTTGACAGTCTGTGCAAAGCGTAAAGTCACAGAAGAAATCAGCAAACACTTAGGTCATGAGACTTCTCAAACATTTCAAGGCTGAGTCTTAATGGGCTTCAACAGTTGATCCCATTGATTTAGCCACTGATCACTCCATCTCATTGAGGGATTTCATCTTTTTTGCTGCCCCTCCAGTTTACCACCATGATGTCTTTTTCCAGGGACTGGTCTCTCCTGACAACATGTCAAAAGTATGTAAGACAAAATCTTGCCATACTTGCCTCTAAGGAGCACTCTGGCTGTACTTCTCCCAAGACAGATAGGTTTGTCCTTTTAGCAGTCCATGATACTTTCAATATTCTTCTCAAGTGCCATAATTCAAATGCTTTGATTCCTCTTCAGTTTCCTTATCCAAGGTCCAACTTTCACATGCATATGAGGCACATGAAATTATCGTTGCTTGGTCAGACTCACCTTAGTCCTCAGAATACCATCCTTGTTTCCAGGATGTTAGCTATCTTGTGCAACGTATTTACCTAATGCAACTCATCTTTTGATCTCTCGACTGCTACTTCCATGAGCATTGAAAATAGATCCTCACAAAACAAAAATCTTTGGTGACTTCAACTCTTTCTCCATTTGCCATCATGTTAACTATTGGTCCAGTTGTGAGGATTTTCATCTTCTTGACATCGAATCATACTCCATACTGAGCTCTGCAATCCTTGATCATCCTCAGCAAGTGCTTCAATTCCTCCCATTTTGAGCAAGCAAGGTTGTGTTATCTTCATTTCACAGGTTGTTAATAAAACTTCCTCCATTCCTGATGCCACATTCTTCTTCATATAATCCAAATTCTCTGATAATTTGCTCAGCATACAGACTGGACAAATAAAATGAGAGGATTCCATCCTGACACACACCTTTCCGCGTTTTAAACCATGGGGCATGCCCTTGTTCTGTTATCACCAGTACTTCTTGATCCAAGCACAAGTCCCTCATGAGCACAATGGAGTGTTAGGGAATTCTCATTCCTTCCAAGGTTAAACATAGTTACATAAGAATATCTAGCTTTTCATAAATTTTAACTCTAGTTTCCTTTCTGTGAATCATGCTTTTTCAGTTGTATCTGGAATCTCACATTCATATATAAATACAAACACTTAAACAATATATATGATTTTATTCTAAGGTATTTATGACTTTGCATTTTGTTTTAACATGTAAGCACTTTTACATAATTTTCCCAACAAGAACCAAGTCTATATGATATTTTTTTCTTTTCACTATTTTAGTACTATTTTTTGAAATGATTATCATTCATCAAATGATTTTTCATCAGAGAAAAAGACTTCCTTCAGAGTTGGGCTTGAATTTGAACTTTAGTCTCCAGATATTGAACAAAATATATTTGTATCCTTAAATCTCTACTTGTGACATCAAGTTGCAGTGCCTTTCAGAATTGTAGATAGCAGTTATGCAAAAGTTCACTTTATGAAAGAGTTACAGTTCTCTAATTAAATATTAATATAAAAGCAAAATAAATTTGCTTTACCTTCATCATACTATCAATTTATAAAATCATTCATTTTCAGAATACAAAAGATGAAATTGTTCATATACATCGCCCTGTGCAGTGAATAAACACACAATGAATTTGGTGAGAGCAGTAACCCAGTGGGACTGCCTGACACCACCCTACACCTTCAGCCCCTTGGACTCAAATTTTCCACTAATGATAGGGTATAAGATTAGAGCTTTTCTATCCCTTGTTTTGTGTAATACACTTGTATTTTATTTTTGTGGCAGGTTTTCGCCTTCCATGGGCACCAACTTTTAGGGTTTTTTTTTTTTTACTGTCTTCTTTTCCTTTGTTCGAATTTAAGAGACAATTGTAAAGTCCCTGAGGAGAGGATGTGGGGTTTGAACCACTGACCTTGACATTAAAAGCCCAATGCTTAGCTTTCAACATCACCATGCCTTTTTATATCTCATTCCATGGGGCCTATTTTACATGTTATTGTGATATTACTTTCATGCGAATCCAGGTTTGCATATATAGTAAACGCCATATTTCCTATATTTTCAACTAATTAAATTTAAACTAATTAAGTTAAAAAAACCCTGCAGATCACATGAGAGAATCTTGAAAGAACAACCTCTTCTATGCAAATACCTTTTATAGAGGTAGTTCAGGCCTGCCCCACAGGATCACTCTGGGTGGCAATCAGCTTGATGGCAGTGAATTTCTTGTTACAATGTAGGAGACAATGTATTGTAAATAGAGTTTCCCCTGAATCTCTGAGAGCTGGGGAAACAAAACCAACTTAAGACACAGAAGAAAGCCCCACCTGTGCTCAGCTCTGCATCTGCTCCTGGATCCTGGGGCTGTGCTTTTTTTTCCTGAGTCCCCATTCTGGTCTGAGCACCCCATACAGTAGTTTATGTGAATGCCCACACTGCCTTCCATCTCTGTGTCCACCTGCACTGATGTGTCTTCAGTGTTCACAGAGATCAAGGGTAGGGAGAACTGTTTCTTGGAAAGGTCAGGTGACTACTACAGTGACCAATAGTAGGAGATCACAATAGACTGGTATAAGAGCTGTATGATGGCCTGATAAAATTATTTTTTTTAAAAAGGTGGTCATGATCGATCAATGTAGAATGAAAATTAATTTAATGATGGACAAACTAGTATGATAATTGAGATTAACAGAAAAGGTGTTATTGAGTATTATATTTTCTAATGGAGTAAATATTCAGACCATCTGTTAAGGTCTGGGTTGTAGGTGGGTCTTATTTGATGTTATTATTCGTGGTCTCTTACTTTCACTCAGTTTTTCAATGATCTCTGCTTACTTTTCAAGTTCTTGTTTGCTACCAATTTAAAGTGTGCATGTGCATTTGTTTGAGCAAAGGTATTCTTAGGACTGCCAAGTGTTCCTTAAGAACTGCCCCCCTACAGCAACTTAACCAGATTCACCTGAGGTTTACTCTACCTTCATCTGACATCTGGAGGATAACTTATGCTGATTTATGAATCAGGCTGAAGTAATTATAATTGATTATCATTTAATCAATCTCTAGCCTTTGCCCCTTTATTTCCCAGCTCACTCTCAGGACCCACGTGAGGCTAGAGAGAGATCATCCAAGTGCTGGAACTGGGGCAGATCTGGATTTTCAGATCAGTCTCTGCAACATGGAAAGAGAGTGAATCATCCTTACTTAGATGTTTTGTGCTTCCTGGAAGGTAAGAGAGATCAGAACCTTGGAAATGGAGGCTATCACAGGCAAGGTTCCCTCAGCCAGTATATAAGACTGGCTCAGGGAAGACTACTTCCTTTTGCCTCTGAAAGTCCCGGAGATGGGCTCAAAGATAGACAGTCCTGCGCTAACATCCTGTAATGAAAGCTCCACCAATGACTTCTTAGCTACTGATTTTTCCGCACCAGTACCCCACTTTCATTCCAGGGTTTACTGAGATGTCAATGGGAACAGGGTGTGAAGTCAGCAGTTTGTAGTGGGGCTGACCTACCATTGTTATCATCCGTGACTCTTTTAGGATTGACTTCTCCATGAGTGGTGTGCCCCAGTGGGCTGTGAGAGGGAGTTCCTGGCCCTGGACACACAGTAAGTCCCTGGGATTGACACCTGTTCAGTTCTGGGGTGAAGATATAGCTTTCACTTCAAGTATGTCTTGTGAGGTTACGTTTTGGGCTTACTGGAAACTCAAGTAGTCATGGTCACAGATATTTTAGGGTTACCAGTTCACACTGGTTGAAAGGGTGGACAAAATCTTCATCTGAGCGCTTAACCTTGGTCTGAGAAAAAAGCCAATGTTTTGAAAAATGGAGCCAATGGTTCCAATGTAAGCACCTTTTATTTGCTACCTCCTCCATCTCTGGTGACATGAGGATCCCCTGGAAATGAGGCAATGGAAGGTGTCGATGATAGAATAACCAATAATTAATTTGCTTTATTTAACATAGTTCCACTACATCTTTGAGGAAGAAATGAGTTAAAATTGTGATCTACAAATTACTGAATAAGTACAATTGAGCCCTCAGGCACCTTGCTCATTGGGTAACACATCCCTGCATATGTCTAATAGCAGACAGGTCTTTCTGAGATCAGGACGCAGTAGAGTGGAGGTCCACAGAGACCTGTGATAGCCCTCAGTCATGAGGTTGCTTGTTATTTAAAAGTTCCTATACCACTTTATTTTGCCAAATGTCATGAAACATTTTAAAAAGTTAACTGAAAACACACCATGTGTTTGAGATTCCTAATTCTGCATATCTACCTATCACAATCCCCTAAGTTTAGATAAAATCTAAGAGCAGAAACAGATCAACAACATGAGTTTCTTGGTGTGGTAGGTTTGGGGTTCCGCTTAGGGTTTTAGTGTGCTAGAGTCAAAGTCTGTGCTTAAGATCCCATTCTAGGTTCTGGGATTAATCAATGTAGCCTGTTCAAGAACAAGAGTCAAGGAATTAAGTGTCATGACTTACATATCAGATGTTATTCGCCAGATGAAAGGGCTTGATGCTTAACATTTAATGCTTAACAGATTACGTTTGGGGTTGATTCGGGGCTTATGTGTTCTTCTAATGCTGTACAGTTTTGGCTTAAGGAGTTTTGGGCATTTGGTTTTTGAATTTGTGAATCTTCGCATCATAGAGTTAGCCTTATGGTTATAGAATATATTTAAGGTTGTCACTCTGTTTGAAGAATTGGAATAAAGCATAAGGTTAGACTCAGAGTGTTTAGTGCGCATCTTGGGTTGCCTAGGTTGTTAGTAGAAGTTCCGGATGGTAAGGGACTTTCCAGATAGTTCCTTTAGGAGATTATCAGTGTGTTGTAAGGATGCCGTGCCTGTTAAGGTGGAATGGTTATTAGTTTAGCAGATGGTGATTAGCAGTTAGTTGTTACAGAGTTAAGTACCAAAGTTATTTTTGGGTGTTAGGTTTGTAGAATTTTTTTTTAGCATGGAAAGCCTTTGACTTTGGTAAAATTTCTGTGTCTACTTAGAAAATTTATTCTTTTTTCCCCACAATTGGTGTATTACAGTGTTTATTTTCTTATGTTAAATCCACCCTGGGACAAATTTCAATTAATCATGGTATATAATTATTTTAAAATGTTGTCTGACTCAGTTCCAAATATTTTAAAGATTTTTTTTCATGTAGATCCATTACCAATATTGGTCTACATTTTTCTTGAAGTATCATTATCTGACACTGATATCAGAGTATTACTAGTCTCATGGAAAGTGTTAGTACGTGTTCTTTCATAACCAATGTTATGTTTGAACCCAATAACTTGAGCATAAAAAAACCAAATAATAAAATTGTGTTTATTCATACTGTCTGAATACTCTGGTCTGTAGCTGCCAGAATCTTCACCTTTTATCTCTCTTACAGTTAAGGTGGAAGTGTCTCATAAAATTTTCTTTTGATTCTTTGATTATAGACATTCTGATCACATGGAAACCCAGTGAACAACTACAGATGTTCCAGCTGAGCCCTAAGTTTAGAGGACTAACTGATTTACAATCACCTTGGCAGACAAATAGGCATCCATACAAGAGTATCTGTGCGCTGCCCTCACACTAGAGCCCAAGTCTGGGGAAATAGTCTGCCATATAAAATGTTGTGTGCACCCTAGAGAATTTCCTTTAGCTCATTTCCAGGAGAATGGTCTAAATCAGGAGTGTCAAACAGGGAGCCCATGGGTCATGAGGTAATTTGTTGTGACCCACAATGCCCTGAAATCAAAATAGAAAAGACTGTTATGAAGACAATAGCACTTAAAGGAGATTGAGGCAATACCATACACACAATTTTCTCGTTAACCCTTTAACTACTGAAGATGAGTAAAATCACAAAATCAAAGCTGCTCATTTTAATTGAGTTTGACACCCCTGGTCTAAATCAATGAGGGGCAGGGATTCCTCAGTGATTTTGTCATCACCTATTTTATTCAAAAATTTTAAATAAAAGAAAGTCATTCTCTCCCTACCCCCCTCAAGAGAGCTTAAGTGCCAGCAAATGTTAAGACATAAAAGGGCTTGGCTTCTGATACAATGGAATTAACTTTTGTGAATATAACTAACACACTAGCATTTTATGCATGTCTTGGGTGTTGGTTACTGAGTTCTGAGACTGTAGTAGTTAGCTGTCTTTGAGTGTATTCTATCTCGCAGGGACCCAGTGCACAATAGAAGGAAGCACTGACCACTCCTATGCCATCGTCACATTTTAGGATGAATCCATTGTTGCAGGCACTGTGTCCACCTCCATTTAGTTGTAGGATTCCTATTCCTCACTGCCCCTCTACCAGACATACCATCCTTCTCCAGGGAGTGGTCTCTATGAACAACATGCCCACAGCATGTAGTATGAACTCTCACCATCCTTATCTCTATGCAGCACTCAGACCTTAATTCTTCCAAGACAGATTTGTTCTCCTTTCAGATGCCCATGGTACTGTTAAAGCAACTCAAGCTCATGGATTCTTCTTCAGTCTTCCTTGTTCAATGTCCTACTTTCACATACACATAAGCCAGTTGACAGTACCATGTTTGGGTCAATTGAACCTAGTCCTCAAAATTACATCACTGCTTTGCAACCCTCTAAGGAGGCCTTGTTCAGCAGATTTACCCAAATGTCATGTAGCTATTGATTTCTTGGCTGTTACTAAAACTTCTGGGTTGGTTTTTAATTTTCCATAAGCTAACAGTTCTGGAAAGTGTTAAACCTTAGTCAAACTTATACTAAGAATATTGATCAAGGAGGGGTCTGAAAACCAAACTTGCTCTGCAATCATCCTGACTAAGAGCCCTGAAATTGAAACCTGTTCTTAACACCTTAGTGGAATGGAGAGTCTTATAGTCCAGACATGCATGATGCTTGGCCATGAGAGCGTCTAAAGCAAATTGTTTATTTTTCTAGTATCCTGACTTCCATATTATTTTTAGCGGGGCCCTAACATACACCCCTATCCTATAACTGCCACCTCTCAGCTCCCTGCCTTCAGAAACTCCCTGAGGATTGCCAAAGAGAAGTGTCAATGATATCCATGTAGCTATTCGGGCTAGTGCCTGTCTAACTTACCACAGCATAGCCTCTCCCCACCACACTCATTTTGACTTTCTACCCCTACAGGTTCCTGGTGGAGCAGGTTTCACAAACTTTAGCCTATACACAGCTTTCCCCTTCTCCTTTGAAGACCCAAACTATGGATGGGACAACCTACAACCCAAGCCAATATGCCCTCTCCCACAGTTTGTGTTGTTTGCGATCTGTCAGCATTAATTTGAATGATTGGAACCCAGGCTCTAGGGAAAATTGACAGATGGTTGATAAGCCATCTCTTTCTTTGATCCATCTAATGTATTTTTAAGCTTCATCCTTCACCTTGGCTTTTGGCATCACCCATTTACCTACCCCTTGCCACTCCTTTTCTGTAGGGTGCAGTCTTTCCCAACAGCTTTAACATTGGACACCCTTGAACACAAGAGCTGAGGAGAGTAGAAATTAACATCCCTCTAGGCTTGTTTTCTTGTTAAGGATGTCTCTGCCTTGGCCAAGTCACCTCTAGGATTTTCTGCTTGTGTCCTTCTGTCTCTTATTGTCCACCTCTAAAACAAGTTCTAGTACTTACCACATCCTATTGTGCATATTTATGGGCTTATAAATGGGCTCTCCCAACATACACACTTCACACACAATAGATATTGTACAGTACCCATGGTATGCAAGGGGCTTGGAGCAGGATAAACTTTAATGAAATACCCAGAATGCGTTGGAATGGCATAAATGAGATGATTCAGCTTGATCCCTTTCACCAAGCATGTCAAGGCTTATGGTCTGAGGTGGAGTAAAGAACGTTCTTCACCAAATATTCCTTCGCTCAGTAAGAAGTCTGGTGAAAATAAGATGTTTACCTTCAATTGAACTTGAGAAGTTTCAGGTCTTATAAACTTCCCTTTTATACTAACAAAATATATACAAAAGTATTGTATATAGGATGTGGATCAAAAGTACATAATCATATTGGGAAAAATAGTAAAATGGAAGTTAATATATAAAAAGATAAGGCACTGGACCATAATTATGAAAAAGAGCAGTGAGAAAAACATTTACTTGGAATTCAAGAACTAAATTAATAGGAATTAGCTGGGTTATATAGTGGGGAAGAAATATGACAGGAACAGGAATATGATTGCTATGTAAAATAAACATAACTATTTTTTTATTTTTAGTTAAATTATTAATAAAATATTAGTGGTAATGTCTTCACAAATTCTCCCAGGTTTCTGGAAAACAAGGGGATCTTGGTGTTATAGTCATATAATCATGAAAAAGATAAATAAATATATATATGTGTGTGTGTGTGTGTGTGTGTGTGTATATATATATATATATATATATATATATATATATATATATATATATATATATATATATATATATATATACCATATTGAATGAAGGGGGAAGTGCAGAGTGGAGACTCAAGGCCCAAGTGTCGGCCAATGGAGAGGAGATGGGTTAATTAGGGTTAATTTTGGTGTGAGGTAGTACCGATGAAGAACACAGCTTTCCCCCACATCCTGGATGCTTCCTCCCCCCAACTACCATGGTCCGATTTCTACCTTGCAGGGCTGGATAGGGCAGAAGGCTGCACACTGGTACATACGAGGGCTGGAGGCACAGGGAATCCAGGGTGGATTATACCTTCAGGACCAAGGGTGTGAGGGGCGATGCTGGGAGAGTGGAGGGTGAGTGGGTTGGAAAGGGGGAACTGATTACAAGGATCCACATGTGACCTCCTCCCTGGGGGAGGGACGGCAGAGAAGGGGGGGAAGGGAGACTCCGGATAGGGCAAGATATGACAAAATAACGATGTATAAATTACCAAGGGCACATGAGGGAAGGGGGAGCGGGGAGGGAGGGAAAAAAAAAGAGGACCTGATGCAAAGGGCTTAAGTGGAGAGCAAACGCTTTGAGAATGATTGGGGCAGGGAACGTGCGGATGTGCTTTATACAATTGATGTATGTATATGAATGGATTGTTATAAGAGTTGTATGAGCCCCTAATAAAATGTAAAAAAAGAAAAGGAAAAAATAAAAAAGAAAATGATTATGGCAAAGAATGTACAGATATGCTTTATACAATTGATGTATGTATATGTATGGATTGTGATAAGAGTTGTATGCGCCCCTAATAAAATGTTTTTAAAAAGAAAAAGATAAATAAAATATAATGTAAATGGGAAAAATGATAGTATAAAAATTCACAGGATAT
This sequence comes from Tenrec ecaudatus, assembly GCF_050624435.1. Lineage (NCBI taxonomy): Eukaryota > Metazoa > Chordata > Mammalia > Afrosoricida > Tenrecidae > Tenrec > Tenrec ecaudatus. The sequence continues at coordinate 49,329,137 of NC_134532.1, forward strand.
AGTAGCAGCAACTAAAGTATTGATCACAACTCTTAATTCTCTAAATTATTTTTAAGTACAAGTGCATTCATGAAAAAAATTAAAAATTACTGCCACAATGAGTTCATTGATTTGGACTGAAAATATATAGTGTGTCTGAAAATTTTCTTAAGTTGGTATAAAATTCAAGAGTGTAGGTTCCCCTTCAAAGTCAATCTTTAACAACATATATCAACCCTCAGCATAATATCTAATTTCCAAGTTTATTCAGTCATTCAGTTTCACAGTTTTCATGTTAGGAAACCTAGAATCCATTCATCCTCTGAGACCAGGAAATACCACCTCTCTGACATGAATGTCAATGAAGGGGACCTGAAGAATAAAAATAATGTGCTCTATAAGGATGGAGTATGCTGATCCAGCAATCCTCCTACCAGGCATATACCCAGAAGAGCCAAGAAACAAGCCACAGCCAGACATCTGTGCTCCAATGTTCATTGCAGCACAGTGCACAATTGCGAGGAGTTGGAAACAACGCAAATTTCCATCAACTGAAGAGTGGATTAAAACACTGTGGTACAAACATACAATGGAGTACTATGCATCGCTAAAAAGCAGTGATGAATGTATGAAGCACATCACCACATGCTAAGAACTAGAGGAAATCATGCTAAGTGAAGTAAGCTAAGCACAAAAGGACAAGTACAACATGAGTCCGCTGAGGTAAGCTTAAAAATAATGCAAAAGGGGCACAGGGAAAAAGCTACTCTATACAAACATCCCTGGGGTGAGGAGCAGTTAATATGGCAGGGGCCAAACAAAATCCAGGGATGTACATGGTAGCCAACTAAAAAGGAGGGGCAGGTGTCCACGGAGTTGGAAAAGGGACCAGTCCCTCAGACTTCTCCACTGGTTCCCTAATCCATGTCAGCATGTTGGATTCACTTCTTGGAGCTCTGGGTTGAAGTCTGGTCTCTCTTTCCCTGTGGAGATATAAACAATACCCAGTTGCTTTTCCAACTACGTGGACATCTACCCCTCCCCCAAGAAGAATTTATTTCAGAGGACAGCACTCAAACTGCTGCTCAGGGAGAGGCACATGTCTGAACAGAGCACATGGGAGTAAATGGAGAGGGAGAATTGGAGAGTAGAGCACATCCTGGCCCACCCAGCATTGACGAAGCAGTTCCTGCTCAGAGCAGCCAATCCACAGAGAAGACCATATGAGAGATGACATCCCTCACTGACCCATAGCCCTACATGGACAACACTTGAGACACAGTGTGGGAAATCCACCCAATCTGATCCCACCACAGCAAGGCAAAACACGAAGGGCATGGAAGAGAACAACAAGGGGAACAGAGCAATGAAGTCCCCAGGGAAGACCAAAAACAGACTTTGGGGCCAGGGCTTGGTGCCCCATCAGACTCCTCCAGAAAACACTCCTGAAGGCCACCAAAGAGTCCTTTGAACTAACTGCAAACTTTTCTTTCTCATTGTGTTTTGATTTTTTTTTTTGGCATTGACTTATTGTTGTTGTTTTCTTTTCTTTTCTTGCTTGGTTTTGCTCTGTCTTGTCTTTGTGCATGTTATTATCTCCACAGGTCTATCTAAATAAGATAGGCTGGATGAACAATCTGAGGAGAAAACAACAGGACTGACAGTTCTGGGGAAACATGGGAGATGGGGATGTGAGGGGAAAAGAAGTGATGTTAACAAATGCAGGCACAAAGGAAAAACATGTGATCCAAATTGGTGTTGAGGAGGGTGTAGGAGGCCTGGTAGGGCGTGACCATGGGTAAAGTACCTGAGAGGAATGACTGAAACACAAATGAAAGCTGAACATGGTAGTGGGACAAGAGGAAAGTAAAAGGAAATAGAGGAAAGATCTAGGAGGAAAAGGGCATATATAGAGGTCTAAATAAAGGCATGTACCTATGTAAATATATTTATATATAAGGATGAGGAAACAGATCTATGTGCATATAGATATAGGTTTAGTATTAAGGTAGCAGATGGACATTGGGCCTCCGCTCAAGTACCCACTCAGTGCAAGAACAGTTTGTTCTTTTAAACTGGCATTTTAAGATGCTTACCTTCCCAACACAATCCCTGAAGACAAATGTGTGCATAAGCAAATGTGGTGAGGAAAGCTGATGGTGCCCGGCTATCAAAATATAGAGCATCTGGGGTCATAAAGGTTTTAAGGTAAACAAGCGGTCATCTAGCTCGGAGGCAACAAAGCCCACATGGAAGAATCACAGCAGCCAGTGTGACCACGAGCTGTCGAAGGGATGAGATATCAGGCATCAAAGAACAAAAAAATCATAACTTTGTGAATGAGGGGGAGTGCGGAGTGGGGACCCAAAGACCATCTGTAGGCAACTGGACATCCCCTTAAGGAAGGGTTGTGTGGAGATGAGCCAGTCAGGGTGCAGTGTAGCAATGATGAAACATACAACTCTCCTCTAGTTCCTAAATGCTTCCTCCCCACCCACTATCATGATCTCAATTCTACCTTACAAATCTGCCTAGACCAGAGGATGTACACTGGTACAGATAGGAACTGGTAACACAGGGAATCCAGGATAGATGATCCCTTCAGGACCATTGGTGAGAGTGGCAATACTGGGAGGATGGGGTAGAGAGAGGGAACCTATTACATGGATCTACATATAACCTCCTCCATTGGGGGACAGACAACAGAAAAGTGGGTGAAGGGAGATGCCAGACAGGGTAAGATATGACAAAATAATACTTTATAAATTATCAAGGGGTTTGGGGAGAGTGGGGAGGGGGTGGAAAAATAAGGTGCTGATGCCAGGGGCTTACATGGAGAGCAAATATTATGAGAATGATGAGGGGAGGTAATGTACAAATGTGCTTTATACAATTGATGTATGTATGGATAGTGATGAGAGTTGTATGAGCCCCCAATAAAATGACTTTTAAAAATGTCCCTTTCCCAGGGGACTCTGATCCATCTGAAAGGTGAGCATTTGCAACCAAAGTCAGCCTCTCCATTTTTGCCCTAGATGCAGCCCACTGATAACTGCTAGGTATATGAACCTTGAGTTTATTCCCTAGACTCAAGGATTAACTCATTTAGAGAAATTTTTCATATTGAGTATAGAGCCAGTGGCACCATTGCTGAGCACACAGGTTAAAGACCCATTTCCCTAAACCAGGTCCAATTCAATATTTGCTGTAAATAGGAATGGCTTTATGTCTACTCAAGAGTGATTCTAGTGTGGAAAGAGTACAATCCATCCTGAAGTAATTTACCTTCGACACAAGAATACATTTTTAATTCAGAATGTCATCATTAATAATGTTATATCCACCAAATCATTAATTTTATACCAGATCTTACACTGAAGTATCTGAAATTCCTCACGTAAGATTTTGTGTCTCTAGATACTGTGAATGTTAGTGATATCATACAGTAAATTAGTAAGAAAGCCACCAGAAAAGTAGGTTGATAAGCAGGACAAATGTGGACCCTCTGGGTGTAACCAGATATAGTGGCTGACATTCTATGAGTGTCACAATCCCACATTTTGGGATTGTGTAGATGAAGATATAATATCTGACCTGAAGAAACGATTGATCCTGTTTGCCCCTAGAGATCTCCCTGAATCCTGAATTTGCACAGATAAGGTTTTGTTTGTCTTGGCCATCATGAGCTGAAGGTTCTGGAGGATAGATGGATACAAGATATTAGTACCCAGATAATAAAATATAATTGGTGAGTGTATGTGTTTACAGATGGGATGCCAGAAAAGACACACACACACACACACACACAAGTATTAGGCCACCATGGTTAGATGTACCCCCTAAAAATAATACTAAATATGGTGTCATTTGTAGAACAATTCAATAAAATATAGGCTTACAGCCTAGATTTTGACTCAATGATTATCAGAATAACTCATAAAGTGTGATGAAAGAATTTCCTGCTGAATTTTCAGCCAAACAGTCAAACACCTAATAGTTACCTTTACCCAGGCCCCCATTTCCCTGTGTCGGATTGGAGAGTATTTATCTGAGAATTATGAGAACCCTCATAGAGGGACACCTGGCAGAGTCATTTCTTATCTTTAAGGGACAGACTGTTTGTTGCTGTAGGATAGAATGTATTTTCCTGTTACAGTACAGATTTTGAATTCACAGATATCTGGTGTAGGCACAGAATCATTATTTTTAAATTAGGGGGAGATTCCCTAGGGAAACAGATTTAGACTAATCCACAGATTACCACAGGAAGCCAGTCTTGAAGCTCCAGCTGTGCCTGCTCCTGAATCCTGTGCTCTGTCATGAGCGCCCCTCTGGAGACCAGTCTCCTCCCTGAAGGGAGGTTTGTCTCTGGGGCCCTCACTGACTTCCCCTCACTGTGTCTCTTGCACAGTCATACACAGCCATGTCCTGAACTTTCAGGCGGTTCATTGGAGGATAGAGTATGTTTTGGGAGTTGTCCCTGGAGATGGTGAATCGGCCTTTCTCGGAATCAATGTAGTATTTTTAATTACCATCACCACTAATGGCTGCGATCCACTGCAGGCCCTTCCTTGGAGCCTGGCGGACCCAGTGCATGCTATAGCTACTGAAGCTGAATGCAGAGGCTGCACAGGAGAGTCTCAGAGACCCGCCAGGCTTTCTCAGATAGCCCTCAGACTCCACCAGCTGTACCTCACCGGACACCTGAAAACACAGAGGCACTGTGATTAGACACACACACACACACACACACACACAGCAGGGTCTATAGTGATTACAATGTAAAATGGTGTAAAATTCATGATGTGTCCTGTGTACTAGCTCCTGGGCACAAAATGGAAACAGAGGAGACCCCAGAGACTGGTACTGTCCTCTGAGCACCCCCTGTCAGGTGCTGTGACTGGTTTATTAGCGGACAGAGTTGCATTTGCATGGCCCCTGATATTTAGAACCTGATGTGTAGTTCTCCCTCAGACTCAGAGAAACACAAGCACTCTCAAGGGAAAACACAGCTCTTAAAAAGTTCTTATCAAGAACCTTTTATGCTTTGATTATTATATATTATCAGTTTTTTAAAAGTAGTTTTCAATTTATAAACTTTATATGACATGCACATCAGTTGTGTTATGAGAGCTCACAGTGCATACTCTCTCATTCCTTTTAAGAGGTGGATGGATACACATCATAATAGTGGTCGACTCTTATCTGTTTCTTGATTGGGAACAGTATTGTATTCTTTTGCCTCCAAGGAACGTCCCCATTTCTGTGATATTTTTAAACTGTGGCCATGAAGTTATTCATAAAACATGTCCATGAAACATGGGGAATGGTGTCACTTTGCTGGTTTCTGATCTTAGAGATTGCATAATCAGGTAAACCGGCGGATATTTATCACGTCCTCTTCTCAAAAGCCAGGTTTGTTTAATCTGCAGATTATCGTGCTCTTTCTATTTCATTTACTTGAGTTTCATATATTTATTAGTTCCTACCCCCACCCCACACCCTCCTAGCTTATGATGTAGCATACTCAACTGTTTTCTAGTTACATTAGAGGGAAATTGAAGGAATTAATTTCAGAATTTTAATTCTAGATTATACAGGTGTTTGTTGTTACAAATTATCCACTAAGTTTCTTCAGTGGAATCCCATTGATTGTTATGTTGTGCTTTTATTTTTGTTCAATCCAGTACAGCTTTCCAGGTTATAAAAATAGTTAAATACCTGTCATAGCTATCAATGAGACAAATAGCATTTGTATATAAAACATGTATTCATGCACACATACAATTCTGTGTATGCATAAAATCTACAAATGAATGAATATTGTAATAGAAGAAAAATGTGGTCCTTGTATGAAAAACTTACCTCTGAAAATTTATGACCAGATCCTACATTGAAAGACACAGGGCCAGAAGATTAAAGCCATTCAATATGAGCCTGTGGGATGATTTCCTTCACAAAGTAGAGTAGACCTTAAAGATGTGGCTCAGAGTAAAATATGTGTGACTCTTATTTGCTGATGTAGCACCACTCAATAGGAAAAGTACAGGGAGGAGTTGGATAAGTAATGTGATAGTGAGAGAATTGCAATTACTGACATGAACTAAAATGTATATGAATTATTGGATGTAACATTGATGATCTACTTTTTAAAAGAACATTTTATTAGGGGCTCATACAACTCTTATCACAATCCATACATATCACTTCATTAGATTCATAATAAAAGACTAATATTTATTAACATGGTATTTGTAATGCAGTCTGTTTGTGTTCCAGATAATCGTGTTAGTAGTAGATAACTTAATGTATCAAGCCTTCCAATCCTTTGCCCTGCCCACACGCTTTTTTTTAAACATTTTATTAGGGGTTCATGCAACTCTTATCACAATCTATACATATACATACATCAATTGTATGAAGCACATCCATACATTCTTTGCCTTAATCATTTTCATAGCATTTGCTCCCCACTTAAGCCCTTTGCATCAGGTCCTCTTTTTTTCCCCTCCATCCCTGCTACCCCTACCTCATGAGCCCTTGATAATTTATAGATTGTTATTTTGTCATATATTGCCCTATCCGGACTCTCCCTCCCCCCATTCTCTTCCGCCCACACGCTTTTTATCTTCTTCTCCCTCATGTAGTTTATCATCCCTTCCTTCACTAAAGACAGCACTTGGCCACCTTCTAACTCATTGTTTCCTTACCCTCTATGTCCTTCCCAGCTCTATAACATCAAACTCTGTTTCAAAAAGAACCAGGAATAAAATATCATAAACTATTATGCTTCTGCTCTTGAATGTACAATTTAGCAATTCTCCAGCTCAAGTGGGAGGAAAACCACAGCGCCTGGCAGGAAATACCTCACCACACCTGTTTGCTCCTGAGAGTGGTCCTTGTGCTTGTGCTAGTGGGGCATGAGCACCCGTCTCCCTATCCCTTAACTGTAAATGAGGTTTGTGTCTGGGCTCATACTAACTAGCCTTCACTGTGTCTTGTACAGTATAACAAGGCTGTGTCCTAAGATTTCAGTGTGTTCATTTGCAAATTATCTCTTCAAATGGAAGATTATCTCTTCAAATGGAAGATCTACCTTTCATAGATTTAATCATACTCTGTTGTTTGACATTTCAAATAAACCCAACGCCCTCCAGTCTCTGTCCTGGAAACTGTCGGATCTAATATAATGTCCCATGAAGGTGAATCCAGAAGTTTCACAGGGTAGTCTCAGAGAACATCCCCCTTCCACACCTGGCTTTCTTAGGTCGCCTCCAGATTCCACCAGGTGCACTTCACACTGGAAACCTGTAAACACAGAGACACTGTGATAAGATAACACACACAGTAGCATCCAAGTATACAGACAACCACTCAACGAGTCCTCAACTGTTACCATGTAAAATGGTAATATTAAGTCATAGCTCCTCTCTGAATTTTGACATAGGATGTTGATGTGTCCTGTGTCCTGTGCACCCAAGAGTCTGTATAGACCTGCCCTGTTCCTGCACAGTAGTTTGTGTCTGTGATCCCACTGACTTCCCCTTACTGAAACTCCCATAGAGTAAATGTGTCTTGTCTTCTGTGGTCACAGAATTGAACTATAGAGAGAAATATTTTGTGGGTGTGCTTCTGAAGCTCAAGGTCCAATTCTTCAGAGATGAAGCATAGTTTTTGTTTTTTATTCACAACCTAATAATGTTGTTTTTTGTTTTATTTTAATCATTTTATTGCGGGTTCATACAACTCTTATCACAATCCATACATACATTCATTGATTCAAGTACATTTGTATATTTGTTGCCATCATCATTCTCAAAATATTTTCTTTCTACTTGAGCCCTTGGTATGGTATTAACTCCTCATTTCCCCCCACCTCCCTCCTGCACTGTCCCTCACAAACCCTTGAAAATTTATAAATTATTATTATATTTTCATGTCTTACACTGTCCAGTGTTTCCCTTCACCTTTTCTGTTGTCCTTCCCCCAGGGAGGGGCTTATATGTAGATCGTTGTGATTGGTTCCCCCTTTCTCCCCAACCTCCCCTTCCCCTCCTGGTATCACTACTTTCGGTATTGGTACTGAGGGATTTATCTGTCCTGGATTCCCTGTGTTTCCAGCTCTTATCTGTACCTATGTACATGCTTTGGTCTAGTTGGATTTGTAAGGTAGAATTGGGGTCATAATAGTTGGGGGGGAGGTGGGGAACATTAAAGAACTAGAGAAATGTTGCATATTTCATCTGTACTATACTGCACCCTGACTGGCTCGGCTCCTTCCCCATGACCCTTCTGTAAGGGGATGTCCAGTTGCCTATACATGGGTTTAGGGTCTCCATTCTGCACTCCCACTCATTTACAATGATATAATTTTTTTCTTTCATGCCTGACACCTGATCCTATTGACACCTCATGATCTCTTGTGATGGTGTACTTCTTCCATGTGGGTTTTGTTGCTTCTAACCTAGATGGCCGCTTGTTGTTCTTCCAGGTTTGTTGAAAATGATTTTATTGGGGGCTCATACAACTCTTATCACAATCGATCCATAAATCCATTGTATGTCAACCACATTTGTATATTTGTTGCCCTCATCATTCTCAAAACATTTGCTTTCTACTTATGTCCCTGGTATCAGCTCTTGATTTCCCCCCTATCTCTCCAATTCCCCCTCCTAATGACCCTTTGATAATTTATAAATGATTATTATTTTCTCATATCTTACACTATCTGACATCTCCCTTCACCCACTTCGCTGTTGTCCATCCCCAAGGGGGAGGTTATATGTAAATATTTATAATCAGTTCCCTTTTCTACCCCACCTACCCTCCACTCTCCTGTATCACCACTCTCACCACTGGTCCTGAAGGGATTAACTGTCCTAGATTCCCTGTGTTACCAGTTCCTATCTGTACTAGTGTACATCCTCTGCTCTAGCCAGATCTTTAAGGTAGAATTGGGATCAGGATGGCAGAGGAGCATTTAAGAACTAGAGGAAAGTTGTATGTTACATTGTCATTACACTGCACCTGACTGGATCGTCTCTGCCCTGAGACTCTTCTGTAAGGGATTGGTCTGTTACCTACAGATGGGTTTTGTGTATCCAATCTGCTCTCACCCTCATTCATAATTATATGCTTTTTTTTGTTCTTTGATGCCTTGATACCTGATCCCTTCGACACCTCGTGATCACACAGGGTGGTGTGCTTCTCCCATGTGGGCTTTGTTGCTTCTGAGCTAGATGGCCACTTGTTTACCTTCAGGCCTTTAAGAACCCAGACAGAATATCTGTTGATAGCTGGGTACCATCAGTTTTCTTCAGATTTCCTACGCACACATTTGACTTCAGCAGTCATGTCGGGAAGGTGATCATCATGGAATGCCAATTTAATAGAACAAGTGTTCTTGCATTGAGGAAGTACTTAAGCGGAGGCCCAATGTCCATCTGCTGCCTTAATACTAAACCTATAAATATATGCACATAATAGATCTATTTCCCCACCCTCATATATAAATATATTTACATATGTACATGCCTGTATTTAAACCTCTATAAATGCCATTTGCCTCCTAGTTCTTTCCTCTATTTCCTTTTGCTTTCCTCTTGTCCCACTATCATTCTCAGCCCTCATTTGGGTTTCAGTAATTTCTCTCAGTTACATTGCTCTTGATAAATCTCTACCAGGCCTCTCACACCCTCCATGCCACTGATTTTGGATCACTTGTTGTTCCCTTGTCCCTGAGTTGGTCAACACCACCTCCTTTCCCCCACCTCCCCCTCTCCCATGTCTCCCCGGTACCCTCGGTCCTGATGTTTTCTCCGCCAGACTGTTTATCCAACCTGTCTTATCTAGATAGACCTGCAGAGGTAATAACATGAACAAAAACAACACAGAGCAAAACAAAGCAACAAAGATAGTAAAACAACAAAGAAAAAAACAATGATCAAAAAAGTAATTAATTTGGAAAAAGAAAATCTGTAAATAGTTCAAAATCTGTTTGTTGACTTCTACGAGTGTGTTCCAGTCCAGTTCAGTGAGGTGCCATACTCTGGCCCCAAAATCTGTCCTTTGCACTCCCTCAGGACCTCCCAGCTCTGTTCTCCCCACTGCTATGGCAAACACCCTGAGGGTTTTGCCTTGGTTTGGTGGGGTCAGACCAGGCCAATCCTGACACGGTGGTTCCAGAGTTGTTGCCCATAGTGCCAGGGATCGTCAATGAACTCCGTGTCTCATAGTGGAGCCACTCTGCGCATTGGCTGCTCTTAGTGGGGATATCATCCTCCAGGATTGGTGGGCCAGGATGTGCTCCACTCTCTCTTCCTCCATCTTCATTTGCTCCCCTATGTTCTGTTCAGACATTTCCCTCTCCCCGAGCTGCAGCTTTGGTGCTGTCCTCTAAAGTAAATTCTTCTGGGGGAGCGGCAGCTGTCCACATAGCTGGAATGGGGGCCGGACCCTCAGACCCCTACACTGGCTCGCTGCTCCATGCCAGCACTCTGCATTCACACACAGGAACACGGGGATGGGAAGAAGTCTGGTCCCTCTCTCACTGTGGAGATATAAACAATACCCTCCCCATGGGTGGGTTAGAGCCCTGTTCTCCCACTTCACATTTCTATCTTTTCCCTCTCCTCCTTTTTAGTTGGCTACCATGTGTACACCTGGATATGGTCTGGCCCCTGGCATACTACCTGCACCTCACCCAAAAAATGTTTGTGTACAGCAGATTTTTCCTATGCCTCTTTTGCATTTTTTTCAAGCTTACCCCAGTGGGTCATGTTGTACTTGTCCTTTTGTGCTTGGCTTACATCACTTAGCATAATTTCCTCCAGTTCTTCCCATGGGGTGATATGTTTCATGTGATTATCACTGCTTTTTAGCCATGCGTAGTATTCCATTGTATGTATGTACCAAAGTTTTTTAATCCATTCGTCTACTGATGGATATTTGTGTTGTGTCCAACTTCTTGCCATTGTGAACTCTGCCACGATGAATGTTGGAGCGCAAACGTCTGACCGTGGTTTGTTTCTTGCCTCTTCTGGGTGTATGCCCAGTAGGGGGATTGCTGGGTCATATGGTAGCTCAATTTCCATCTGTTTTAGAAATCACCAAAGCTATTTCCATAGTGGCTGTGCATACCTACAGGTCCACCAGCAGTGGATGAGAGTTCCTATCTCACTACAACCCCTCCAACATTTGTTGCTTTCTGATTTTTTTGAATTGGGCTATGTTTGAGGGTGTTAGGTTGGTATCTCATTGTAGTTTTAGTTATCATTTCTCTTATGGCTAATGATCAGGAACATTTTCTCATAAGTTTATTGGCCTTTCAGATTTCTGCTGCTGTGAAACTTCTTTTCAGGTCAGTTGCCCACCTCCTCGGTGGACAATTAGTTTTTTGTTTTTTTCTTTTCTTTTTTGAAGCTAGCAGAATATTAGAGATTTTAGTAATAATGCCTTTTCTGATCTGTCATTGCCAAGGCTGTTTTCCCAGTCCGTGGACTCTCCTATTACTCTTTTGGTGAGTTTTTTTTTATGTACACAGGTGTTTTATCTTCAGTATATTCCATTTGTCAATTTGTTAATCATCTGTATTGTGTCATTCCTTATTTCTGATAGCCTATGTAATCCTTGCGCCAAAGTTCTCAGGTTGGTTCCTATTGCCTCATTGATGGTCCACATAGTTTGGGCTTTTACCTTGAGGTCTATCATCCACTTTGATTTTATTCTTGTGCAGGGAGTGAGGTAAGGGTCTTGCTTAATTTTTCTGCAAGTAGATATCCATTTTTCCAGTATGACTTGTTGAAAATGGCATCTGCTTCCCATTTGATGTTTTAGGGCCCTTATCAAAGATCAGTTGTCTGTATGCCGATGATTTTAATTCTGGGTTTTCAGTTCTTTTTCATTGGTCTGAATATCTGTCATTAGAAAAATATCATGCTGTTTTGACCACTGTGGCTGTATAATATGTGCTAAAGTCAAATAAAATAAGCCTTCCCACTGTGTCCTCCTTCAGAAGTTGTCTGCTAATTCTTGGCTTCTTCCCTCTCCATATGAAGTTGGTAATAAATCTGTCCATTTCTTTGGGAAAAGATGATGGTAATTTTATTGGGATTGCATTAAACTTATATAGTGTCTTGGGCAGAACCAACATCTTTACTATATTGACTCTTCTAATCCACAAGCATGGGATATTCTTCCATTTGTTGAGGTCATTTTTGGTTCCTTTTAATAGTGTTCTATAGTTTTCCTCATAGAAATCTTCTGATATATATTTTTAAGTCAGGTATATCCCTAGATATTTAGATTTGTGGTTGGCCATTGTGAAAGGTACGACCTTTTTGATCTCCTCTTGTGTGGTATTGCCTGATATGTATAACAGTCCAACAGATTTCTGTTGGTTGATTTTGTATGCTGCCACTCTGCCATATTTTTCTATTCCTTCCAGTACTCCTCTTGTGAAGCTTTTCGGATTTTTTTATATACAAAATTCATATCATCTGTGAATAGCAATTGTTTCACCTCTTCTTTAACCCAGACAAATATCTGTGATGACTTTTCTTTGCCTTATGCTGTTTGCTAAGAGCTCCAGTAATGTTCAATAATATTGGGGACAAAGGGCACCCCTTTTTCAGTGGGATTACTTTCGTCTTCTCTCCATTGACTACCATATTGGTTGTTGGTTTTTCATATATAGCTTGTATTATATTTCCTTCCATTCCCTATCTTCTCAAGCGTCTTACACAGGAATTGGTGTTGGATGTAGTCAGATGCTTTTTCCACATCTATCTATATTATTATGTGGGTCTTATAGTTTTTCATATTCAATGTGGTGGACGATACTAATGGTCTTTCATATGTTGAACCATCCCTGCATCCCTTGTATGAATCCCACATGGTCATGGTGAATTATTTGTTTTATATACTTTTGTATTCTACTCGTCTGTATTTTGTTAACGATTTTTGCATCGATGTTCATTAGGGATATTGGTCGGCAGTTGTTGATTCTTGTGGGATCCTTTCCTGGTTTCTGCATTAGAGTTATACTAGCTTCATAGAAGGAGTTTGGGAGTTGACTGTCTTTTTCTATGTTCTGGAAGAGTTTGTGTAGGAATGGTATCAGTTCTTTCCTGAATGCTTGGTAGAATTCTCCAGGGAACCCATCTGGTCCAGGGGATTTTTTGTTAGTAATCCTTTGATAACCTTATCTATTTCTTCTATTGCAATAGGTGTGGTGAGATTCTTGACATCTATCTGTGATAGTCTAGGGAAGGATTGTTTTCCCATGAATCTGTCCATTTCTTCCAAGTTGTTGAATTCATTAGAATACAGTCCTTTGTAGTACTGTGTAATTATTCTTTTGATTTCATTAGGGTCTGTTGTAATGTCCTCTCATCCTTGGTATTGAAATTTGTTCCTTCCTTTCTTTGGTTAGGTTTTCCAGTGGTCTGTCCAATCTCTTTGTCCTTTCAAATAATTGAATTTTAGCAGCACTAATTTTTTCCATGGTTTTCCCATTTTCCCTCTCCTGAGTCTCAGCTCTGATTTTTATAATTTCTTTTCTTTTGCTATTAGTAGGATTGTCCTGTTGACTCTGCTCTAGTTGCTGTAAATTTTGTGACAGTATATCAATAAGTCTCTCTTCCTATTTCATGTGTGTACTTAGTACAATGAAACTTCCTCTGATAAATGTCTTTTCTGTGTCACATAAATTGTGTTACGTCATGTTCTAAATCTCTTTGGTTTCTAGAAAGGTCCTAATTTCATCTCTGTCTGAGGAAACACACACACCTTTTGCAATAGAGAGTTATTCATCCTCCAATTGTTTGCCCTTGTTTTCTTCACCTTCATTTTGTTGATTTCCAGCCTTATGGTACAGTGGTCAGAGAGAGAGTTCTGTATGATATCAATATGCTTAAATTTATTCAGATTCATGTTATGTCCCAGCATCTGGTCTATCTTCTAGTCTGTTTCATATGAGTTTGAAAATAATGTGATTTTTTTTGTATTTGGGTGAAGAAATCTGTATATATCTATTAGATTAAATTGTCTAATTGTAGTCTTTAGATCTTTAACTCCCTGTTGCATTCCTTTCCCTGTGATCTATCTTTCTCAGAAAGTGGTGTATTGAACTCCCCTACTATAATTGTTGAGCCTGTGATTTCTTTTTTCATCTTTTGGAGCGTTTGATTGATGTATTCAGAGGGTCCCTTGTTGGGGGAATATATGTCTAAAATACTTAATGTTTTTTTGTCTCCCATTCCTTTGAGAATTATGTAGTGTCCCTCCTTATCTCTTTTTATGGTTTCACTTTGATGTCAATTTTATCCAAAATTAGGATTGCAACCTCTGATTTTTTAATTGCTGTTTGCTTGGTATCATTTTATCCAGCCTTTGATTCTCAGCCTATTTTTGTGTCTAGACTTGAGATGTGTCTCCTGTAGGCAGCAGATTGATGGGTTGTATTTTCTAAGCCAGTCTGCTAGCCTCAGTCTTTTAATGCCTGAGTGTAATCTATTGATATTGAGGGTTATTATCTCCATCTGTGGACTCTGTGATGTCATCTTGTACCTGTTGTGTTGGGTGTTTTCCTACCTCCTTTTATTATCACTGTGTTGTGCATGTGTGTGTGTGTGTGGGGGGTCATTCTTGACTTCTTTCCATGCTTAATCCAATGCTATCTTGGGGTCTGCTTTCTCTTTGTTGCCCTCTGGGTGGGGTTGTTCTGTGTGGTGGTCTCTTATTTGTGCTCGGTGAGTGCTGTTCTTCTGCCTATGCTGGGTCAGAAAAGATATTTTGTAGGACTGGGTTTCTTTTAACATATTCTTTGAGTTTTTATTTGTCTGGGAAGACTTATTCTCCATCTACTTGATAGATAATTTGGCTGGATAGAGTATTCTTGTGTTTGGATTATTTTTCCTTCAAATTTTGGAATATGTTACTGTACTCTTTCCTTTTCTTCATAGTTCCTGCTGATTGGTCTAAGAATATTCTTATTTGGGAACCTTTATATGTGATTGTTGTGTTTCCCTAGCTGGTCTCATAATTGTCTCCTTTCTCTAAAAGTTGAATAATTTGACTATTATGTGCCTTGATGATTTCTTCTTGGTAATCAGTATAGCTGGTGTTCTTTCAGCCTCCTGAATGGTTGCCTGCTTTTCATTCATTAATCTGGAGCAGTTTTCCTCTAAGAATTCTCTTTATATTTTCCCTGATGATTTCTTTGTTGTGTCTTCCTCTGGTAATCCAATTACTTTTATGCTGTTCCTATTCATAGCACCAGATACAGCCCTTTTCTTCAGCTTCTCTGATGATTTTATTAGATTTTTTTAACGTTTGTTAAAGTTTGCTTGGCTGTCCCCTACATCACTGGTGTGGCTATCTGCCTCCTTCAGTCAGTTAGTGAAGTCCATGAGTATGATATTGGCTTTTGTTATATCATCTCTAAACTCTTATATTTCCTTTTGGTGTATGGCATTTCCTCCTTTTTCTGTATTGTTTCCCTTATATCCTGTATGACTCCAAGCAGCTTTCTGAAAATTTCTTTCTGTGGCAGATCAGTGTCTCTTTCTATGCATGTCGTTACATTCAGAACATCTTCTGACATCTTCTTTTGTCTCTCTTGTTTTTTCATTGAGGTCATTGAGACTAGTTGCTGTTTGAATTGCATTGTTTTAGATGAGCCATTTTCCAGAGAGTCAAAGAGCACTGGCCTCTTTCTGGTAGACTTTTAGGAATACTTCTTCAAACTGCTTGCTGCTAATTGCATTATGGAATTGGCCTATCTCTTTTATCCTCCCGTGGCTTTACTCTTTCCCTGATCAAACAGTATTCTATTATTTGGAGGGCAAGTTGGATGGTCCTCTCAGGGGACACTAGATGGGTGGTTGTGGATTCATGAGGATGGTGTTGCATTGGGTGAGGTCCTAAGAAGCCGTGATGGTGTGGTCATAGCAGCTTCGGGCACTACAGAGGGTGTGTGTGGATGCCACGTGCCACAAAGTGTCACAGAAGGCAGGAAGAAGGTGAGTGAAATCTCCCCAGCCACATATTAAGCGCTACAGAAGGAAGGCATGCAAAATTTCCCCCAGAGAAGGTGCGTGTGATTTCCCCTGGAGGAAGGTGGACAGGATTTCCCCCAGGAGAAGATGGACAGGATTTCCTCTGGAAGAAGGTAGGCAGAATTTCCCTGGAGGAAGGTGGGCTTCCTTTCCCCAGCCTTGGGTCATGGTGCAGAGGGTGGAGGTCTCCCAATTAGTTAGAAGGTGGGCATAAATGCTCTAGGCTAAGGGGAGTTGCCTGGAATTCAGCAGTGGCATGTGAAAGGGAAGAGAAAAAGAAAAAAAAAAGTCCACTGAAACTGTGGTGGGAAAGAAACAAGAGAGAGAAACAAATGAAACAAGTTTGCTGAGCCCAGATCCCTGACAGTGGGGCTGGAGGAGTTTAACCCTGCCCTAAGGCATCAGCAAGTTGTGGCTGTTAAGATGAAGCCCCTGCATTGGCTCCAAAAGATCCTGGCTCCAGCTGAGGCAATGGCGGGGCTAAGGTCAAACCCTAGTCAGCCTCCACTGTGGTAAGCCAAATGCCCCCAGCTCCTGAAAACCTAGTGGATTTGTGTCTACATATCTTTCCGATGCTCCTGTGACCAAGCGGCGTGGAATTTCACTCTTAGTAACTCTCCTGGGATGATTTCTGCAGAGTCCCTTTGGTATGTGTTACTCAGTCACCATTTCCTGGAAGTTGACTGTGAATTTTTATGAGACCAAATTGTTTCTATCTCCCACAGAGGGGCTGGTGTGTTTGAACCACCAACATTTTACTTAGCTGCACAACACTTAGCTGTCAGCATTGCCAAGGTTTTTTAAAATTTATTTTTACACAGGTTGCTGTGACTAGTTGCTGTTGACTCCACTCTGACTCATGATGACCCATTGTGTTAAGCCGGGTTGACTAAAAAAAACAAATCAAGTGATGCGCAAATATGTGTAAGAAGGAGCTTAGTATCAAAAAGCTTTATATATCAAGAAACTATCAGCCAGTGGTTGAAAATCATGTGGACCCAATGACAGTGTCTGGTTGCCATCATGGTTAGCCAGGAGGAATGTGAAGACCAAGAGAGAGGGGAAGATTCTCAGAGCCCTCCTGATGATGACACATCTACAAGGAGGCTATATCAGGTTGTGACCTAGTTGACAGGTTGAATACCACCCATAAACTTTCATATATCTTCAAGTTGACATGAAATGATGTAACTCCCCCATCCATGTACAACACATCTTCATAATTTGGGGGATAAATGATTCTGTGGAGCACCCTATATATTTTGAGGGTGTAACTATCTAAGAGGGATATTGTCCATCCCTTTTTTGGACAATATTGTATTCTGACCTACAGGTTTGACCATGATAATATTTAAAATTCTTGTAATGGAGTGTCAACATCATAGCCATGTGTAAGCAAACACAGCATAACTGAATATCAGAAGGGGGTGGTTTTAATATGCTTATTTTCTTTGTATATACCTAAGAACTAGAACAAAAGGAAGGTAAATAAATGTTTGAAGTGATAATGTGTATCTTTCTCCTGTTTGAACTTTTCTACTTTCTATTCATTGTGTTGCTTCCTCCATTTACCTCAGGACTCCATTCATGTGTTCTCTTATTTGCTCACCAAGAAAATGTAATAAGTATGTGTATTAAATGTTTAGAAACTTCCTATCAAAACATACATTTTCTGTTTCTTAACATTATAAATTTAACCTTCATCGGAAACAAGCTCAGATTCTTATATTAGTAATTTATTGGAATTATTTTCATCCTACACTCTGAACAGATTTAAATAGTGGAAGTTTGAGCAATTAGATCATTAGAGTTTGAAATACTCCGTGACTACCATAGACATTGGGAAATTTCTGTTCTATTTCATAGCAATCCCTTAATATTGGGAGAACTACAAAATCTAATCCGCTTCACTTCCATTATGGTGCAGGGGCAGAGGAATAGAATTCACCATCAAAATACATTCAGGCCTACTGTTCCTCAACACCGAGGAGATAACAGTAAAAATCAATATCATACAGGCACAGGTGGCATCCCATCAAAAATGTGAACTGGGGACCAGGCATGGAACAAAATAACCCCCCACCTTTCTTCTCTAAACTATAAGACATTCATACTGAAGGGGACGGATACTAAAAATAAAAGCTAAGGCTCCTTCTCTAAATCTTTACAGCTATGGAGGGAACAACTTGGAATTAAAAACACTGCTTCATGGGAGGAAAAGGAACAGCTACTAGGTTAGCATTGTCTCCAGAGGCGAAGCATAAACATTGGTAGATCCTATCTCAGATCCAGTTTCACAACGCCTACCTAAGAATGAGGCTCAGATGAAAGATCATATAACTGCTCCTTAGCCAAAACTTCACTACAACACTAACCACAAGTAAAAATAAGAATTGGGTGCATAGGGGACATAACACACAATCTCTGTGGAAAGCATGTTAAATAGAACCTCTAGTGCAAGTATCAAAGCAAAGTTTAACTCTGTTACCCAGAAAGAAGGAAATGATTTCAAATTCATCACCGACAAGATTTGCTCACACCTGTATTATAAATTTATAGCTAGAGGTACACCGTGATCACATCAAATGGAAAATGAAAGTATGTAAAACAATATGCTGATATCTACAGTCTGTCAAATATGCCCAACTTTTAACAAAATAAACAAAAACTCCCAAATCACTGCCATTCAGTCAATGCTGACTCACATAAGCCACTTATGGATTCCCAAGACAGAGACTGTTTTCAGGAGTTAAAAACTTGAGTCATTCTCCCAAGGAGCTGATAAATATGTACCTCATGCCATTCTAACCACAGGTTCTAGGAAAAATAAATCCCCAAATTCCCTGATCAAACAATTTTCATCTTTCTCTAGGCCCCCATTCTCAATAGCCTCAAGAGCACACTGAAGTTCAAAACTCTCTTTTCAGTTGACATTTTGTGTTAGGGTAAAGCTTCCTTCACTGCCTCCATGCACAGAAATTAACACTCATGTCATCAGCCATCAGAGTGCTCAGTTTTAAATAAAAATATGAGTATTAAAGGGGCACTCAAGAAATCAGAGAGGAGTAATGTGTACTCAAGAAATCAGAGAGGAGTTATAACTCCAACCTCTCCATATAGTAATGACATATTTTCATCTCTTTAATGCATCCTGAGTGGCCCAGCTTTCAGAAATGCTGATTGAGGAGCACCTTGAGAAATCACAAGTAAAGGAAAAGATCTTTGAATCTCACTAGACCTGGTCCAACTCCTGCATCTGCAGCTGGGACAGGAGACCTCTGAACGAGGAAGAATCCAGTGAACCACTGGGTAGAATGAAACATTTCCAGACTTTCGTGTCTGAATCCCTGAGCTATTGCATCAGTGAGCTGCCACCAAGAAGAAAATGACACAAACACATTCCAAACTCTTGTGAATAAAGTCCAACATTTCCATAAATAGTACATGGACTTATAAAGAGCATAAATATAAAGAAATGTATTATGAAGTTTCATCTGATGAACTAAGTGGAGATTTGCATGTGAGTAGGATCTTTGTAATAGACTCTTCTGGGACTGGAATGTTGACTGCCCCTCAGGAGAACACAGTCCTCCACCTTTATTTTCCATTCACCAAGCCCAGAGTCCTCTTCATGTAGAACAAGGCTGATGCTAGAATAACTGGTCAAAGAGGTAGAAAACTCCAAGGGAGAAGATAGCTTTAGAAAGAAGGTCAATGATTTTCAAGTCCCAGGGATTTACAGATTATAAAATACCCATCATTTTTCTTTCTCCATTATTTCATGGTAAATTGACTATACTTTCCTACGTTTATGAATCATTGAGATCTAGAAATCACACTCAATGGAAACCAGGCCATAGGCATTATTTTCTATATTCAGAATCACTCTGAGTGAGTAACTAACATGGAAAACCATTAGTTCAAGTAAAACAAATTTACAGCTATAGATATTTAAAACTTACTGTGGAGTGTAAAGTACTCATTCAATCCAAAGCAATTTTATTACTTTAGAAGGTTGCCTTTATTAAGTTATGGGCTAGTTCTCACCCCATTTCCTGCTTTTTCTCTGCACACTGTTGGGTATCTACAAAACATCTTGGGCCTGAACACTCTCTCATTGAAGGAAATATATGAGGAAAATAAACTACTCCGCACACAAATGATAACAACTTGTAGATGTAATTTAGTAAAACACATTCATAAAATTGATTTCATGTAAATAGTGTGGTTTTTCTGCCTTGCTGGGTCTCTTCAGTGGATTGTGGACAGTTAGAAGTAAAATAAACACGACTACATTAAGGGGAATTGTATGAACAATTTGGGGCAGTAGAACTCCCTTCTGAATGATGTCAGAAGGGACAAGATAACTGCTCAGAGGTGAAGACTGCACCAGGAGGCAGAAGAAGCTATGGTGGCTGTCTGCTCCTCTGTAGATGTAAGTCCTTGGAAAGGGAAAAGCCATTTCAACTCTGCTTTACGGGGACACTATGAATTCAAATCAACTGTGTGGCAGGGTGTTTTTAGGAGCTTAACCAGGAGGCTTATTATACTGAAAAATCATCTGAACATTCCCCATTGAAGGTTATGTGTCACTGAGTCCTGAGATTATGGATGAGATCATACCAAAATTTAAAAAAAAATTAATAAAATACTCCTCTGTCCTTACGGTCAGGGAAATCTTGAAGATTTGAGTCACTCCTCTAAACTTTAGCCTGAAAAAAACATGCATTGGGAAAAACAGAAGTAACACAATGCATTAAGTTTACTGGCATTATCCTCACTTTAATTAATTGTATAACAACCATCTGAGAACCAGAAATAACTTTCTGTGACAACCAAGATTTGCAAGGAACACCAGTGCTAGCTGGGCTCATGCTTGGAGCCAAATCTAGGTTCATCACATGATGATATATTGAATATAGAGTGTTTTAGGCAGTTCAACTTGACTCCCACACACCTATATGAGGCAAAGGGTCAGGTATTAATCCCATCATGCTATTAGATGTTACTCTCCTGGAACAACCCAGCCTCTTCATTCAAATTAAATCCTAGAGAGTATCATATTGAAGAAATTACACTCTCTTGTAATCCCTGAGATTAATACTTCCCAAGTAGATCATGCTTCCTGCATGCATTAATGAATGACACAGCATCATGAAAAAATGGAAAGAATACACAGAGTAACTATACCAAAAAAAAACTAGTCTACTTTCTACTATTTCAGGAGGTAGCATATGAACCAGAACCAGTGGTGCTGCAGGAAGAAATTTAAAGTGTACTGAATGCATTGGCCAGGAATTGGTGGAATACCTATTGAAATGTTTCAGAAACCTGAAGAAGCACTAGAAGCCCTCACTCATATATGTCAGGAAATTTAGAAGACAAATACTTGGCCAATGGACTGGAAGAGACACATATTTGTGCCCTTTTCGAAGACTGGTGGTACAAAAAATTTTCAAACCATAGAATGATATCATTGATACCACACACAAGTAAAATTTTGCTTAAGATCAACCAACACGGTTTGAAGCAGTACTTGGACACGGAACTTCCAGAAGTTAATGCCAGATTCAGAAATGGATGTGGAACAAGGGATATCATTGCTGAAACCAGGTTGTTCTTGGCTCACAGTTGAGAATAACTGAAAGATATTTATTTATGCTTCATTGACTGGCATTCAACTGTGTTGACCATGATAAACTGTGGATAACCTTGAGAAGAAAGTGAACTCCAGAGCACTTCATTATGCTCATGAGGAAATTTCACATGAATCAAGAGGCATTTGTATGAATTGAATAAGGGAATATTCACAGTTTAAAATCAAGAAAGGTGTGCATCAGGGTTGTATCCTCTCACCATAGTTGTTTATTCTATATGCTGAGCAAATCAGCAGAGTAGCTGACTTGTGTGAATAAGTCTAGCAAGATTGGATGAAGGTTTATTAATACCCTGTGGTATGCAGATGAGACAACCATTCTTAATGAAAGTGAGGAGGGATTGAAGGGCTTGCTGATGAAGACCAGGGATTTTAGCCTTGGGTATAGATTACAACTCATTGTAGGGAAGGCCAAAATGTTCACCACGGGACCAATAGGAACATCACACTAAATGGAGAAAAGGTTGAGGTTGTCATGGATTTTGTCTTACTTGGATCCATAATCAATGCTAATGGAAGCAATAGTCAAAGATCAAAACATAGATTTCATTGTATAAATCTGGTGCAGAAGGCCTCTTGTGCACCAGAAGAGCAAGGATGTTGCTTTGAGGAATAAGGTGTTCCTGACCCAAGCCAGGACCTGGAGAAGGACATCATGTTTGATAAAGTTGAGGGGTGGTGAAAAAGAAGAAGGCGCTTAACGAGATTGATTGACACACTGGCTTCATCAATGGGCTCGGCCATGGGAACAATTGTGAGGATGGTGCAGCACATGCAGTATTTGGTTCAGTTGTGCACAGGATCGCTATGGGCTGGAAGCAATTCAATTACACCAAACAGCAACAAGAATCAGATCATAAGTCCTGTGTCCTATGGCATCCATGGGTGGGCTCAAACTAACCGTTCAGACATGAGTGCACACTTCATAATTAGCACTAGCTAGGGACTGCGTTTTCCCTGCATCTGATTGTAAAATCAATTCTTGAGCTTTAGCAGATATCTGACGCTGGGGGCGCCTGTCAAGGTCTTTCCCCCTCCATAAGGGACAGCTGCTCTTTCTGCATGTGAGAATGTTTCCTACTTTTAAAATACCGTTTTTGAATTAGGATATATCATGGGTGGGTATATAATCACGAAATAAAAAGAGAGAGGTTCCCTGGGGAACAGTGAGATGGGGCAGAATCCCCAAGTTGAAACCATCTGCACCTGCTGCTGGGACTGATCCTGTGCTCTGTGGGGCCTGTGCTCCCCCTGGAGACATGCTTCCTCCCTGCAGGGGAGGTTTGTGTCTGGGCTCTCACTGACTTCCCCTCACTGTGTCTCTTGCACAGTAATACGTGGCCGTATCCTCAGCTTTCAGGCTGTTCATCTGCAGATACAGCGTGTTCTTGGCGTTTTCTCTGGAGATGGTGAATCGGCCCTTTACTGAGTCTGTGTAGTATGTACCACCACCAGTAGTAATGCATGCAACCCACTGCAGGCCCTTCCCTGGCCCCTGGCGGACCCAGTTCATGCCATAGCTACTGAAGGTAAATCCAGAGGCAGCACATGAGAGTCTCAGAGACCCCCCAGGCTTTCTTAGATCGCCCCCAGACTCCAACAGCTGCACCTCACACTGGACACCTGCAAATACAGAGGCACCGTGATTAGATCACACACATACAAACTAATGTATGCACAATTATACTTACAATAATATCAAATCAGACCATTTTACATGGTCTGCAATGATTACTATGTAAAATGGCCACAGTGAAAGCCAAGGTTGGTGAAAAACGCATGTTGTATCCTGTGGACTAGCTCCTGAGCACAAATGGAAATAGCAGAGACCTCAGAGACTGGGACTGTCCTCTGAGATCTCCCACATCAGGGACTGTGGCTGATTTATCTGCAGGCAGAGAGCTGCATTTGCATGTCCCCTGATATTTAGAAGCAGAGGAATCGAGAATATGGACCAGAGTTCTCCCTCAGACTCAGAAACACAAGCACTCTCAAAGGACAACAGAGCTCTTAATCTGTTTATCAGGCATTGCTTTAGTTGTTAGATATTATCAATATTTTTTAAGTAGTTGTAAGTTTATGAACTTTATATCACATACACAATACCCATTGTGGCATGAGAGGTAACAGTACATTCTGACTTGTTCCCTTTAAGATGTGGATGCAGGTGCATATACTGGATGGCTCTATTATCTCTTTCTTGTTGGAAACATTATTGGTTTCCTTATGTTCCAAGAATTTTCACATTTCAGTGATATTTTTAAACAGCAGACATCTAGTTGTTCATAAAACATGTCCACAAACCATGCACAATGATGTTTCCTCTCTGCTTTCTTATCTTGGAGATTCCAGTCCTCTTCCTTTTGTCATGATCAGGAAAACTGGATATTTATCACTTTACTTCATCTTTTCAAATAGTTTTTGTTTAATTAGCTTATTTATTGTGTTCCTGCTATTTCATTTATTTGACTTCCTTTATTTATTATTTTCTCCATACTAATCTGTGATATGGCATATTGCAACTTTTTCTAGTTTCATTAGATAGAAACTGAGGTAATTAATTTTATAATTTTTTTTCTATAATTTACATAGGGTTGTTGCTATGAAGTCCAAACTAAGTTCTCTTACATTGAGTCCCATAATTTTTTTGTGTGTGTGAAGATATGATTCCTATTTTTCGATTCTTAGCACATATTCTGGCCTCAGATTTTTCAGAAAAGGGAATTATAGCAGAGAAGGATTAGGGATGATACATTAGTTTTCCTATAGCCATGTGAAGGGAAGTTTATCCCCTTTATATTCTCCTTAATTATTTCTCAACATTGGAAAGTTCTCTGGAAATCAATTCATTATGGATCGCTCCTTCAGAAGTAGGATGAAACTCAAATGTGGTCAGGGAGATTGAACTATTCCAGCCTTGATCTTCACTTTATCACAGTTAATACCATTTGAAAAGAGGATAAACTTAATCGCCCCACAAATGTACACAAAATCAAATACATAATCCTTAATGGAAAGTACATAATACACTCTTCAACTTATTTTGTTCCTTAGCTGTAGCTTTTCCTTTTAGAAATTGCACACTTCTTTTTCCATTCCTTAAGCTGCAATGATTCCATTCCCCTTCACTAGTTTAGGGATGGTGTGAAGAAGGCTTCATTTGTATAAATTAATGAAATTAGATTTTCATTTATATATAACTCAATTGTTTATAAAATACTCCAAATTATAGCTTATGATTTATAACTTTTGAAAATAAAACAATATATTTAGCATGAGGATTTTGTTCTGTAAAAACAGTCTACATACATGCATCTCATTAGAACATATCCATTTGGGAACTTTCCTATGCACACGACTTTAAAAAAAAGTCAAAATTACTCAGTATTTCCAATGTTAAAATAATTTAGTGCCACCTAGTTTTCAATTTCTGTAACTACTAGCTTTAAAAATTAAAAATTGCCACTAAAACTGAAGTTCTGAAAAGCGAATTTTGCAAATGCCTTTTCACATGTCTTAATGCTGACAACACAAGATCAGAAACCGAACTATGTGATATCAAAATCAGTATAAAATGCCATATGCTATTCAAATATGAAAAAAAATAGACCCAATTATTTTGACTATAGATGCAGACTTCTGTCACTCTTAAAACAGTATCAAAATCTCCAGGGACTAATAGGACTAAACAGTATCAAAATCTCCAGGGACTAACAGTATCAAAATCTCCAGGGACTAATGGAGCAGACAGAAAGACTTTGTATAGTCAATAGACCTGTCAAAACCCATAATAAGTAGTGGACAATGAATTAATTTGAATATCTAGTTCCTGGAAGTAAAGTGACCAACCTGGGAAAGGCAAAATTGCTTTAAAATATTTTTTTAATAATAGCTTTTATGGTTGGTCTTTTACCCAGAAACTCTTATTACTTCAACAGAATAAAGTGGGCCTAAGATTTTACTTAAGATATTTCAACATTCTCGGCTTTAAAGGAAACACCAACCCCTTAAAAACAAATCAACCTGCCTGAATAAATAGTACTCATGCTGATGAAATTGCAATCTTCTACAATGGGAGAGCACAAAATTGTAGGCCAATCCTCATTCTAATGGAATGTAAAGCATGCGGTTCTACTTAGATATTATCAATGTCCTCATCATCATCTCCTATGTCGTCAAACTGGATTTCATCATTATCTCCAGAGCCAAAGGTATCCGTTTCATTGATTTTGACATGCGCTGGAAGCTTGCCATAGGCCTTCAGACTTCTAGCTTCATCTGCGTTGTCTTTTAAAATGATGTCCACTTTGTTATCCTGATAGTCTCGTAGACTGGCCAATGTGATGTCCAAGGTATTTAGCCAAACCTTTCCCCTCAATTTTCCCCTGATGTGACACATCTCTTTACACCATCAAACCACATGGCTTCTAATCATCCATCTCCCAACATTTTGAAGACCTGTGCATATTCTTGCCCATCTTCTTTGAACGCCAGTTCTCTTTTTTTCAGACTCGTTTTCATTCTTACCTCTACGTCTATATTTACCTCCTTTACCTTTATTCTTAGGCAGGACCATGGCCTTGTGGTGTTTCCGACTCTCTTTGGGCAACTACGGCAGCAGCAATTCCTTTGAGGGGAGCGAAGACTAACGAAGGGGAGAGAGCAGGATGGAGCAGGCGCTAAGGATCAAGTGGAGCGTGAAATAGTAAATCCCACACTTTTTTTTTCGTGTATGAAGAGAATTTTAATTAAATGTTCAATGCACATCAAGAAAACATACCACTCCAGAGCTGCCAATGCTCACAGCTCCAACATACTATGTGCACCAACAATCCAAAAAAAATCTTCCACCATCTCACAAAAGAGATGAAATGAGACCCAAAGTAGGGCAAAAGCCAAGTCAGTGAAGGGGAAATCATCTCAAGAATGGTGGGGGTATCCACATGGCTTCCGGCAAAAAAGTGCTGAATCATGATTAGGTCCAGACTCTAACCGGAACTTACCAGTGGAACAGGAGGATGTCTCCCACCCTGAACCCAACCAGTGACAGCTCTGGCACTTCCGCATTGGTTGTATTCTGGTCCCAATTAACAGCGCCACCCATACATGTGTCTGGACAGAATTTTAGAGGAAAAAAAAACCCTCCTATCCCAAGGTCAGTCAGTTTGTCCTTGGCAGGGCTCAGGCTGTCTATTACCAATCCTGGACGAGCTCCCATATATGAGATTTGAGGAAGGAAGGCAAACTTACCTTGGGTGCACGCAATAATCATCACAACCAGTTGAGATGCAAAAGTGGAACAAGGAGTTTATTAGCTAGCTCAAGCTAGGGCTTCCTCCCTCCGCTGCCTGGCTTAGCGATTTCCCACACTTTTTAATATTGCACTTTAATTTTCATTCAGTACAGCCATCCAAGATACGAAAACCATTAAATGTATGTTAATGATTCAAACAGGATTTGTATTTATTAATGTATTTATCACTCTCACTCATTGCATTGAGTCAATGCAGACACATTGCGACCCTATAGGAAAGGGTAGATTTGAGCGTTTCTGAAACTGTAACTCTTTATGGGAGCAGAAAACACCATTTTTCTCCTGTGGAACAGCTGGTGGTTTTGAACCCCTGGGCTTTAAGCTCATACCCTATCAACTAACCACTACACCACCAGAGTTCATGTATGCACACATACATATATTTAATTGTGTTTACTTATATCACATATGAGTGAATATTGAAACTGATGTGTTTTGTAATAAACATTATGGAAGAGAGAATTCTTGGAGAAAATGATTTGGTAGGAAAGGAAACCCTAGATGCCAACAAGGAGCTCCTTGCCCCCATGCTTTTTCCCATTGCCCTGGGAGCCTGGCTCCTGTACTGTGTGCAGCCTACGTGTTCCTATACGCCAATGTCATTATTGTAGTGAAGCTTGTGCATGGGATGGCACTGAGTCCTCTCACAGTTCCTCTCAGAGTAATGGACAGCGGTGCCCTCAGTGGTCGTTGAGCTCAGCTGCAGGGAGAACTTCTTCGTGGACATGCTTTTTGAGCTTGAGAGTCAACTCAATTGTGATGGGTAATTGTTTTCTTCTACTAAAACATATTGATAACAACGACTCCAATCTCTTCTGCAGGTTTTGGTAGATCCAGCGCCAGAAATACGTAATTATCAGAGGCAGCAAATTTTAAGTGATGAGTCTCTGTGAAGGATTCATCACTCCTGGGTCCAAATAATGATGCTGAAGCTGTCACAGGACATCCAAGATAATCAATGATGGTAACTAATGCACACTTCTTTTATTCCTACACATTTTTAGAATTTCATGATACTACTAGAAATTAATTATAAAGCCAAAGAATAGCCAAAAGAAAATCTATACTAGGGACAAGTTATGTAGTTCTTAAAAAAAAAAACTCTTCCCCAAATGTGATGTTTTTCACCAAGTTTTGAAATTTAATCTGGAAATTGAAGGGGTGATCTGCATGTTAGAAATCCCAGAAGAAAAAAGGAAAAAGGCAGATAAACCTCCAGTCTTTTCTCAGAAACTGAAAAGAGAAAGTCTAATGTCCTCCATTCTCTTGAGGTTTGTTTGCCTCTATCTATTGAGAAATCAAGCTCCTTAGGCTGAAGATCAGAGAAACTATGGACACAGAAATCATAGAGTGTTAAGAAATTCTAATTTTATTAATACCCCTAATTATTAGTGAACATTTATTCTACTATGTTTTCTCATTTCTCTGCATATTTCCTGGAGAGTTAATTCCTATTTCTTTATCATGTCATCTCACTTAATACCAGTCATGACAGTGGAACATGTACAGAGTTTGGATAATCAAAATAGGCAAAGGGCATGAAATGGTACTTGAATGAAGGAGACATTTAAGTTGAAAAGATACAAATATAGTAACACATTATTCATTGGTGCTATTATTGTGTATTAGATTGGCATTGTTTCATTTGGAGATATTTTCTTGGAATGGGTGGTTATAGAATGGCCATATTTTCTGGAAAGCATTTTAGGTACTTTCATAAAGTCATTTTTCATATCTCTGCTCAATGCAGTCCATGGTGTGATTTGTTGTTTGTTTCTTCCATGGGTATTCATTGTGCATCACAGAAATACAGAATTGCTGGAAATGTCAGCCGTTTCTCTGTGCACCATGCTAAACAGAACAAATAACTCAAGAAGCTGTACTAAATGGAAAACACAACATCAGGATGTAGTAAATCCAGCTAATAATCTGTGATATGCAGGTGAAATAAAACTACATGTTCCAATATAGCATGACTTGAAAACTTACAGATGAAGTTCAGAAATTGCTGCCTTCACTCTACATTACAAATCAATGCAAAGAAAATGAAACTTCTCACTATGGGACCAATTGAAAATATGATAAGTGGAGATAAGATCGAAGCTGTGATGGAGTTCATCTTGCTTAGATTTACAATCAGTGTTCAGGAAGCCGCCGTCAATCAAATGATGCATTTCAGTGAATCTGCAGCACAAGACCTCTTTAAAGATTTAAGAGCAAGAATGTCTCTTTGAGGACTAAAATACACCTGGCCAAAGCTATGAAATTTCAGTGGTCTCATATGCATGTCAAAGTTGGACAATGAATGAGAAAGATCGAAGATGAAACAATGTATTTGAATCATGATACTGGTGAATAATTTGATGGTGTGGTGGACTGTCAGAGGAACAAGCGTATATTGGATGATGTACACTTGTGATGCTTAATAGAAAGAAGTGAGCATAGTATTACTTCATCTCAAGTACTTTGAACATGTGTCAAGGAAATCAGAACTTGGAAAAAGACATCATGCTTGATAAAGCATAAGGTCATTTTTAAAAGGATGAACTTTAAGAACATAGTTGGCACAGTAACTGCAAAAAGGGCCTCATACATGACAATTGTAAGGATGATTCTGTTTCATTCTGTTTTCTCTAGTGTTGCTATGAATCCAAACTGATTTGATAGGACTTAAAACAGCAACATACAATGCCAGTTGCAAATATTGCACTCCATGGAGAGGAAGCACAAGCATTTCCCTGTCAAATTGGAACCAGATAAGGATACCATTAAATATAAATCTTATTTCATATCATGCTTCAAATTTAACTATAACTATAAATCAACAAATGATAGGTGAATGCATCCAAAATGGTAATAAAGAAATAAAACTCTCTATAATTGCTGAGGATGTCACTCTAAACATAGAAAACCCAAAAGCTCTAGAAGAAAATTATTGAAACCGGTTTTGAAGGTTAAGAAATTTCACAGGTTATAAGGGGAACACAGATAATCAGTTTGATTCCCACGTACCATTAGAGAAAGCTCTGAAAAGAAAATCAGAAAATAATACAATTTACAATAACCACTTAAAATATAAAGTAAATTGGAGTAAGCCCAAGCAGAGAAACAAAAGTCTTATATAATGAAAATGATAAGAAAACATTTTTCCAAGATACCAAAAGACACACCCATAATTAGAATAACGGGTCATGTTCACGAAGAGGAAGTCTTAACTTTGTAAAAGTAAAACACTCTAAACAATCTATAACTTTAATGTAATCCTGAAGAAGATCCCAGGGTCTATGTTTAAGAACATGGCGACTACTTACCAAATTTTAAAAGAAATTACTCATCAGGTTAAAAAGAAAAGAAAAAGTCAGCATACAATGTCAAAACTACCCCCACCCCCATACTCTCCTCGGGCAGTTTCTACTGGAGTTTCCTCTCAATCTGCTCCTAAGCAGTGGGAACAAAGCGAACCCAAGACACAGCAGAAGATCTCATCTGCGCTCACACACCCACCTGCTTCTGGTTCCTGGGCCTGTGCTACCCCTGCTGTATAAGAGCTCTCTTAGTTCAGCCCCCAGCTCTCCTGCATGGTGGGTTGTGTGGGGCCTCACATTGACTTTCCCTCTCCTTATCTCCTTGCAAAGTGCTTGTCAGTGGTAAAAGAGCTCAGCTGCAGGAAGAACTGATTCATGGATGTGACTAGATGGTCTCTGAGAAATGATGTGTATTTGCTAAACCACTCTGATTCAGAGAAGGTCCTTCCCATCCACTTAAGGCTTGTCCTAGGGCTCTGTCTGATCCAGTCCCAAGTAGCACTGGTGTTGGAGATAGACTCCCTAGCGATGGTAGAGGTGAGAGTGAGGGTCTGAGAAGCTTAACCATCTGATCACCTGACTCCTGTAGCTGCATGTGGGACAGGGCCCCTGGAGTCTTCAGAAACAAGTATTAAAGGCCCCATATGTCTTTGAATGTGCTGTGATCCACTGCATCTCCCTGCCAGTGACCTGATGGGAGACCCAGCACCATCAGGAGGAGGAAGAGAAAGGAGGCAGACATTTCTCTATCAAAGGCTCCCCGACTCAGAAGGCTCTGGAATACCCTGGTTGCAGGGCATTGATGGTGGTGGTCTTATTCAGTAAGAAACCACAACAGGTATTTGCCTATGAGTGTTCCTGACTGTTAAAAGAGGTGGGGACTATGAACAATGTGCAAATGCACAGGCACCACAGCTCCACAAGAAAGTATCTCCAGAGCTGATTCTTGAATCAAGTTGGATGACAGAGATAGGAGTGATGTGACCCACAAGCATACATTGAATTAGCTGGCTCCCCAGATTCCAACATTTGAAATTACAAAATCAGAGTTCCAGTGTAGCAGTCTTGTTTGATGAATTAATTTTTCTTTGTGAGGTCTGAGAGCTAGGAACACACCAGACATTCTTCTGACTGAGGGAAAATCAGAAAACCAAGCAATTGAGCTAAAAAATGAACAATCTCTTCTTTCAAAAGCAAATGTACTCTGGCTCATAGGAACCCTAGAAGACTGATGAGAACTGCTTATTAGGCTTTTGCTGAGTATAATTATGTACAGGAATAGACAATGTCATCTTACTCAGGAGGAACCGTTGGCTGATTTGAATCCCTGACCTTATTTGTGGTGAGCAAATTTTATCCCACAGCACCACCATAGCCCTTTACATCTCTGTACCGACAGGCCCACAGTACAGGGTTTCAAAAATGTCACTTTCAAAAGCCAAGTCATAATATTTTCATTATTAGTATATGCATATGAACTCTGGACTATAAAAAAAGAAGGCCATGGAAAAAATGATGGCCTGAGGAAAATACTGTGGGGCGGGCTGGCAATAAAACAAACAGATCTGTTTTGAAAGGTGGACAGCCAGAGAGTTGCTTAGAATCAAGGATGGGGAGACTCTTGATACCAGTCCCTTGAGGAAAACATCAACCATGATAAAGTAGGGGATCAGTGAAGAACAGGCACATCATGAGATGGTTTGACACATTGGCTGTAATAATGACCTCAAAAATATTCATTGTTATTGTGATGTTGAACTAGGCATTATTTCCTTCTGTTGTACATTGAATCACTTAGAATTTGGAACTGACTCTGGCACTTTGCACCATCAAAAAGAAAATATAACAGAACACACAACATTCTTCCTGGTTTGAATAACAGTGCTGGGGGAAAGGTACATGCTTTATGCAGAGAAGCACGTCTAGCAAAGGGAAATATGTAACACAATACAATGTCTTTATAAGTGCTCTTATGTTGACGTTCACTGTACTTTGGCTAATTATTGGTAGCCATTGTCTTGTCCACATATTTAAAGAACTTTAAGCATCCAAGGTTGTTTGGGCGCAGAGACTCATAGACTCAGAGAGCCTGCATGAAAGAGAACTATCTGAAGAGGATTTTCTTTTCTTTAGTACTGATGGGAGAAAGTTATCAGATCTTTATCCAAATGAGTGGAACTGCCAACCTGTTGCCTAAAAGTTGATTACTTAATCATTGTGCCACATGGTTTTGTGATCCAGGTTCCTCTAAGTATAACTTACATACATCATGACCTTTACTTTCTGCTGATGAACATTTCTCTTCATGTTGACTGGTGTTAAGACATTATATAGATTTCTTCAATGCTGGCACTACTGCTATTTTATTGCTCCTTGAGTACTTATTGTAGGATGCTTTCCTATACATTGTGTGATTTTAGTAGCAACCCTGGTCTCTATCTGTAATGCCAGAAACAGCTGCCGTAGTGGTGATACCTAAGAGTGACTCTAATAAAGGCCAAATAAGAATTTTTTTTAATGAGGAGCTGATACCAAGGGCTCAAGTAGGAAGAAAATGTTTTTAAAATGATGATGACAACATAAGTACAAATATGCTCAACACAATGGATAGATGGATTGTGATAAGAGCCATATGAGCCCCCAATAAACTGATAAAAATAAAATAATAAAAAATATCCAACCTGCATGCAAAGAAGAAGAAAAAAAGAGAAATACCAAAGAAGAATTGATGCATTTGAGTTATGGTGTTAGAGAATAATATTAAATATACCACGGGCTGCCTGCCGGACAAGTGGGTCTCTTTCAGAATTAACACATCTGGAATGGTTCTTGGAAGCATTCAAGTAAGACTTTATCTCACTTATTTGGGTATGGCATCATGCAGAACCAGAACCCAGAGAATGGTCTTGTGTTTGCTAAATTGGAATGCCATTGAAAAAGAGAGACTTTCAAGGAGGTGGATTGTCACAAAGGCTGCAATGAT
Organism: Tenrec ecaudatus; assembly: GCF_050624435.1. Taxonomy (NCBI): domain Eukaryota; kingdom Metazoa; phylum Chordata; class Mammalia; order Afrosoricida; family Tenrecidae; genus Tenrec; species Tenrec ecaudatus. Next base: position 49,362,432 of record NC_134532.1, read on the forward strand.
GAGTCCAAACGGGAATGACTGAGGAGAGTGCACTTCAGGGCAGCAGTTCATCCTTGTACATAGGATCTCTGGGAGTTGAAGCCAACTCAAGGGTACCTAACAATATCAACAATATTATCAAGGTCATTGTAAGTTAAAATTATTACATAAGCATACATTTGTCAGCATTCACTGGAATGAAAACTTTGGACACCCATCTGATGGCTTGGAGAAAATTTGGGGCTCACAAGAGAATATTTTGTTGCATTCATGTTTTTATAATGAGGCTGGTGGCGTACTGGTTATGTGTTGTGCTGAGATGTGTATGTCCACAGTTTGAAACCCTCAGCCTCTCAAGGAAGAAAGATGGGGCTTTCTACTCCCACAACAGTTGCAATCCTGGAAACCTACAGGGGCATCATCAAATTGTCATCAACTCGATGGCAGTGAGTTTGCTTTCTTGGAATATTTCTAACTTTTGCAAAAAACAGCAGTGGTTTATGCCCTAAATGGTAAATGGAGATGTGATCAATACACACTAGTATTTCTGAGAATTCTATCTTTGGATAGATGGTAAAATACAGACAAAGCCCACTCCAATGAACAGAAGCCAGGTTCAGATACATGAAGGCTCCCTAGAGTCTGTGCTTGGTGGTCCCTAGAGAGGTGCTGACAAGGTGGGGAAAGCACAGCTTCTGAGAGGAAAACATCACTGACTTCTCTCTCTCTTTTGCATCTGCCAAAATCATGGCCTGTTGCCGGGAGGTTTGTGTCTGGGCTCACACTGACTTCCCATCACTGTGTCTCTAGCACAGTAATACATGGCGGTGTCCTCAGGATCCAAAGAGCTCAATTTTAAATAAAAGTTGCATTTGGAGGTGTCCCAGGTGATACTGACCCGGTATGAGAGAGCTGCATTATATCTTGTGCTCCCACCAATGCATATTGGACCAAACCACTCCAGTCACTTTCCTGGAGCCTGGCGGATCCAGTGCACAATATAGCTTGTTAAAGAGAATCCAGAGCCGGCACAGGTGAGAGGCAGGGTCTGTGATGGCTTCACCTGTCCAGGGCCTGACTCTTGTAGCTGCTCCTTGGCTAGGTCACCTGGGGATAAAGAGAAACACAGTGAGTTGTGTGCTCAGATACTGCATCCGCAGACTTCATGTGTGAATCCCTGAAGCATTTACCTCCCAGAGTTGCCACCAGAAAGAGGAAAACTCACACCCAATTCATGTTCATGTGGATAAGATTCATGACACCCAGAAAATGCTCTCTTGGGTGTGAAGGAATACAAATTTAAGTACAAGCACGCTGTGGTTTCATGGGACTGGTGTTTGCATGTGACTGGGAGGTGCACTTGTATGTAAAGGTGGAGAGGGCTAAATGGAGACCGTAGCTCTGGGACTCAGACTAGAAAAGCGATACTGGTAGAGTCCTTGGGAGAACACAGTCCTCTCTCTGAGGTCTTCACTCTACCAATCATATGAACATCTGTGCAGATTTCATATTCAATGTAACTTTATGTTCATTACCATCAAATGTATCCAGATGATCAATTGAAATTAATGACAAACTCTATCCTCACCCTATTTTGGAATAAATACAAGGTCAACCTGCATCTTTTCATACATATGAATACATATGGAAACAAGTGTACGTCATCCCAAATTCTTTCACCTATTACATTTCACAATATTGGGAAAGAAGTAAGTTACTTCAATATTATCGTCTGTATTTAGAGTTGGAATGAAAAGTTTCCTAAGAGCAGGGTTATTTGTGAGGATAAAAGAAACCACAGAAATAAGAAGAAGCTCGGTTTTCCTCCATGAATCAGTACTGGGGGTGGGTGTTGGGCTCAGTATCTTCAGAGAGCCCCCTGGTGACAGCATCCCATCACATACAGGAGATGTGTTTCCTGGGCTCACACTGTCTTCCACCTTCTGTCGGTCCCACAGCAACATTTTCTCTGGCCCTAAGTGTTCAGACTATTGTCAGGAGTGTTACCTGGAGTTGTCTCAGCAGGTTTCCTGCCATGGACAGTACAGGTACGGTAGTGGTCAGTGCAGCAGTTCTAGCTGGCCAGGCACTGCAGTCCTCATCCAGCCTCCTGTCCTCACTTCTTTCTTCTCTTGGTCCAGAGCTGGAGGGTCCTTAGCATCCCTTCAGGTCAGCTTTCTCCATGAGGTTATTTTTATGTCTGGACTCACAATGACTCTCCCTCACCATGGTAGTATGCTTTCCTAAGCTCAGCTTGGTGGTCCACTTGGAGAGAGGTGGAAGGGAAGGAGGACAAGGGGAAAGGGAACAGGGGAGCGAGCATGTGAGAGGAGAGGAGAAGCTGGTGAGAGATCAAGGGAGGAGCCAAGAGAGAGGGCACTCTTTATTAACCCTGTGCATATACCTCTGAGGGGAGTGTGCAAGCCCACTAATTATAGGTAAAGACATATGTCACAGGAAGGGTTTGCAATATAAGTTATACAGCAATGAGAGGGGGACAATCTAGGGGTATAAACAAAATAGGAAGGGGAGGAATTGGGTTATCCATGTGACAAGACAGGTGGATCCTATATTCAAGATGGTAGCCTAACTTGATGTCACTGAGAGGGTTTGATCTGTTCTCTGGATCTCCATAGGAACCATTATTAGTAGGTGTAAACCCCAACTAAAGGAACCAAGCCAATGGGCACAAACCTAAGAGAGAAATAACCCATTGTCCCTGGCAGCAGGGAGCAGGCCCACCTGTGGTGGGAGGAGACAGCAGTATGGCAGCTGATTGTCTCACGGGAAGTAACTTTTATGATTACCTGCAAGCAGTGTAACATATTTGGGGGAGACGATTTGTGAGAAATCTTTCTGTTTCCCATATAGTTTTAAGGTAGCAGATGGATATTGGGACTGTACTCAAGTACTCCCTCAATGTAAGAATACTTTGTTCTGTTGAACTGGCATTCCATGATGCTCACCTTCCTGATATAATCGCTGAAGACAAATGTGTGCATAATAAAATGTGTGAAGTAAGCTGATGGAGCCCAACTATGAAATTATATAGCACCTAGGATCTTAAAGACTTGAAGGTAAGCAAGCAGCCACCTAGCTCAGAAGCAACAAAGCCCACATGGAAGAAGCACACCAGCCTGTGTGGTCACGAGGTGCCGGATGGGATCAGTTATCAAACATCAAAGAACAAAAACTCTTATCATCGTGTGCTCACTTCCCTGATACATTTGCTGAAGACAAATGGGTGCATACGCTAATGTGAAGAAAGCTGATGGTGCCTGGCTATCAAAAGATATAGCATCTGGGGTCTTAAAGACTTGAAGGTAAACAAGCGGCCATCTAGCTCAGCAGCAACATTGCCCACATGGAAGAAGCACACCAGCCTGTGTGATCACAAGCTGTTGAAGGGATCAGGTATCAGGCATCAAAGAACAAGCAAGTCATATAATTGTAAATTAAGGGAAGTGTGGAGTGGGGACCCAAAGCTCATCTGTAGGCAGCTGGACATCCCCTTACAGAAGGGTCATGGGGAGGAGATGAGCCAATTAGGGTGCAGTGTAGCAATGATGAAACACACAACTTTCCTCTGGCTCTTAAATGCTTTCCCCCACCCCACTATCATGATCCCAATTCTACCTTACAAATCCAGCTGTAACAGAGGATGTATACTGGTACAGATAGGAACTGGAAACACAGGGAATCCAGGACAGATGATCCCTTCAGGAACAGTGCTGAGAGTGGAGGGTGGAGGGAGGGTAGGTGGGTTGGAAAGAGGGAACCGATTACAAGGATCTACATATAACCTCCTCCCTGGGGGATGAACAACAGAAAAGTGGGTGAAAGGAGTAGGTAAGTTATGACAAAATAAGAATAATTTATAAATCATCAAGGGTTCATGAAGGTGGGGGGAGCGGGGAGTGAGGAGATGATCCCAAGGGCTCAAGTGGAAAGCAAATATTTTGAGAATGAGGAGGGCAACAAATGGACAAATGTGCTTGATACAATGGAAATATGTATGGATTGTGATATGATGTGTAAAGGCCCCAATAAAATGATTGAAGTAAAATACTGATTAAGAAAGAAATCTGCCTGAAAGACAATGAAGGTATTGAACAGAGTGTAGGGTTCATTCTTTGCACAGGAAGAGAAAGGTACTTAAAGCAGACTTCGATTCAAAATAATTAGAGCAAGAAAGTAATAGAGTTATTTATTCCATGTTAAGGAGGAAATTTTCAAGTCAGAATTATTTTTTAAGGGTTTCTGTGATGTGTATGATAGGAAATTTTGCAGATGTTGGCAATTGTTGAACATGATGATAATCTAATGCCATTGCATTATGCACGAGAAGAATGTTGAAAATATTTTTTGCCTATACATGAAAAAATACTATGAGAAAAATAATTTTTAAAGTGGAAGATAGTTTCTTCATGCATAATCAGAAACTTATGGAAAGTCTTGCTGGTACAACACTTCAAAAAACTAGCTAATATATTGAACTTGAATAGAGATTATTAAATAAACCAGAAATTTGAAATTAAAAAGTGTTATCAATGGCATAGCCTTTATTTAATATTTAATTTATTTTCTCATTTTCCCTCCAAAACCATTGTATTTGGTCATAATAATCATATCAATTCATCATTCAAGTGCATCAAGCAGTATTGTACAATTGCCACCAAAATTAATTTCAAAACACCCTCTTCCTTATTGAACTCTTTGGCATCAGCTCCCTTTTATCCCACCCCCCACTGTAAGCTCCAGAATCCCTTATTCTCTTTGCTATCTCTATATATTCATCAATCCCCGGTTTCATCTAATGTAAAACAGAAAAATAAAGAACAAAAATTCAAGAATGTTACCACCAATGACAAAATATACCTGAGATAAACCAAAATAGGAAGTGGAAATTGAGAAAGCAGGAAGTTCAAGTACAGTCTGTTGCCCGTCCCCAGAGTCCATAACAGACACAGGAGTGCTTAGGTCAAATATGTTAGTCTGGCTGCTGTAAAGTGATGACCTTGCTGTTTGACTGCCTTTCCCATGACTTCTGGATCCCAAAACACTCTTTAGTCACTGGCGTCCTACAACATCCTTCTTCTACCTTCATCTGAACACATTCGAACATTCCCCAAACTGATTGTTACGTACATTTCATTGAATATACAAAACAACAACAACAATAAAACCAACTCACTGTCTTCCAGGAGATTCCATCTCCTAGCACAACCCTATTTCTCTATCTTTGCTGTTGAGGAGGGAACACTGTTCTTCAACTACAGCACAAACAAGGGATGCTTTCAAACCTCCATCTCTGCACTGGCTGCAGAGTGAAACCGCTGAGAACATTTTAGCAGCCAGTCTGTCCATGCATCTGATTATTTTCCTCTATTTTGGTGACACTCTGCCAAACACGACGTCCTTTCTCTAGGAAATGGTTCCCCTGATCACCTGATGCAAATATGTGAGAAGTCTCGCTGCTCTCAATGAGAATAAAGTGCATTCTGAAATATTAGTCTGCAAATGTCCTCCTCTTGTGACTCATTTGCTATCTTTTGGAATCAAAGTTGTTCTTCCAATGAGTGGTCTGTTCATTGTGACTCCAATAAATGACTTTATTTATGACTCTGCCCACCAGACAGGTCATTTCAGTTCACCCCTTGTCAGTGTCAGGGGTCTCCCTATGCCTGGATCCCTTGCTTCAGCATAAACAGAGACAATGGGTAGCAAGCATCACTAAGGACAGGTCACACGTTTAGACCCAGATGTCTCCACAATTATTTTCTCAGACACAGAACATTATTCAAACACTACCCACAGTACACAGGGAGTAATGCAGAGAGACACTTCCAGAGACCTGATTGTGTGCTGTAATACAGCAAAGAGCTCAGGACACTTAAAATCATGCACTGCACTCATGAATCTGCACATGTCTGTATTTCGTTGTCAACAGATTTTGAGTCACAGATAGTGTGAGAAAAAGGGTGTAATGGGGCATAGAGGATGATAATGAAGGTCAGCGTCACCTTTAATATTAGTACTGCAAACAGAGAATGCTAGTTCTTCCTTTTAAGGAGAAAATTTAGAGAAAGAAAAAAGAAAAAGGCAAAATTGTCTCTGGGGATGCTGAGAGCAAAGAGAAAAGGTCCTAATTCCAACAGGAAATCCTCCCTGTCATACATCTGTGCCTGTCTGGTGCTGGGTGTCTGTGCTCAGTGGGTCCTGCGCGCCCCCTGCTGCCCAGTGTCTTCCCTGCAGGGGAAGTTTGTTTCTGGGCTCACACAGACTTCCCCTCACTGTGTCCCTTGCACAATAATACACGGCCGTGTCCTCAGCAGTCATGGAGTTCAGCTGCAGGGAGAACTGGTTCTTTGATGTGTCTCTGGTGATGGAGAGTCGGCTTTGAAAGGACGGGTTATAATTTGTACTGCCACTATAGCATATGCGTCCCATCCACTGCAGCCACTTCCCTGAGGGCTGGCAGATCCAGTGCCAGCAGTAACCACTGGTGATGGAGTAACCAGAGACAGTGCAGGTGAGGGACAGCTCCTGGGAGGGCTTCACCAGCCCTGGACCCGACTCCTGAAGCTGCACCTGGGACAGGACGCCTGGAAAAAAAAAAAGATGGTCCCTCTCAGATACTTGAAGTCACAAATATCCCTATAGACCCAGGTTGGATATCTGAACCTCCCACCTTGGGGAACTGTCATCAGGCACAGGAGAACACACAGCAATAGCATCCTGAGACCACAGCTCTGTTTCCCAAGAGACCTACAGCCCTGTCTGAAGAGAACTGATAGGTTTCCCAGCCAAGGGTGAAATTGTACCCTAGTGCCCGAGAATAATTTGCATGTGAGGGAGCACTGGCCTTATAAACAGAAAGTGATAGAGACGAGACTCCCCTCTTCCTTCTGAGCCCACTGTAGGTGACCATTGTTTGAAATCATAATCGTGTTTGTCGATAGTGAGAGAAGGTTTTCCCCAAGAGGTGTGTGGTAAATGTCAAAGACAATCCAAGGATTTCTGAGTTCAGGGTTCTCTCCCTCCAGCCCCTCATAGCCCTGGCCTGCCTTGGGCTCCTCTCTGTCCTGTGCCCTAGAGAGTGGGCAGGATAGAGTCTGATGAAACCATCAATTGGAAATTGGACCCCAAGATACCTTCAAAACTCACACTCTTCAAGATGCCTTATTTTTTCCCGGTATACCCTGATACCTCCCAATTAACCTCCTCATAGTACTTAGTAGTTTTCCTTGCGTGGAAGCAACATCTTTGAGAAGCATGAACACCAGATTAGTCCCAAGGAGTTAGGGTTGATAATTCCTCAAATGTCCAACTCTTCTACGAAGCCATTCAGTTCCAATTCCCACTCCCTCCTCCCTTGAGGAGATCTCCTCATCCTTCTGGATTCCGGAGTACACTGCAACGTCCAACAGAAATTCATGGACATTTGAGGAAATGAATGACGTTGTGATGCGTTCTATTCTGTCCAAATTGCAAAGGTCAGGAAAGAGTAAACCAGGTGTTGGGTCCAAGGACACACTCCCCTCCTAGCGTTTCATTGTATTTATGCATATCTAACCCAAAGCCTCTGGCAGAATGTTTCCAGCAGGCAATTTCCCTTTGCTAATCTTATATAACCAGGATTTCCCGACCTTGGGCCATGGTCATCACCAACCCCACCGCTCTTACATGCAATACACAGACTATATCCCAGAGCCTGATGACTGAGGTCAACCTCAGTGTAAGTAAAGAGATTCAAGTGTCAGAGGGTCTCAGGGAAGAGCGTGCAACCTAGAAAAGTTGTGCCCCAGACAAGACAATATTGTAACTGTAGCCTCTAAAAATGCAAGATTCTGAAGAGACACTCCCTGCCCCTTTGTTTGCTGGAATATCCACAACAGTGCAAATTCAGTGGAGCCATGATTTCAAATGCAAAAATTCAGGAGAGCAGTAAATAGAACATAATCATTTAAAAAAAAAAAGGATCCGAATACGAATTAGAGCCAAGCACAGTGTTTTACATCTTGAAGCAAAAGACATTTTCTTGAGACCCAACAGGCACTCTCCATTAGAATTAGGTCCATCCATGCAACTGATCCTCAACATTTAGAGTATGAGCGCAGACACTCTTTAAAATGTCCCTTATGCAGGGGGCTCTGGTTCATTTGAGGTGTTAGCATTTTCAACCAAAAATAGCCTCTCCATTTGTGTTCTGGGCACACCCCCATCACAACTGCTTATGGATCTCACCTTAAATTTATTTCCTAAACTCAAGTATTGTCTAGTTTTGAAAAAAAATGTTCATATTATTGACTATAGAAGCTCTGACATTCTCTCTAAACATGCAGTTTTAAAGCTCAATCTCCATTCAGTTTCCTTCCTCCTAACAAAGTTAAAACATTTTCCCCAGCCTTAGGGTTGACACCACTCATTTCCTGGTGAATTAGAATCTGTATATCTCCAAATTAATATATCTTTTTACAATGGAGAAACCCAAGCACAAGGTGTTCATCACCTGGACTTCTTTGAGTCAGAATTTTCTGAAGGAAATAAGCAATTGCTTTGAAATGAACATGCATTGATTTCACTAAAATCCAGGTGTTCAATAACAGGACAGTCTAGCATTTTTCAATTGGAGATCAGTGAGTCAGTTCCCTTTTCATATGCACACTCGCATAGCATCACTTTATCCTGTTCATTTCACCAAACCGCCATCGCACCGTCTGTCTTGGTGCTTGTCTGACCAATTTAAGCTTGAGACCGTGGTATAGCTGCACATGAGTTCAGCTCACCTCCATCTCTGAGTTTGACTGCAAGGATCATCTCAGATAATTTCATAGCAGTGGGTTAGTAGGAGCCTTCTTAATTGTCAACCTCATGACATTATCCATCTGCATATAATTTTCCTAACAGGGTTGGTACACATGTTCTCAATGAGCTCCTGAGTGCTCCCTGAACTTGAAGAAGCAACACATTGTGCTCTAGGCACAGATGTTCTGGGTTTGTTTTGCATTCCCCTATCTCCTGGGGTTGGGCTTGGTTGGTCACTTAATCAAGGTCTCTCAAAATTCTGAAAGGTAGAAATGATAGAAACTAATACTCCAAGGAAAATGCAGTCATATTTGCTCCAGTTGTCTATTGTTGTAAATGGAATAGGCATGCAAAGTTGCAGCTTAAAATTACCAGAAATTTTTGTTTGATTTTTTATTTTTGGCTTGGCTTCCCTTTTGAGTCTTTTAATTAACAAATGTCTGATGTTTAGTATGTCACTTTCATCTCTGTTGTCCACTTTGTGTGTAATTCCTTTGCTGTGTTTTATAGTGTATGAGTGTCCTGTGGGGCATATAAGTATGTCCCTAATTCCTTATATATGGTCTCTATAGTTCTGGGATTTACATTTAGGCCTTTGATCATCTTGTGCTCATTTTTTTTACATGAGCTGAGGTTTGGTTGTCTTTTATTCTTCTAAGGTTAGCGATTCAATTGTGTCGGCCCCATTGTTGAAAAGAATGTCTCTCTCTCTTATAAAGTCCCTTGGGTCTTTGTTGAAGATCAGTTTCCTGTATGTGGTTGGATTATTTATTAGTTTTCTATTCTGTTCCATTGGTCAACATACCTATCATTGTATGAGTACCAGGCTGTTTTGAATACTGTGGCGGTACAATAGTTTTCAGGTTAGTTTGTGTGAGAGCCCCTAACTTTATCTCAATCTTTTTGGGTCCCTTGATTATCCTAGGATTCTCCATATAAAGTGAGTAATTATTTTTTTCCATTTCTTTAAAGGGTTAAGTTGGCATTTGAATCACAATTAAATTGTATTTAGAAACAGTATTGTGTAGCTTTGACATTTCCTTGGTATTGAGGGTACTTGTCCATGAACATGGCATATTGAGAATGTGAGCAGACTTGCATTGGGAAGGATAGATATTCCAGAATCATGTCATCTTGCTGAAAAAGAAAGACTGAAAATAGATAAAGACACTAAGAGACTTTGGACCAGTGCTAAGTCTGACCTGCACATTTCCCACTGAAGATGAGAGCCATATGGGGTCCACATTCTGCTTTGATGTGCCTGGTCCCCTAACTAACCACCTGCATAATTCTAACCTGGAACCCATTGTCATAATCCGGGAATCTGTGGAAGCCTCTGCTCTCAGTCTGTCCTTTCAGAAGTAACATCACCAAGTCTTTCTCTTCAGGCATCCTTGGTAAGTTTGAATAACCAGTCTTTCTGATTCAATTCAAACATCTCACTCAGCGATAGGTACAACTGGCAGTATACAAATAGAAAGATTCTCTGAGGGAAACTGCGATATGGAGAAGAATGCCAATACCACAGCAGGAAAGCAGCTATGAATCTCTGTCAGCACCTGCTTCTGGACCTGAGGTCTGTGTTCTGTGGGTCCTCAGCGCCCCCTGGGCACCGGTTTCCTCCCTGCAGGGGAGGTTTGTGTCCTGGTTCAATATGAATTCTCCTCACCATGATGGTCGCAGCACAGAAATACAAAGGTGTTTCCTTGAATTGCAGGCTGTTCTTATGCAGATACAGCATGTTCTCTGAGATACAAAGACACCTTGGAGAAGTCTTTGTAGTATGCACCGTCACCACTGTTACTAATACTTGAGACCCACTGCAGGTCCTTCCCTGGAGCCTGGTGGACAGAGATCATGCATAGCTACTGAAAGGCAATCTAAAGGCTGCACTGGAGAATCTCAGAGACCCCCCAAGGGACCCCCATACTCCACTAGCTACACCTCACTCTGGACTTCTGCAAGCACAGACATCCTTGGCAGGAAAACTGTCACTCACCTTCACTGTGTCTCTCACTCGTGCCCAAGCACACAAACTGGTTCTTGACAAGATCAACTGTTAAAATAGCAACAAGGACAAGCCCCTTTCAGCACAGACTCCATGCTGTCTGTGTTGTGCTCGGCCCTGATCACTGAGTGGGGACTCCTGAGAATCCTGAAGCACTTCCAGAGCTGCAGGGTTGGGGCTGCATTGGCTTTCATCAGCAGAGGGAGGGGTGGATTTGCATGCCCTTCTACTACATAGAAATAAATGAAGTTGCATGACTTCTGAGATCTGAGGGTTCTGTCCGTAGAACAGATCTGAGTGCTTTAGTTGTGTTGGGAAGGGCACGATGACAATATCCTTGGTAACATGTATGTGACTGTGCTATGCTCAATTGTTATCATATATTAATTCATTTTATTGTTCTATTAACACACAATACATGAGATTATAGTTATATATTTCTGTTTTATAGGAATAATACTACATATAGAAATGTAAATTGTTTTAATATCTATAAGGAATTCACAGCATTTTCTTCTCATTATCCTTTGAGATTTTGGAAGAGGTAAGCTCAGTGTTGTCCTTAGGACTAATTATGAGAGTAGCCATACCAGGAGGGCAAGGAGAAAGTGGGGGAGAAAGGAGAACCAGTCACAATGATCTACATATAACCCTCCCACCCTGGGTTATGGACAACAGAAAAGTGGGTGAAGGGAGACATCGGACAGTGTAAGATATAACAAAATAATAATTTATAAATTATCAAAAGTATGTGAGAGAGGGGATAGTGGGAATAGAGGGGGGAAATGAGGAGCTGATACAAGGGCTCAGGTAGAAAGAAAATGTTCTGAGAATGATGATGGCAACGAAGGTACAAATGTACTTGACACAATGAATGTATGTATAGATTGTGATAAGAATTGTACAAGCTCACAATAAAGTGATTTTAAAAAGATCAGTGTTGTAGGATGGATGAGCAAATGTTTACAAATTAAATTCTCAGGACAGCTCTTGCTACCCTTGAAGAATAAGCAGGTAAAAATCATAAAGAGTGTAAAAACAGAACAAAGAAACGTGGTACAAATTCTTTGCTCTTTTTTTTTCACCTGTATAGTTTTCCATTTTCTTTAAACATTTTCATATGAGTCCTGGTCATCACTCTGAAACCTTTAAAATTTTCTACAGGATAGGGGTTCTGACAGGAAGTAGACCAGTTATTGGGCAGTTAGAATGTCTTCTTCCCATTAAAGCATCATGACCTGAATGAAGTCAGGTTGGAGTTCTGGGTCAAGTAGTTTTTTGGATAGGTGTTATTGAGTCAGTTCTGACCCACAGGGATCCTGTGCACAGCAGAACAAAACAATGTCTGGTATTACACTATCCAAGCTCAAGATCCTATGCTTGATCTGTCTGGGGGACAGATAATTCAGGACAAATGAGGAAGAAATTTCTTCATAAGTTCTGAGGGGAAAACCTGGCATTTTAAAATTTATTATCTAGGAGAAATGGCAGAAAAAGTGCAAACAATATAATGAAGCATTTCAAAATATGTTTATTTGTTCTTTGTTTGTTTCTTTGATTGTTTGCTTTTTAATTGTTAGGAACTCAGACTTTGCTTCTGATAATTTGCAAAGGAATACTTGTGTAAAAGAGAACTTTATATCAAGAAGATACTATTCATCAATAAAACATCCCAGCCAGTCCATATTGTCTATCAGTTCAATATTAGCCCATTCGTCTGATATTAGTCCATGAATTCCTCTTCAGATTTACACAACACGCACAATGATGCTGAATGCCAGATGATCATAGGCGGTTGCGTGGAAAGTCGTGTGGATCCAATGACAGTGGACGCATCTCCAGAATTTTGGCTGCCATTACTGTGGCTCCATGTGGCTGGCTTGTCCACAGGATGGTGAGACAGAGTGAGAGAGCGAGAGAGAGAGAGCAGTCTCTTCTAATGGCAGAATCAAGAAACAGTCCTGAAAAGCCTTATAAGAAGGCCACACCCACAAGGAGGGATCACCAGGCTGTTACCTGATTGATAGGCTAGACTCCACCCTTTAGGCTTTTATCAGGTTAACATGAGATGTTACATCTACCACAGCATAAAATCTACAAATGTATGAACAGTGACATATCTGTGTGGTTTTGTAATAAACTTTTAGGGAGAGAGCATTTTGGAGGGAAATGAAACCCTAGATGCTAATAGGATGGTTCTTGCTCTCATGCCTCCCCCATTGCTATGTCCCCAGAATTCTTGTCCCTGTCCTTTCCACAACCCGTTATCTTCATAGACCAATGGCATCATCGCAGGGACATTTGTGTTTGAGATGGTAGTGAGTCCTCTGTTTCTCTCACACATTAATGGACAGCCATTAATTGACAGCCATGTCCTCAGTGTCACTGAGCTCAGATGCAGGGAGAACAGCCTTTTGTTCTGGATATTTTTCTGGAGCTTGAGCATCAGCTCCTTAGAGATGGGAGGCTGTTTTCTGCTACTGAAATACATTGCTCACAGCTGCTCCAACCTCTTGGGAAGGTTTTGGCAGCTCCAGCTCCGGCAGCATGAAATCATCAGAGACAGCAAAACCTACGGAGAGGATCTGTGATGATTCCTCCCTCTTGGACCCAAATCTCGGACAATGAGGAACAGGGAAAATAATCACTGACGACAAGTAATGGAAGCCCCAGTATGCCAACCCATTTTTGTAATCTTGGCACTGCCAGAAAGGAGTAATCATTAGGTAGAGGAATTTCCAAAGGACATTGATGACTTATGGAAAAGGTCTATGGATCCTAGAAAATCCTGTCTATGGTGAAATGTTTTTCACTAGGTTTGAGACTGTACCTGGAAATTGATGAAGTGCCCTGCATATTAGAAGCCCAGGAATAAAGAAGAGAAGTTCCCAGTCTTCGCAGAAACTGAAAGTCTGACTCAATCATCTTCTTTGTGCTAACACCAACACCAAACTCACTGCCATCAGTGGATTCCGACTCATAGAGACTCTATAAGACAGAGTATAATATTGTGTTGAAAAGCACACTCAGCGAAAGGAACTGTGTTTCCAACATGACTCCTGCTAGCAACAAACACACGGCTGCATCTCAGTGAAAGGGGCCGCTTCCCTTGGATCAAGCAAGCACTGAGTCAGAAGATTCCCTAAGGAAAGCTTCTGAAAAAAATGGTGACCACGGTTATATACTAATAAGTAAATGTATAGGATTATGGATGTAAAACATATGTCACAGGGATGGTCAAGAATATGCATTAGGGTGAGGTTAAGTTTCTTAACAAGCTACAGATCTTGGTCCTTCTTGGTTCCGAATGTCTTCTTATTTGGCCTTTATTGTCACTTTTGGTTCCGTGACCAAAGTTCTTCTGTTCCATGTGACCTGTTGACCTGAAGGTTGGGAATGTCTTTGTGGACACGTTTGCCCGGCCAGTTTGGGTCAGAATGGGTACTCATTTGGAGTAGTGGGATATTTTTTGTGAGGAAAGTGCTCAACAGAGACAGGATATCAGAAAGGGAATTACAGAATAACTATGGGCAATGAATGAGGCACTCCAACATCCAGTGGCAACATCTCATATCCTAAGGAAAGGTTCCATGGACCAGCTGTGGAATTTACACTGTGACACAACCGTAAGCAGGTTGGGGAATAATCTCAAACAGAATGCCCAATGTTCATCTTATACAGTACTCAGAGTCCCCTTAGCTACTTATTGACAACAAATATAATCTTTCCACAAGAGATGTTATTGAACATAACTTGTTCCCAGAAATGGTTAGTCTACTGTCATTTATTGTTTGTTTTATTTCTTTTTTAGGAATTTGGCAGTGATTGGTAGACATAGTTTGGGAAAAAATGTATATATCATTTCCTTTTTCGTTCCTCCTTCCAAAGATCAAACTGGAGCTTCAGTTAAGAATTGAAGAGTTTATTAAGGAACAACACAATCCAGGAGTGGACAATAATAATTTTAAGGATTCACAAAGTCCCACAGTAAAAGTAAATTTTTAGAGTTGAAATGCAGAAGGATCCCGGATCTTAAAAGAATGTTCCAATCCCTCGATCTGTACTATGTTTGGCTCAAATGGACAAGGTTATATCAAGGACACTATACAAAGATCGAGTCATGTAACAATTTTTATTTGTTTTTCTTTGACTTTAGATATTGGGAGAGTGAATGCTCCTCCTGGCAGCTTGTTGTGGGAGGAGCTATGCTGACTTTTGAAAGTCAGTTCAAAATAAATAGTAATCATAAACAACAGAATTGGAATCTGGCTGCATCATTTGGTCGTCTTTACATTGACTCATATCCATAATGAGCTCTTCAATCCTTGAGCATCAGCAGCATGTATTTCAAGTCCTCGTCACTTTCAGCAAGCAAGATTGCATCACCTTCATATCACAGGTGGTTAATAAGCCTTTCTCCAGCCCTGATGCCATATTCTTCTTCATATGAACCAGCTTCTCTGATTATTTGCTCATCATGCAGCTTGGACAAGTATGATGAGACGGTACAACCTGACACGCACTTTTCTTGATTTGAAGTATTCCCTTGTTCTGTTCACACAACTACTTCTTGATCCGTTTACAAGTTTCTCACGAGCAATAAGAAGTGTTCTGGAATTCCAAGGTTATACGTAGTTTATTAAGAATATTTAGCTTTAATTGACACTTACAATAGCAAACGTCCAAATTCTATAGAACTTATTGTTTTTCTTTAGTGAAAGTTTTATGTTTGTATCTAAAAATTTCACATTCATACAGCATACACACAAACACTAATAAAATGTCCATTATTTTATTTTAGAATATTTTTGACTTTGCATTTTGTTTTTACATATAAACACTTTTATATATAATTTTTCTTAATAGGAATAAATTCTGAATAAATTTTCTTTGGTTTACACTTTTTGTACTATTGATTGAATAGATTGTCATTCATCAAATTAATTTTTAAACAAAGAACTTTCCCTTAGAGCTGGCCTTGAATTTGGACTTCTAGTCTCTACATATTCAGTAAAACATGTTTCTATTCTTAAACACTCTCTACTTGTGATATCAAGTTGCAGTAACTTTCAGAAACATAGCATTTATTAAAAAATTCACTATATGAAAGAGTCAAAGTTCTCTAATTAAATGTCAAAATAAAAGTAAACTAAATTGGTTTTAACTTCATCATAACAGTAACAGTTTAGAAAGTTATCAATTTTTAGGCTGTGAGGATATAATATTGTTAATAGACACACCCATGCACAGTGAATAAGCATACAATCAATCTAGTGAGAGCAAGGACCAAGTGGGGCTGCCTGCCAACCCTACACCCTCAGCCCACTGGACTCACAAATTTTCCACCATTGACAGGGAATAAGTTTACCACTTTTCGATCTCTTATTTTGTGGGTGATATTTATATTTTACTTTTGTGACAAGTTTTCACCTTAATAAGGTACCAACTTGTAGTGGTTTTACTGTCTTCCTTCCCTTTGTTAAGGGACATTCTTTTTGTTAGAATTTAAGAGATGATAGTAAAGTCCCTGAGGGGAGGATGTTGGATTTCAACCAAGTGACCTTGTGGTTAGAACCCCAATACTTAGCTTTCAACATCACCACCCCTCTTTGTATCTCTGCCCCATGGGGCCTATTTCACTGGCTATCATGCTGGTGCTTTCATGCGAACTCCAGGTTTGTTTATATAAATCACTCGTAATTTCTATACTTTCAACTAACTAAGTTGAAACCAAGAAGTAAAATCGCAGATCACGTTGCAGAATTTTTCAAGACCAACCACTTCTATACAAATACCTTTTACAGGGCTAGTTCAAACCTTTGGTTTGCAATCAATTATATGACAGTGAGAGTTTCTTTTCTACTATTAAGGAGACGCTAGTACACTCCCTACAATTGTAAACAGAGTTTCCACTGAACCAGTTTGAGAGCTGTGGGAACAAAACCAACTGAAGACCCTACAGAAAGCCCCACCTGTGCTCATCTCTGAACCTGCTCCTGGATCCTGGGCCTGTGCTGTTTCTCCTGAGCGCCACCTGCTGGTCTGAATGATCCATGCAGTTCAGCCCGAGTGGTCCTGCAGATTGTTTATGTGAGGGCCCCACTGACTGCCCTGTCTGTGTCCACATGCACAGTAATACACAGATGTGTCCTCAGTGCTCACAGAGGTCAGGGGTAGGGAGAACTGTTTTAGGTAAGCGTCAAGGTCAGCATTGCAGTGACTTATAGTAGGAGATCCCTGTACACCATGGCCTCTCCCTGTGTGCTGCCTGACTCTAATCAATCCAAAATACCCTTCCCTGACACTGACCTCATGGTAGAATCAGGATCTTCAAGAGAAATAGGGGGAGGAAGGAGGTACATATTTCTGAACCAAGGTCGTCCTGGCTCAGGAGGGTCCGAAGTCTCCTCGGGGAGAGACCACTTTTAACGAGGAAACTATACCAACAATTTTCCCGAGTGTAACTGACTGGCTGGCACAAGGTCTGGGATCCATGAGACTTTTCGAATGCCACAGCGACACCACTGTACCAGGAGTTTCTACAAAACTGTTTCTGAATCAAGTTGAATGCAGGCAACTGAATCCAGTTAGAAATCAACAACAATCATTTGGAATACTTATTAAGAAGTTCTAGTAATACTGGGAATGGTCTTGGTGAGGGAAAAAATGAGCTGAGGAACTTCTTTCCTATTATGACAATGCACCTGCTCATTGTTCAAGGGAAGCAAGGGCTGAGTTCTGAGGATTTAACGAAGAAACCTTATATCATCTGCTCTATAGCCCTGCGGTTATTCAGAAGTCATAGAGTGAGCCTCTCCAGAGAACCCCGATCCAGTAAGAGGCATGAGTGCCCCCACGCGGGGAGATGTCTCCCTGTCATGTCAGTGGCCTGTGTTCTTGTTCTAACTTTCTATGAAACAGCAGACGGTGTCCTCTGGTGCTGGACTGAGAGACGCCTCCAAGACTCCTGCTATGCAGCTGCATCAGGCTGAGGGTGTCTGCCCCTCTCAGGAAGGGATTTCTCTCACTGTGTCCCTTGCACAGTAATACATGGCCATGTCTGAGTCCTTCAGGCTGCTCCACTGCAGGGGCATGGTGTTGATGGAGTTGTCTGTGGAGATGGTGACTTTTCCTTGGAAGGATGTACCTGGTATCAGCATCACTAGGATCAATCAATCCTATCCATTCCAAGCCCCTTTCAGGTGTCTGCCTAATGCAGCCAATCCAGCTTCCAGTAAAGCTGTACCCATATGTCTTACAGGAGATCCTCAAAGATTCTCCGGGTCTCTTCACCTCTGCCCCAGACTGCACCAGCTTCACCTGAGCACAGACACCTGTGGAGGTAGGATTCAGAGATCAGAGATTTCCTACACACACACACACCCCTCCATTCACCTCAAACCCTGTGGCGATCCTGACCTGGGAGAAGAGCAATGAGGAGAGCTAGGGGGCAGACCCTTCTTGCAAGCAGGATGGAATGGAATGACACTGGGGTCCCCAGCTGTGTGATGAAGGTGCTTCCCCTGTGGAGGTGACCTGTGGGTCTAAAATGGATGTCTTCCACTTTGCATATTTCTGCCCTGCCCTCCATGTCAGACTCCTCCAGCCTCATAACCCTGGACACCCAAATCAGGAGGAGGTGCGGGTCTTGAGACTGCTGGGAGGGACAGAACCTGATCCTAGTAACATCCTTCAACACACACACACACACACACACACACACACACAAGTACTGGCACCTTGATCATGGAGCATACTGAACGGTGGCTCTCCACTCAGTGCATCTCTCAGTCCACACCCAGGAGGAGTAGTTTCAAACCCAGTGTGAATCTGCAGCTCACGAAGCCTGGGTCCCTCACAGATGGTACCTTGTTAATGTCTCTGGGGAATTATCCACAAGAAAAAAATCACCTCTGTTTACTTAGTGAAGACTTTGAAGGATCTGATCTCCTGAATGGCCCCTTCTCAACAGACTCTCAGGTGTATCCTAGCGCCCAGGTCTGCCCTGTGCTTCCTGCTGCCTGCGGAGAGGAAACAAAACTCAGGGAATGTAAGTTTTACTCAAAGTTGTCAGACAAATCTGTGCAGATTAAAGCCAAAGATGAGTGTATTACCCTCTCAATACTCATGGTCAACCAGTCCCTTGTCACCATCTCTCTGACAGTGGAGCTCTGTTCAGAAGAGAAGTTAAAAGTCCAATATGGAGAACATTTCACCTCCATCAATTTCATAATCTGTCCTGAAACATTTCCCTGGCCTACTGTGATCTAAACTAAAGAAAACCATCAGTGTGTTAACCCTTTCTCTCTGAGGAGGCCTTGGGTTCAGGGAACACCAAGAACCACTGACATAATAGCCCACAAAGACAATGTCCTACATCTGGCTTCTGAGAGTAGTGACTGGGGACATTAAACCACATGAAGTGCCGCTAATTGTCTCTCCCTTTCCAGAGTGATGATCATTGGAGACACATGGAAACCATTCATCCAATGCTGTAATGAATCATGGATATGAGTCTTCTGAACTCTATGACCAGAAGATGTAGGTGGTGCCGTGATAAAAGTACTCACTTCTTTGGAAAAGAAAGCGTTAGAAGGTCTTGGGTAGAGTGGGATAAAAAGTGAAATAATACACCCACACACACAGAAAATAAAAATACAAAGACTAGGCTTACTGGTTCGGTAGACTTGTGGAAGTCCTGAGACTATGGCTGTCAGCGTCCCTTCAGGTGTAGGACTGAACTCACCCCTTGGAAAAACTTCCACCAAACAATCGACAAGCCTACCAGGGAGCAATAGTCCTGGGGAGATACAATTCTCTTAGAATGATCAAACTTTTGCATTTCAAAGGACATCATTTATCCAGGGAAAAATTCAGAATGTTTGGAAAGAAAAATGTAATTGTAAAAGGAGTTTGTGTATTGCAGTCAATTAAATGAAACAAAAGTGTATGAATTGTTGAATGAATATTAATCTTCTTGGTATACCTTCACGCAATCCACAAGGAAAAGTAAAGAGAAAATAACATTAGAACACTTTCCCCTCAGGTCTCCTCTAGTGGGCAGAGAGCACCTCGGATTGTGGTGTGTGCACTCAGGGTCTCCCAAGCAGCAAGCCAAGACCCAGAGAAGATGCCCTACTTCCATGCCTCGTTCCCCTCCCTCTGTTCTCTGGGGTTGACAGTTATGCTAAAAACATCTAAGTCTTGGTTCTCAGAAGCAGGACGAGGACTAAAAACCATGACACAGGGGGAAATGGGGTAGGGGAGGCTCCAAATGCTGCTAGGAAACCTGTATCTTGCTCCCCATGCATTGAGTCTTGAATGAGGTCATGTGCCTATTTGGCTGGAGACCCTGTGCCATAGATCCAACCTTCCCTTCATGGTGGTTACAATCTGATCTCACATCACTTCACTTACCTCCTTTTATCTGCATCACCACATGTATCAAATATGTGATATATCCCTGCTGTGGGGACTCAAGTACTTGAGATAATCTCTTGAAGAGTGTGTCATTGTTTTATAAAAGCCATGTACAACACCTTACTCCCGATGAAACACCTCATGTTGCAGTTCGTGCATTTATTCTCCAATTTATGTCAAGATAGACAAGAGTGTTGTCTGAACACCATCTTCCTGGACTCAGCCCAAAGTCTTGAACCTGAATATACAATGACACTGGAGTCTGTTTAACAAGTTTTTCTTTCTCTCTCTCATCTATAAATATATTTTCCTCACTCTGCTATATATATATCATAAATCTATTAATTGGTCTGCCAATCTACTGAACTATCGATGTAGCTATCATCTATTTTCTCTATATATCCTGTCCATATCTTGTAGCTGACGTCTATCTGTATCTATCTATCTATCTATTTTTCTGTTTCTATTTCCATCTATTTCATGCTTAACTTTATTTCTGAAATAAATCCCATCTTAATGGGTGCAAATATGTTTTGCTCTTGGTGGAGTAGGCTATATATTGGTCACTGATTCTAGTTTGCTAGACTCATTTATTTATTTATTTATTTATTTAATTCTTGATGTCCTTATGGATTGTCTATTTCAATGTTAAGTCCATAACTGAAAAATGTTTAATTGAAATACTCCACTATTTGGTTGCATTATGCTGTTACTTATTTATTGTATTTAAAATATTAGCTAGAACTTTTTAATATATTTTGAAGAAATAATGTTATACTCTCACCACCTGTCCAGTAGCTCAGCATACTGTGGTGGCCTGTGTTTTGCTGGCATGCTGGAAGATATGTCAGTGTTATATGTATTACCAGCAGGGTCACCCAAAGGGAGATTTCAGAAAAACTTCCAGAGTAGGAACAGGCAATACAGAATGACCCCTCTCCCCTCTTCAGAGGAAAAAACTTCTAAAACCTTATGCATAACTTTGAAGCATTGTTGAATACTGAAAGCCTAAGCAAAGGAAGTAGGAAATTGTTGGAGCTACTGCCAGAGGATGGGCCCCTCGAGTTCGAGGGCACTCAAAATGTGATTGAAGAGAGGCTGATTTCTTGGAGGGGAGACAGCCATGAGGACGTGTCTTGGGTAAAGCCTCTGGGAGTGGAGCCCTCAGCTTCTTCATTTACTGATGGGGCATGACTCAAGGTAGAGAGAAACAGCTGAGAAAGTCTTCTAAGGACCAGAACTTGGAATTTGCATACTACAAATTTAGGGAACTTGGAGTGGTCAAAAATAAATGAGATGCGTGAATATTGATTGGTCTCCTAGGCATTAGTGAGCATAAATGGAATGACTGGTATTGGCCAATGTGAATCATAAAATCATAGGATTTACTATGCCGGGAACAGCACAGTCAAGGGAACGACATGTCATCCATGGTCAGAAAGCATCTTCCAAAACCCATCATAAAACACAGTACAGTCTGTGATAGGATTATATCTGCCTTCATGGAAATCCAATCCATACAACTATTATCAAACATTACTTGAACAATGCAATTGCTACCAAGTTTAGCATATCAATTAGTAATGTATAATACTAATAAATAAAAATTATATTTTAATTTTCTCCTTCCTCCCCACTTTCTGCTGTTAAGACTTCAATTCCATTATTATACATCCCACATGCAATAGGTTTGATTTTACATATTTCTTATATTGTATTCCTATGTCATAAAAATAGAGAAATCCCTTGGGGGAAGCAGCAAGATGGAGAAGCATCTCCAGAACCACAACAGGAAACCAGTCCTGAAACTGTCACGCTACACATGCTCCTGAGTGTGTCCTGTGATCTGTGGGTCATGAACGGCCCCTGCAGCCCAGCTCTCTCCCGGCAGGGAATCTGTGTCTGGGATCATACTGACTTCCTCTCATGTTCTCACAGAGTAACAGAAGGTCTTGTCTTCTATTTTCTAACCATCCTTTTACTAATAAACTATGTTCTTGTCATTGTCGCTGGGTATGAGGAATCAGCCCTTCATAGAGTCTGCATTGTTCTTAGTGCCATAATGGAAATATTTATACAGAGAGATGAGCAAAGGCTACATACCAAGGCATTTTTATCCTCCTCTCCTGAGGGGTGATTTAATGTCACAGGCATGTGAGGCCAATCTCAGGAAGTAATTTTCTTAGTCTGTCATTTTTAAGTGCATTACTGGTAAATAAAGGATTCAGCGAAATATTCCGAGTCATGGCCTCAGTGAACACAGCTGCCATTCCCCCAGGTTTGCTGACGCTCCCAGGATGTGGGTTTCACAGCGTGTCTCACACAGGAATAGGTGGCAGTGTCCTCACACTTCAGGCTGATAATCTGTAGATGAGCTGTGCTGACTGAGGCATTCAAGGAGAAAACATAGCCCTGTGTGTCCAGTATAGGTGTTGATCCAACCCTTCCACGGAAGGCGTTTTCTGGGTACTTGCCAAACCCTATTCATACTGTAGCAGGTGAAGGTGTTTCCAGAAGTCTTACAGCACACCTTCACCAATCTCCAAACTTTTTCACCTACGCCCTAGACTGCACTAACTTAATCTGGGCATGCACACCTGTGGGGAAGTAAACCAGGTGAGGGCTCTGGAGATGCCATAGTAGTCTCTTCATCCCCATATGTTATCTTACCTAAGGTGACTGTCAATAGGAAAATGAAACTCCACAGTTACTCCTTCATGAGTGCACTCTGTTATTAGTGGTTTAGGAGCAACCTAGATGGTAATGTCCTTGCTTAATGCTTCCTCAGGGGAGATGGCTTCAGCTTTCAACTCTATAGGGCACTTGGATGTGGATATAATTCAAATTCATGAATGTATTTCTGGTCTACATCAATGATAAATAATAGAAAGCCTTTATAATGCTAGAGCTGTGGTTCTCAACCTGAGGTTCACGACCCTTTGGGGGACAAACGACATTTTCACAGGTGAGGTCTAAGATCAACGGAAAACACATATTTCCAATGTTCTTAGGAACCAAGATACAGTTCCTCTATCTGTCTCCAGGCAGGGCTGTCCACATGCAGATACACCCACATACTAGTACCCAGCATGATGACATTATCTTGCCAACCCCATTTTATACACCCCGTACAAATACAGGTGTATATGACAGGGTTGGCGCCATAATGTACTTATGTGCACCAGTCACACATGTGTAGAAAGCACCTACTGTGTAGAGAGCAGTTACTGTGTAGAAAGCAGCTGCTGTGTTGAAAGCAGCTACTCTGTTAAAAGCATCTCCTGTGTTGAAAGCAGCAGTTTTGAAGGTAAAACATTTCAAGAATTATAATTATTGGGTAAATGTAAAATCATCAACAACTACAAAATTATATACATCTGTACTATGGGAACTTAATCTAGATGCTGACCGGTCTTTTTATATTCAAATGTGGTTGATGTGAATACTGCCCCCTTGTGATCGTAACAGGTATGTAAAGAAAACAACACAGAACCGTGAACCATAGGAAACTTTAATGAACTGTATTGACTGAACTATGCCATGTATCATTTTTTGTATGATTGAAACTATTGTTATATATTACTTACATTAGCAAACCATTACATGATAATGAATTGTGTAGAGAAGAACGTTAAGAAAATATAGTAAGGATATTTTACAGTATGGTTTTACCTCAATCATTGCAGCAGGAATTGAGAAACTGGAATATGATATTTGTTGTGAAATTCTATCAGCTGAATCCATGAAGCCAAACAAATTAAAATACCATTTTGATAACAAGCATCTGAGCTTTGCCTGCAAGGATGCCAACTATTTTAGAAGGAAAGATGATGGACTCAAGAAAACCAGACTTGATATTGGTAGCAAGTACCACAAAGAAAATGTAGGAGCCATTGAATCTTCATATTTGGTGGCACTCAGAATAGCCAGAGCTATGAAACCTCACACCATTGCTGAGAATATACTATTGCCAGTGGCCAAAGTCATTGTTGGGTTCTGATTGGAAATGAATTTGTTACAAAATTGAGTGTAATTTCCTTATCTAATGACACTGTCCCCAGAGAATAGCTGACATGTCTGCTGATATTCTTGATCAGATAATCCAAAAAATTAAATCTGCTCCACTTCCAATATTTAGTATCCAGTTTGATGAATCTACAGACATTGCAAACTGTTCAGTTACTGTTTTATGTGAGGTATATGAATGACGACAACTTTAAAGATGAGTTTCTTTTTTGTAAACCTCTTGAAGCGACAACTGCTGCACTTGAAGTATTTGATACATTTGGTTCATTTCTGAAAGAGCATAAGATCTCTTGGGGGAAAGGTTTGTGGTGTTTGCACAGATGGGGATCCAGTTATGCTAGTATGTCGATCTGGATTTCAACGTTTGGTACTGAATGAGTCACCAGAATTCATCAGAACTCACTGTATGATTCATTGGCAAATATTAGCAATGAAGATGCTGCCACAAGAGTTACAAGAAGTAATGAAAAGCATCATACGTTCTGTCAATTTTGTAATGAAGAGCACTTTAAACAGTCGACCGTTTTCCCAACTGTGCAATTAGTTGGATACGCCAAATAATGCTCTGCTATTTCACACTGAAGTTAGATGGTTGTCGAGAGGAAGAGTTGTAAAACATATTTCTGAGCTTTGTGATGAACTCAAAGCGTTTTTCAGTCAGACATGTCTGATGGGAGCACATGGGAGCAGATGAAGGGGGAGGAGGAGAGAGTGGAGCACAGCCTGGCCCACCAGGCTGTGAGGATTATATTACTGATTGGAGCAGCCAGGCCACGGAGAGGACAACATGGATGGCCCCACTATGGGACATGATGCCCCTCACTGACCCATGGCGCTACAGGGGACAGCACCAGAGACACAGTGTGGGAATTTCACCTGACCTGATCCCACCACACCAAGGCAAAGCGCTGGGGGAGTGCAGCAGAACAGTGGGGGAATGGGGTGGCAGGGCCCCCAGGGAGTGTTGGGGGTGGACTTTGGGGCCAGGGTGTGGTGGACAACAGACTGGACTGGAAAACACTCCTAAGGGCCAACAAACAATCCTTGAACTGACAACAAGCTTTTCTTTCTTGAAGAAAAAAAAAAGGCAGTACAAATGGCTCAGTGCAACTCACTCCCATGAGACAGCTGTGAAACACTGGGAATCCTTCAAATCTTGAGGGCCACCAGGTAGTCCTCTGTAGAGAAATTCAGGCTATCCAGTCACAGGAATCAAACAGCAAGTCAGGTAGGTCACCAACAGTCAACCAGATGACAGTGGCTGACAGTCCCCAGCTCAAGAAATGTATATTCGAAGAGTGTGGCAAAGCAGGTCTTGAAGGAACCTCAAATTACAGCGACACAGTCCACGGGTTAGTTGTCCCACAGGTAGTGTAGCTTGCAAATCGATGCACAGATCAAGGCAGGCAGCCACACACTGGTCTGATGAACAAAGAGCAAGAGACTAGAAAGGCGAGGCTCGCTGAGCCATTTATCTCTCCGCCCTTCAATTAATCTGATGTGTATATTGGCCAGGTTGGCACAGTAAACTAACAACATCAAGAGTGTAGGCCGATGGAACTATGATTATTTACTATCATGTGAAGAAATCAGGTACAGTATCTAAAATTGAACATATGCAAACATGTTTTCATAAATGAGACATTCAATTTCATAAACTTGATAATGTACCACTGAAGAAAGTCATTGTGGTGGTTTAACCTGGTTAAAGTTGTTGACAGGGATGCTAGAAGGGCTTTCCTCAGTTGAACATTATTTTACTCATTGTAATATAGTATTCATTGTATGTGCAAAAATATACTCATATTTTATAGCCAAATAAAGTGAAGATAAAAAGTTACCCACAGATTTTCTTTTCCTTTAAAAAAAAATAATTTTATTGGGGGCTCATACAATTCTTATAACAATCCATACATACATCCATTATGTCAAGCACATATGTACATTTGTTGCCATCATCATTCTCAAAACATTTGCTTTGTCCTTGAGCCCTTAATATCAGCTGCTCATTTCCCCCCTCCTTCCCTACTTCCCCTTCCCTCATAAACCCTTCATAATTCATAAATTATTATTTTGTCATGTGTTACACTGTCTGACGTCTCCCCACACCCTCTTCTCTGCTGTCAATCCCCCAGTGAGGAGGCTTTATGTAGATTCTTGTAATCGATTCCCCTTTCTACCCCACATTCCCTCCACACTCCAGGCATCGACATTCTCACCACTGGTCCTGAGGGAGCCATCTGTCCTGGATTTCCTGTGTTTCCAGTTGCTATCTGTACCAATGTACATCCTCTGGTCTAGCCAGATTTGTAAGGTAGAATTGGATTCATGATAGTGGGGGGAGGAAGCATTTAAGAACTAGAGGAAAGATTTAAGTTTTGTCATTGCTACCCTGCACCCTGACTGGCACATCTTGTCCCCACAATCCTTCAGCAAGGGAGTTACCAGTTGCCTACCGATGGGCTTTGAGTCTCCCACAGATTTTCTTAATTCCAGTAAATGTTAACTTGAAAAATATACATGAATCAATCTTCTTAAAATTTTTAAATCTGAGCATTGGTGTGCATTGACTCAAAACTTTCTTTGAACATATCAATAATATTGATACAACTAAAATATTTTATCTCTAATTTGGAAAGTCTTGTTTCAATGTGGAAACTGTACAGATGAAATGTGTGTTTTATTGAAAAAGTGCAATTCGCTGTACTTTTTAGGGGAAAAGCCCACAATATTTACACATTACTTATTTATTTTATACCTTATAATTAAATATACCTCTTTTTCCCAGCAAACTATACCAGATGACTCCTAGACACTGTCAACCAGGGTTTTTTTTTGTGCCAATAACTGTGAATTCCAAATAACTTACCATCCGTTGTGAATTCACTGCATTAAAATATCCTCAAATGAAAAACACACTAAAAAGATATAATTAAGCCAATACAACCTTTATAATTAGTCAATTGGTTTTCTTTTTCTTTTTAAATCATTTTACTGGGGGCTAATACAACTCTTATCACAATTCATACATACATCAATTGTGCAAAGCACATTTGTACATTCCTTGCCCTCATCATTCTTAAAACATTTGCTCTCCATTTAAGACCCTGGCATCAGCTCCTCATTTTCCCACATCCCTACCCACTCTCCCCCTCAGTCAAGAACCCTTGATAATTTATAAATTTTTGTCATATCTTACACTGTTCGACGTCTCCCTTCACCCACCTTTTTTTGTTGTTGGTCATCCCCCAGGGAGGAGGTTATATGGAGATCCCTTTCCACCCCACCCTTCCTTCACCCTCCCAGTATTGCCATGCTCACCACTGGTCCTGAGGGGATCATCCATCCTGGATTCCCCGTGTTTCTAGTTCCTGTCTGTACCAAAGTACATCCTCTGGTCTAGCCAGATTTGTAAGATAGAATTGGGATCATGATAGTGTGTGTGTGTGTGTGTGTGTGTGTGTGTGTGTGTGTGTGCGCGCAGTGGGGGGGGGAGGTGAGGTAGGGAGAGAAGCGTTTTGGAACTAGACAGAAAAGTTGTGTTTCATGGTTGCTACACTGCACCCTCACTGGCTCATCTCCCTGAGACCCTTCCATAAGTGGATGGCAAGTTGCCTACATTTGGGCTTAAGCTCCTGACCACTCCTCACTCCCCCTCATTCACAATGACACAGTGTTTTTTTCTTGGATACCTGAGACCTCATCCCTTTGACAACGCGGGATCACACAAGCTGTTGTGCTTCTCCCATGTGGGTTTTGTTATTTCTGAACTAGATGGCTGCTTGTTTACCTTCATGCCTTTAAGACCCCAGATGCTATCTCTTTCGATAGCTGGGCACCACCAGCTTTCTTCACCACATGTGCTTATGCACCCATTTGTCTTCAGTGATCCTATCGGGGAGATGAGAATGCAATGATATGATTTTTTGTTCTCTGATGCCTGATAATTGATTCTTTGGGCACCTTATGATCACACAGGCTGGTGCGCTTCTTCCATTTAGGCTTTGTTGCTTCCAAGCTAGATGCCCACTTGTTTACCTTCAAGTTTTTAAGACCCAAGACTGTCAATTGGTTTCCATTGGTTATTAGGCTCTGCCACAA
Source organism: Tenrec ecaudatus (assembly GCF_050624435.1). NCBI lineage: Eukaryota > Metazoa > Chordata > Mammalia > Afrosoricida > Tenrecidae > Tenrec > Tenrec ecaudatus. The sequence goes on from NC_134532.1 coordinate 49,390,774, forward strand.
TGTTATAGTGCCCTCTGAGTACTCATAAATAAAAAATGTGAAGTTTTAAGCAGTTCAAATCTGAAGAGTCAGAAAACATATTTAAAACATAAAGGATGATCATGGTTGATCACTGAAGAATGAAGTTAGCCAAAGAGGTAATTTACCAATGAACAAACCTAGTCCGATAATAGAGATTAACAGAAAAAGCATCAGCAAATATTACATTTTCTAATGGAGCAAATATAGAGCACACAGTGGTAGTTTGTGAGCTTTAGGTGTGCCCTGATTTGATGTTAAATATTATCCATTGTCTGTTATTTTCCTTTAGGCTCCCTATTCTCTTTAGGATACGTTATTGCCTGCTACCATTTAAATGAATGTTTGCCGGTGTGTGTGTGTGTGTGTGTGTGTGTGTGTGTGTGTGTGTGTGTGTGTGTGTGTGTATGCAAAGATGCTCCCGGGGCTCCCAAGGATTAGCTAAGAATGCCTCACTACAGCAATGTAGACCAATCTACCTAGGGTCTAATCTGTTTTCAGTTGTTGATTTACTAATCATGCTGAAGTAATTACAGGTGATTGTGATTTAACTTGTCTCTACCTTCCCTGCTTTATTTCCCAGCTCACTCTCAGGACCCAGGTGAGGCAGATAATTCAAGGTACTGAATTCGGGGTGGATCTGGATCTCAGATCAGGGTATGCTGTGTGGAAAGACAGTGGATCATTCGTGTTTGGATGTTTTGTGTGTCCTAAAGGTAAGAGACCCTGGAACCTGGGGAGGGGGACCTATCTTAAGAAAGGTACTCTCAGCCAGTAGATATGTAAGCCAGGCTCAGGAAGGAACATTCCGGTTTGCCTGTGGGAGTCCCTGGGGTTGAACTCAAAGGTATTAATTTCCAGGCCAGCATCAGAGAGAGCTTGGTCCGCTGTTGTTCTCCTGAGAACTCTTCGAGGACTTATGTCTTCATGAGAGGAGACTCCCAGTGTTTTGTGAGTGGGAGTTCCTGGCACAGGACACACAGGGTGTCCCTGGAATTGACACCTTTCCCGCTTGGGGTGAAAATAGAGCTCTTACTTGCAGTATGTCTTGTGAGCTTAAGACGTTAACTCACGAGAATCTCCAAGAGACATGGACACAAATATTTTAGGGTTGCCAGGTCTCTCTATTAAATGGGGGTGTGCAAATTCTTCCTCTGAGTCTTTTTTCCTAGGTCTGAGATAAAGGGCAAGATCAATTTTGAAAATTGGAGTCATGGATTCCAATGTAAACACCTTTAATTTGCTAATGCCTCCACCTCTGGTGATGTGAGTGCCCCCTGGGAATGAGGAGAACAAGGGGGTCGATGACAGCATAACCAGTAATTTGTTTTATTTAACATGCTTTCACCCTATCCTCCAGGGATAAACCAGGTTAAATAGTGATCTACAAATTAGTGCATAACTACTATTCAACCCTCAGGCATCTTGCTTACTGGGTAACATTCCTGCATATGTCTAACAGCAGAAAAGACTCCTTGAGGTCAGCACACAGTAGATCAAAGATCAGCAAGGGACCTGTGATAGCCCTTGACCATGATGCTATTTGTCATATTTAAACATTATATAACAATTCTTTGTTTTCCTAAGTTCCTTGAACCAGATGCAAATGACTTAAAATTAACTGAACATGTGTTTGTGATTCTTAGTTTGCCTGCCAACCTACCCAAGTTCTTCTCGTTTGTGTAAAATCTGAGACAGAAGACAGCTCCATACACATAATTAGCAACATGAGTTTTTTGATGGATTAGGTTTGGGGTTCTGTTTAGGCTTGTAGTGTGTTTGAATGAGAGTCTGTACTTAAAGATTAGCATCTAAATCCTGGGATTAATCAGTGTTCCATGTTCAAGAACAATTGCCAAGAAATAGAAATAGGAATCAATTTTCATGAGTCAGATGTTAGTGGACATGTTTATGTTTTGAAGGTTATGTTTGGAGTTCAGTAGGGGCTCACAGATTGTGTTTGGAGTTTATTAGGGGCTTATGTGTTAAGGTATAAAGATGTAGATTTAAGGATTCTTGTTTTCTGGTTGGATTTCTGAATTTGAGGTTTATGGTCATGAAGTTAGGTTTCAGGTTGTAAAATATATTCAAACCTTTGACCTGGTTTTAAACATTGGGATAAATGCATTAGCCTAGGTTAAGAGTGTATTGTGGTAGGATTTGTTAAGCATGTCAAGTTTGTTGTGGGTGTCAGGGGATGCTCAGGGTGTCAATTGTTCTGGGTGGTAAGGGGCTTTTTCATGTACTTAGGGGGTCAGTGCATTAGGAGATTATTAGTGTGTTGTAAGCACGCTTAGCATATTAAGGTGTAAGAGTTAATGGTTTCAGAGTTGGAGATTAGTAGTTAATGGTTAGAGAGTTCAATGCCAAAAATTATTTTTGTGTGTTGAAATGTAGCCTACAACTTTTAAACTACAACTTTTATACCTGTAGTATTTATGGTATATTTGAAATCTGTTATGTAAAATATCATTAATTTGTGATGATTAGAGGAATTAGTATTTCTTCTCTTTGGAAGCCTCTTTTCTTCCTTTAAAAAAGTATTTCATGATGATTGGGAGGGGAGGAAGCGTTCAGGAACTAGAGGAAGGTTTTGAGTTTCATTGTTGCTACACTGAACCCTGAGTGGCCCATCTCCTCCTCACTACCCCTCTGGAAGGGGTGTCCAGCTGTCTACAGGTGGGCATTGGGTCCCCATCATGCACTCCCCCTCTTTCACGGTGATGTGATTCTCACCACTACCCCACCTTTGTTGTTGGAGACCTGGTCTCCTCTGTCCTTCACGGTCACCTATGTTGGTGTGCTGCTTCCGTGTGGGCTCGGTTCCTCCCCTCCCAATCATCATGACCCCAATTCTACCTTGCCTTGCGGACCTGGTTATACCAGAGGATGTACAGCGGTGCAGTGGGGATCTGGAGGCACAGGGAATCTAGTACAGACGAACCCCTCAACACCAGCGGTGGGAGTGGCGACACCAGGAGGGAAGGGCGTGTAGCAAGGGAGAACCGGAGAACCGATCTCGGAGATCTATGTGTAACCTCCTCTCTGGGAGATGGGCAATGGGGAGGCGGGTGAGGGGAGACGCCGGGGAGTGTAAGATAAGATATAATAATTATTTATAAACTATCAAGGGACCAGGGGTGGGATCGGGGAGGGAGGGAGATGGGGGAAAAAAAGGGAAACCGAGCTGATTCCAGGAACCCAAGTGGAAGGTGAATTATGAGAATGACGAGTGCAACGAATGTATAAGGGTGCTTTGCTCAATTGATGTATGTACAGATTGTGATAAGAGCCTTATGAGCCCCAATAAAAAGATTTTAAAAAAAGAATCTAAAAAAATAGATAAAAAAGTATTTCATTTATGATTGGTCTATCTAGAAAATACTATAGAATTTTTAATACAGTATTGAAAATGAAAATGTATGTTTGTCCTATTTCTTAAGTGGGGTGGGCTATTTTCTCTTTCCTCTAAGAATGATATTTGCTGGTGTTTTTTTTAGCTGAATATATTAGCATATTGAACTATACCTGCTCCATGTTACAGTTGTAGTTTTTTTTCAAACTTTAAAAGCCTTTGATTTTTAAAAATAAATTATTTTATTGGAGGCTCTTATAGCTGTTATTATAATCCACACATCAATTTTATCTAGCACACTTGTACATACATTGCCATCATCATTTTTAAAATATTTTATTTTTTCTACTTGAGCCCTTGGTATCAGCTCATCTTTTATTTCCCTCCCTCCACCACTTTCCCATTCTTGTGACCCCTTGATCAATTTTAAATTATTATTGCTTTCATATCTTACACAATCTGCTATTTTCCTTCACCCACTTCCTGTTGTTCATTCCCCTGGGGGAGTGTTATATGATGATCTTTACAATCTGTTCCCCTTTCTCCCCCTTGTGGCCCCACCTTTCCCCTACCTTCATGGTATCATTAGTCCCATTATTTTTATGAGGGGTTTATCTCTCCTGGATTCCATGTGTTATGTTGAGGACTCTTATCTGTACTAGTGTACATGCTCTGGTGTAGCCAAATTTTAAAAGTAGAACTGGGGTCATGATAGTAGGGTGAAGCAAGCTTTAAAGAACGATAAGAATGTTATGTGTTCTGTTGGTGCTTTATTGTACACTGGGTGGCTCATTCTTTCCTTGTGACCCCTCTGTGAGGGGATGTCCAATGTCTAAAGACATGCTCTGGGTCCCCAATCAAACACCCTTTGTTCCCATCTATATGATTGTTTGGGGTCTTCTAATTCCTCATACCTGATCCCATAGACACCTAGTGATCACACAGGCTGGTGCGCTTCTTCCATGTGGGCATTGTTGCTTCTCAGATAGATGACCGACTGTTTAACTTCAAGCCTTTAAGACTCCAGATGCTATATCTTATAATAGCCAGGCACTATCAGCTTTCTTCACTATATTTGCCTATACACTCCTTTTGCCTTAAGCAATCCTGTTGAGAAGGTGAGAATCACAGAATGCCAGATTATGAAAACAAAGTATTCTTGCATTGAGGGAAGACTTGAGTAGAGGCCCAATACCTTTGACTTTTTAAATGCTCCTACTTTGTTTTCTGTGCCTACTTAGACAATTGACCCTCTTTTCTGTCAAAGGGTTTATTACAGTGCTTATTTTCTTATGTAAAATATGATCTGGGACAAATTTTCATGAATCATGGTACATAATCCTTGTAATATGTTGTCTGAATCTGTTCCAAATATTTTAAAGAATTTTTCATGTAGATCCATTATCAGTATTGTGCTACAGTTTTCTTGTAGTGTCATTATCTGACATTGGTGTCAAGGGTATTTACTGGTTTGATAGAAAGTATTGAGAACCAAGGGATTAATCAGAAAGAAAATGTTTTGAGAATGATGATGGCAATGGATGTACTAATGTGCTTGACACAATGTATGTATGTTTTGGATTGTGTTAAGAGTTGTATGAGCCCCCAATAAAATGATTTTAAAAAAAGAGAAAGTATTGAAGTATTGGTAAGTGTTCTCTCACAACCATTGTTATATTTACACTCAATAACTTGAACGTAAACTACCATACAGTAAAGTGGTGTTTATTCATACCATCTCAGTACTCTGTATTAAGCTTTAATCTATGGTCTCATTATACTAGAAGTTTCTCCTGGAATTTTATTTTGATTCAATTGATTATAGCCCTTGTAAGCAACCTAAAATGCATTCAACTACCATTGATCCCATGCACTGGCTGGACCCTCTGATCTTCCAGCTGACTCGGTTTGGAAGACTACATGATTTACACTCCCCTTGCCAGACAGATAGTCACTAACACCTACGTCATTGTGTGATGCCCTCCCAATAGATCCTCAATTTGGAAAATACTCTGCCATATGACATGCTGTATGGATCTTAGAAAATGTCCTTTAGCTAACCTCCAGAAGAATGGTATAAATCAAGGAGGGGCAACAATTTCTCAGTGATTTTTGCATCACCTTGGTTTTGCATCACCTTTATTTTATTATGTTTTTTAACAAAAGAAACCCATTCCTTATTTTTAATAAGCTTATATTCCAGTGAATGTCTCTTGAGCTTTCAGGCATTTGATAACATGGAAATAACTTTTGTAAACATAGCTAAATATTTAGTATTTTGTGCATTGCTTGGGTATTGATTAGTAATTTCTGAGGTTCTTCTTTTTGATAGTTCTGATTGAGTCCATTCCATTGCACAGGGACTCTGTGCACAAAGGAATGAAACACTGCCAAGCCCTGCAGCATCCTCACAATTTAGAATGAACCTATTGCCTAAGTTACTGTATCAATCCTTTCAGTTGAAGGGTTCCTATTTTTCACTACCCCTTACTTTACCAAACAAAATATCCTTCTCCAAGGACTGGTCACTTCTTACATGTCCAAAGAATTTCATGTGAACTCTCATCTCCTTACCTCTATCTAGCACCCTGAACTTACTTCTGCCAAGACATATTTGTTTGTCCATTTGAAGGCCCCTGCACTACAATTCAAATACACTGATTCTTCTTAATTCTTTCTTATTCAATGTCCAACTTTTAAATGCATATGAGGTAATTGGCAATGCCATGGTTTGGGTAAGATGAACCTAGTCCTAAAAGTAACATCATTGTTTTTCAACACTCTTCAGGGGCCTTGTTTGGCAGATTTATCCAGTATAATGCATCTATTGATCTATTGAATTTATTATCACCTTTTAGTTGTTTTGTAATTTTCCATAACCTAACAATCTTTCCAGAAGAAGTTAATACTTAGTCGAGCTTAGATTAAGAATATTGATCAAGGAGGGACCTGGAAGCTCACCTTCCTCTGAAACCAATCTGTCTCAGAACCCTGAGCTGGAAGGCTGTCCTTAAGACCTAGAGGAATGATGACAGATCCCAGAAATGCATGATGAGTGGGCACAAGATTGTCTAAAACAAATTGTGCCTTTTTCTACTAGCATGACTTGCAGATCAGTTTTAGAGGGGCCCAAACCCTCACCCTTTATCCTATAACTGCAACCTCACACCCCTCTGCCTTCAGAAACACCCTGGGGGGGTTGCAAAAGGGCTGTGCCAATGATGCCCAACTAGTCATTCAGACTAATGCTGCCCTCCTTTATCGAAGCACAGCCTCTCGCCACCACACTCATTTTGTTTCCCTCCCTCCAAGTTCCTGGTTAAGCATGATTCTCAAGCTCCAGGCCGGACACTAGCTAATGCAGTCTCCCTAGAAGACCAAGACTATGGATGGGATATCCTAGAATCCAAGGCAATAAGCCCTCTCCCAGTTTGTGTTGTTTGTCATCTGTCAACATTACTTAGAGAGCTTGAAACCCCTGCTCTAGCCCAAGATGACAGAATGGATGATAAGTCATCTCTTTCCTTAATCCATCTCATGTACTTTTTTAAAAGATAATTTTATTGGGGCACATAACAATCTATACTTCAATTGTATCAAGAATATTTGTACATATATTTCCATCATTCATTTCTAAACATTTACCTTCCATTGAGACCTTGGTATCAGCTCCTTTTATCCCCTCTCTTCCTCTCTCCCCACCCCTTGATAAATATTAAATTATTGTTATTTTCGTATCTTGCACTGACTGCTATCTCTCTTCCCCCATGGTTTCTGTGTTTCTCCCCGGGGTGTGTGTGTGTGATTATGAGTCTATCATTGTGATTGGCTCCCCCTTCCTCCCCTCCCCTCCCTGCCTTTCACTTCCCCGACTGGTATTAATACTCCTATTCCTGTTCCTGGATTCGGTATATTGTGAACTCTTATCTCTTTTGTGTACCTGTGCACATGCTCCAGTCTAGCCCGCAGGGAAAGGCAGAATTGGAGTCATGATAGTGGAATATGAGGAAGCCTCAAGGAACCTAATAATATTTGTGTTTCATCAGTACTATCCTACGTCTGGTTGACTCATCCTTTCAGTGTGACCCTTCTGTAAGGGAATGTCCCATTGTTTACAGATAGATGTGGGGTCTCTACTACAACCCTCCTCATACTCAGCAATATGTTGGGGTTTTTTTGCTTGCTTGTTTGGGGTCTTATGAAGCCTATTACCCTACCTCTTTGACACCTCATGATCACACAGGATGGTGTGCTTCTTCCATGTGGGCCCATTGCTTCTCTACTAGATACCCACTTTTAAACTTCAAGCCTTTAAGGCCTCAGGTGGTATATATGTTGATAGCCAGGCACTTTTCTCCTTCTTCACCACATTTGCTTATGCACCCATTTTGTCTTCAGTGATCATGCTGGTATGGTGAGCATCAAAGAAGGTCAGGTTGTTAGAACAAAGTGTTCTTGCATTGAGGGAGGGCTTGGTCAGAGTCCCAAAGTCCATCTACTATCTTATTGTATTGCCTTATAAATATATGCATGTAGGTCAAGATCTCTATTTTCAGAATTAATGTATTTACATATGCACAGACCTATGCTTATACCACTATCCATAGCTTTGCTTCCTAGATCTTTCTTCTGTTTCCTTTTACCTTCCTCCTTACCCTACCATCATGCTTGTCCTTCTTCCACCTATTAGTAACTCCTCTCAACTAGATAGCTGTTGCTCCATCTGCTGTCTAAAAGTGGTCATAACCCCAGGCTTGCAGAGACCCTCTGAGAGCTAGTCACAAGACCTCACCCTGGGGTTTCCCCGTGCTGCTATCCACCTGTGCCTACAGTCTAGGGCATCTGCTCCACAGCCAGGAGGAGAGTGACTTCATCAGCCAATACCTTCCTTCATCTCATATACTTTTAAGCTTCTTCCTTCATTCACCTTTACTCTTAGCATCATCTGTCTATCTACACCTTGTCATTCCTTATTGGTAATGTGCTATCTTTCACAAAAGCTTTAACATTGGGCATCCTTAAACACAAGAGCTATAGAGACCAGGAAATATACCTCCCTCTGGGCTTGAGTTCTTGTTAAGGTTGTCTCTGCCTTAGCCAAATCCCCTCTAGTATGTCCTGCTTATTTCCTTTTATCTCTTGTTATCCACCTCTAAAACAATTTTCACTTGTTGTCACCCTCTACTGTGGTGCCACACTCTATTACTATGGGCTTCTAAATGTGCCCCACCTACCATACACATTTGTTCACACACTGTCAATATTATACAGTTTCCATTGGATACAAGGAGCTAGAAGCAGGATGAACTTTGATGAAAAACTCAGAATCTGTAGGAATGTCACCATAAGATGAACATTTACATTGGAATCAACAAATAAAAGTATAGGAATTAGTTGGATGAGATAGTGGAAAAGAAACATGAACAAGTGTGTGACTACTACTTAAAATACATATAAATAATTTCTGATTCTTTAGTTAAATGATCATTAAAATATTGGGGGGATTTTCTTTAAAAATCTTTCCAAGTTCTGGAATGCAAGGGGTTATTTGTGTTATATTCAGAAAATGAAGTATAAAGATAAACTAAAACATAAATGAAAAGAAATAATTCTAGAAGGGCAACTTGTTATAAGGATCTACATATAACCTCCTCCCTGCGGGATGGACAACAGAAAAGTGGGAGAAGGGAGACATCAGACAATGTAAGATATGACAAAATAATAGTAATTTATAAATTATCAAGAGTTCTTTAGGGAGGGAGGAGCCAGGAAGGAGGGGGAAAACTGAAGAACTGATGCAAAGGGCTCAAGTAGAAAGCAAATGTTTTGAGAATTATGATGGCAACACATGTACAAATGTGCTTGACAAATGGATGTAGGTATGGATTTTGAGAATTGTATAAGCCCCCAATAAAATGATTTTTAAAAAGAGAAATAATTGTTACTAGAAACAATGCCCAATAAATGACAACAGCAACAAAACCTTTGATCACATATACTTTTCTAAATTGCTTTTTAAGTACAATAGTAGTGTTTTAATGGCACAAAGACAATTGATACAGTGAGTTGATTGACTTGGACTGAAATAATATGCTGTGCCTGAAAAATCACCTAAGGTGATATCAAATTCATCTGTGTGGTTTAATGCTGTAGGTCAACCTTTAATAATATAGATCAATCCTCACATAAGCATTTAACTCCCAAGTCTATATAGGACTTCAGATTCACTGTTTTTATTTTGGGAAGACCTGGAATCAATTCATCCTCTGAGATGAAGAAATATCTCCTGTCTGACATGAATGTCAACTAAGGAGGCTGAAGAAAACAGAGTACCCTGAATTTAGAATGGGTCCTGTATTTAATGCAAACACTCAAATTGGAGCATGGTTTTGAGGCCACAAGGAACCACTTAGGATAAGAAGTGCAGGCCAAGAAACTGACATGCCCTAATCAACATTATCTACTGCTAAATTTCAGGTCACAGAATTGCCAGAGAGAAATACCATCCAGTTGAGGGAGCTAAAACCTGGGAATACTATCTTTCACTTTTATGCATGACAAGGAAAGATTTCAACATTTGGCTGGTGTGTGAACCAAATTCATTCAACCACCTCCAAACTTCCTAGATTTCTGCTTCTTGTATGTAAAGAATGAATTAATTTGACTTCAAGAAGCTTGAGCTACAAAATGGTATTAAAGATCCATAGGGTATTTTCATTATCCAGATAAAGGTTAGATAGGACTTGTGGGGAACCCTATGTCCAATAGCTGAGGGTTTTCTATAATGTAAGAGCATGACAGGGAAGGGGAACAAAGACGGGGCTTCATAAAGCTTCGTGATATCTATTGCTATCAAATGTATATATGGTATAATCCACTGGATTACTGGGATGATCTTCCTTATGTGACTTGGGGCTGGTTATATAAGGCGTCCACCTCCTAGTTTAGGACTTGGTCCATTCGGTGGGCAACAGAACTTCCTGAGTAGAGTCTAGATATAAAGCTCTACCAGAGGACATGGATGATCTGTTTGTCTAGTGTCAGCATTTCTTCAGCCCTACAGTTTTCTTTATTCACTTCATGCAGTGAAACATTTTCTATAGATTTCTGAAAATGAGAGCTTGAGCTCTTTCATGGTTTAGAAATGTAATCGTCTCAGGGCTTCATTAACAGAATGAAACTGATGGCAATGTATACAGTTGGTCAATATGTGGGAATTATTTTTTTATGGATGGTGATACTTAGACTGGTTGACGCACTCCTCATTCATAATGACCCTTTGCACAACAGAAGGAAATCCTGCCTAGTCTTTCACTATCTCCACAATGCCTGACATAATTATCCCCTGTATTGTTAAACTACACCCTATTGGTAAAACATAGCCATTGAACGTGGTTCTATTTTTTGTTAAACTTAAAAAATAAAAACATGTTCTTTTCTCTGGACTATTCCATTCCTGTAATATGTCCCATGTATGAGGGAATAATACCTCAACATCTTTGATTTTAATGACATTTTTCCTGAACTTCTTCTAAGAGACAAAAAATCAAAAAATACAAACTCACTGCGATAGAAAGGACTGAAACTCATTACAGCCTAAAAGGAGAGGGTAGAGCTGTCCTCATGGGTTTCTTACACTGGAACTATGTGTGGGAACAGAAAGTCTTATTTTTCTCCAGTGAAGTGGCTGGAAGTTTCAAACTACTGACTGAGCAGTTAGCAGCCAAATGTTTCATTAGTGCTCCATCCAAGATATATTTGTTTATTCTTCTTCCTGTCTGTGGTGTATTCAATATTCTGCACAAAAAAACACAACAATTAAAATTAATTAATTTTTAGCTTTACTCATTGTCCACTTTAAAAATATTGAATATGTTGTAATGAATATACCATGGTCTGGCTTGAGCCAAGCTCCCCATGTTGATTTCAACACTTTAAGTGGATCCTTTGCAGAAGATTTTCTCCAATAAAATATGTTTTGGGATTTATTGACAGTTTTTGCCACGGATTATGGATCCAAATAAAATAAAACCTTTTTTATTCAGTGTAGCAATAATGAAACTCACAACTTTCTTCTAGTTCTTAAACACTACCTCCTCCCCGCCCCCCACCCCATTCTCATGATCCCAATTCTACCTTGAAAACCTGGTTAGACCACAGGATGCACAGTGGTGCAGATGGGAACTGGAAACACAGAGAATCCAGGACCGATGAACCCCTCAGGACCAGTGGTGAGAGTGGTGATACCGGGAGGGAAGAAGGGGTAGGAAGGGGGAGCCTATAACAAGGATCTACATATAACCTCCTCCCTGGGGGATGGACAACAGAAAAGTGGGTGAAGGAAGACGATGGACAATGTAAGATATAACAAAATAACATTAATTTATAAATTATCAAGGGTGCATAAGGTAGAGGGGAGCAGGGAAGGAGGGGAAAATGAACAGCTGATGCCAAGGGAAAAAATCATATCATTGTGAATGAGGGGGAGTTCGGAGCGGAGACCCAGACCCATATGATTGTGATTGGTTCCCTCTTTCTATCCCAATTTCCCCTTATCCTCATGGTATCGCTACTCTCATTATTTGTCCTGACGGGTTTATCTCTCCTGGATTCCCTGTGATTCCAGTTCTTATCTGTACTAGTGTACATCCTCTGGTCTAGCCAGATTTCAAAGGTAGAATTGGGATCATGTAGTAGGGGGGAGGAACAATAAAGAGCTAGATGAAAGTTTTATGTTTCTTCAGTGGTATACTGCATACTGACTGGCTGCTTTCCTCCCCACAACCCTCTGTAAGGGGATGTCCAGTTGCCTACAGATGGGTCTTGGGTGTCCACTCCGAACTCCCCCTCATTCACAATGATATGATTTTTCCCCTTTGATTTCTGATGCCTGATTCCATTGACAACTGTGATCACACAGGTTGGTGTGCTTCTTCCATGTGTGCTTTATTGCTTCTGAGCTAGATGGCAGATTGTTTATCTTCAAGCCTTTGAGACGCCAGATGTTATGTCTTCTGATACCAGGTCATCTTAAGCTTTCTTTACCACATTTGCTTATATACCGCTTTGTCTTCAGTGATCCTGTCAGGAACGTGAGCATCATGGAATGCCAGTTTAACAGAACAAAATGTTCTGACACTGAGGGTCTACTTGAGTAGAGGCCCCAATGTCCATCTGCTAACTTAATACTAAACCTATAAATATATGCACATCATCATATATAAACTTATTTACATATATACATGTCTGTATTTAGATGTCTCTAAATTCCCTTTGCCTCCTAGTTCTTTGCTCTCTTTCCTATTCTTTTCCTCATGTCCTACTCTCATTCTCAGCCTTCATTTGGGTTTCAGTAATTCCTCTTAGTTACTTTGCTCTTTGTCAAGCCCTACCTGGTCTCCCACTCCCTCCTTGCCATTGATTTTGGTTCCTTTGCCCCTGCGTTTGTTAACACATATTTCCTTTCCCCCAACTCCCCCTCTCCCAGATACCCCCAGAACTGCCGGTTCCATTGTTTTTTCTTCCAGATTCTTTGTCCCGCCTACCTTATCTAGATAGACCTACAGAGATAATAATATGCACAAAAAATAAGACAGAGCAAAGCAAAGCAACAAAAGAAACAAAACAACAACAAAAAGAAAAGCCTGTGAATCAGCATTTCTCAACTTGTGGGTCGTGACCCCTTTGGGGGGGGGCGGGGATCGACCAACACTGCCACAGGAGTCGCCTGATTCATAACATTAGCAAAATTATAGTTCTGAAGTAGCAACAAATATAATTCTATGGCTTGGGGGGGGGGGTCACCACAACATGAAAAACTGTATTAGAGGGTCAAGGCATTAGGAAGTTTGAGAACCACTGGTGTAAATAGTTCAAGGTCTGTTTGTTGACCTTTAGGAGTGTTTTCTGGTGGAGTGTGATGAGGTGCCACTCCTGGCCCCAAAGTTTATTTTTTATATTCCCTTGGGACTCAATGTTCTGCTCCCCTTTTGTTCTGTCACACACCTTTAGTGTTTTGCCTCGGTGTGGTGGGGTCAGATTGGACACAATTCCCAGTGTCTCCAGTGTTGTCCCCCGTAATGCTATGGGTCAGTGAGGGATGTCGTGCCGCATAGTGGGGCCAGCCATATGGGCCTCTCTATGCATTGGCTGCTCTGAGCTGGAATATCGTCCTCAGGGCTTGGTGGCCCAGCATGTGCCCCACTCTCCCTTCCACCTCCTTCCTTTGCACCTGTGTGCTGTGATCAGACATGTCCCTTTCCCTGAGCTGTAGTTTCAGTGTGGTCCTCTGAAGTACATTCTTCTGGGCGGAGGGGAGACTGTCCACGGACTTGGGATTGTGGCCGGCCCCTCAAACCTCTTTATTGGTTCCCTTCTTCATGCTAGTATGTTTTATTCATGTCATGGAGCACCGGGCTGAAGTCTGGCCCCTCTTTCCCTGTGGAGATAAACTATACACTCCCAATTTGGTGGGTTAGTACCCTGTTGTCCTGCTACCCATGTCGTTTTGTTTTTTTTTTCCTTTTGCCCTCTCATTTTGAATTGGCTTCCATATGTATCCCTAGATTTGGTCTGGCCCCTGCCATACCACCTAGACCTCTCCCCAGGAATGTTTGTATACAGTAGCTTTTCCCCTTTGCCCCTTTTGCATAAAATTAAAATCTTGATTTAAAATTATGCTCAAACTATTAGGAATGCTCTTTATTGGTTCAGATGTAAGAATTTTATTTTCTTTGTTCTGTTTTTGAATCAATACTCAAGGCTATAGTCTGGGATCGTCATTAGTAATCTCTTTACATTCTATTAACTTTAATCAAGAAATATCTCTTTGTCATATGTTATTAATTTGATTTTCTTCCATCTTGATACCATGTTTTTTATTATGCCTAGTTTTCCAGATTTAAAAAAAATAGTATCTTTACTGATTTTAAATTACCCAACAACATCCCATTATTCTGTTTGAATAGCTTGCACTATTTTTCACATTAAGGATGCTTATAAGTGCCAAAAGACAGACCAGCATATTTATGGTATTATCTTACTAGATCTTATATAACAACCATCTGATATCACCACAAATTTCAGAAGTTCTACATCCATCTTGGGTTCCTGGAAGTTCCGTTGATCTAGAATTAAAGGTGTCTCTGAGTTATTTTAGAATCATTTTATGTTTGTGTCATAATGATAATAGTTTTAAAATTGGAGGGTTAATTTAAATGTCTCTTTTGTAGAATTCAAATTAATATGCACATCGACCAGTCTGCAGACAAGTACTTGTTTTCCAAATTTGGGAACATAGACAATTCCCAATGTGTTTGTTTAACCATATTAATTAATATTCATTAATTTATTGAAACATTGTTTATCCATAATACTGTACAGTACATTTGATTTTTATGCAATTTGTTTCTTTCTATCTTTCTTTTGTTTTTAAAGAACAGTTTCCCTTTTTTTTTCAGGTTTGTTTCCCTTCAGCTTCTAATCTTTGCTTAGGCTTTGGAGATGGTCGTCTGACAGTACCTGTAGCTATAAAATGGGGTGGGAAGGTTTAGACTTCCTATGAAGGTTCTGGGATTCAAGTCACTGGTTCCTGATAACCTTGCTGTGAGTAGCACAACTCACACAATAACGTGACTTCCCATACAGCTTGGGAAGCACACTTGTACTAAGGCATTTGCTATGGAAATGTCTCTGAAGGCTGTGGTCTACATTGTTCTCTATTACAAAGTTCTTCATGGCCTTGTCTCTGGGCTCACAGCAGGCACAGTTCATGCAGAGAATAGTGTACCTGCAGCCAGTGGCTTTCTTGGCATGACCATTGTTATGTGTTTCCTTTTGTATCTCTGAAGAGAGGATGTGAGAGAAAGGGCAGTGCCAGCTCCTTCATTTCTTGATGTCATGATAGCTCCTCAAATGGTTGATAAGAGGCCTAAAAGAAACAAACAAGTTTCCAGTCTTCAGTATCTCTTGTTAATATTTCCAAATTAACTTGTTTTTAAAATATATATTCAATTGTTTGCTATGGAAGGTGTTGCTCCACACCCACACACAGAAAAATATAATGCAGATGATGGTGTTTATAGTAGAGAGTTTCTATCATAAACTATTACAATAGGACACAGACTGGCATTGGACAGTCCAAATGGGCAGTGAAGTTTGCTATGTAATCAACTAGTGGAAGTGTCACAAAGTTAGTAGCAAAGAGGATTAAAGGTAATGGAAGTTTTGCGCACAAATTCTGAATGGTGTTCATATTGGTAAGTCTATGAGATGAGTTGAAATCTTTGGAGAAGTGAATGTAGACGGTTCGAGAATGACAATAATGACTAAACCCAAAGGTAGACTTTATGGAACACACATCCATTTGTCAAATCCTTATCAAATGAAAGTTGATCAGAACTTGAAGCCGCATCTTTCTTTTCACACATATCTGAATGCTTAATCCTCAGATGAAACTGAATATGTGGTCTATTTTTGGACTCAGTGACTGGTGAGGGTGAGGCCGTGGATTTTACTGTAGAAGGATGGGAATTGCTGGGTGTTTCTCAGAAGCAAATCAACAGAGATGTGATGGTGGAGACCTTCAAGAACTTAATGATAGTAGGTATGAATAGCTTATTTCAAATTAATGCATTATATACCAAATACAGGTGATTGTTGCCTCAGTCATTGTGATAAGGGATAGGGATACCTAGTTAAATATGACAATAAAGTTAATTTTATCTCAGTTCCAATTATATCAAAAGTTTCCCATGATAACAAATCTCTACATATTACAGTCTGCCACTACTCTGTTTTGCACAATATTAAACTTCCATGATTTTATTATGGAAGCTACGCAAGTATTTCTATTACTAGCAGTATTACCCATGCTGAACAAATATGTGGAACTTCCCAACTGAGCAGACTAGTAGTAAGGAAGAAGTGTTCCACTTCTGGAATATTAGCCACTGATAAACACATGAATCATAATGGAACATTCTCTGATACAGTGACAGAAGAAGAGCCCTATGCAGTTAAAAATATCCAAAGTCTCATTTTTCACCCATAGACCAGGATGTCAATATCAAACTCCTGATGTTCCAGTTACCAGCACAATGTGTACCACCTATGTAACCACAGTATTAGTGCATTTATTAAATGTTTGAAAGGGAAAAAAGTAATTTATTTCGCAAATTATTCACACCTGCATATTTTTTGAAATCTTGAAAAAAAAAAGTATTGAAACAACTTCAGGGGAATGTTAATAGGACTTCTTTTATCTGTCAGGAACAGTATGCTGGTAAAATCTATTTTGTTCTCTCAGAGTAGTAAGAGAAATGCCAGGGGAGAGGGCAGAAAATTCATTCAGGATCATTGTGTCATGAAAGCATTGACCAATTCTTTATGGAAGAAATTTTACTTGATAAATTTGTAAGAAAAAGTCTTAATTGCCCCAGAACATTCTGCACAAATGCCTGCCCTTGCGTTTTCATTAATTTTAGACATTACTACAGCACCTGTGTTCATGAAGGAAAAGGAAACCACATTCATCTTTAGTGTTACATCTGCCCTGTGCATCATAGCTTTTTAATTTGCACTTCTAATTATAAACTACATATGTTACTGTTGTTGTTAATCTTCAAGGATGCTTCATTGCCAATTTCTCTTTGAACATGGTTAAAACATCAAAAAATATTTACATGACAAAGTATCTCTTGTCTCATAGCTACTTCTCTTCAGTGTATAATGCTATTCTTTTTGTTTCATATTGTGAACTTCAATATGCATAATTGGTTCTGCTTCTCATATGTTAATGATTAAGAAAAAACAAACCACTGAAGATGTAATGGTAAGATTCTTGAAAAATGATACAAGTACCTCCATATTACAAAAAATCTGTAAGTTTCATTGGAGTGTAAAGCAAGATAACAAGAACCCACTTTTGAGGTGAGTGTAATTTATTTGAGAGAGAGCAATGCTCCATATTTGAGTTGGAAGGATAAATTATGTTATTTAAGTACATGTATGAGGAAAGAGACAGAAGCTAGTGTTTTGACATTTTAAGTATATGTAGTGTAGATGACTAAGCACTCATCTAATAACAAAATGTGGCAATCCTGAACCTGCCAGTGACTCTAAAGGCCTCTCCCCACTGTGAATCTCCTTCTTTAATAGTTACAGATAAGCCACTCTGAGGCTAAATTGTCTTATCATCTTATAATACCCTGTCTTTACATGTACATGTAGGAATATGTTGCTATATATATTATAAATATGTAAAGATAAGTTATATATGATATCAAATAAATATCTGTGCATAATCATCACACTGTCTACACATGTTCAACCACTGTACTTTTGTCCATTTGAAATTATAGTGACAAAGAATTAGAGTGGAGTGCTACATAAATTTTTTTTGAGGATGCTAAATAATCTTTTTGAGCATAGATCGCCTCATATTAAGTTGGTGATCAACTTTGTTCATTTCAGCAGCACTATGACTTAGTAGCCAACACCTAATTCACCTGGTGTAGTGGTGAAGGAAAGTAAAAAGTCCCCTTTTCATCTTTAGTGTGACATCTGCATTGTGTCCCCTAGTTTTTAATTTGATCTTCTAATTATAAACTGTACACGTTTTTGTTAGTGATAAAATGTGTTTAATTGCCAATTGTTCTTTGAATATTGCCTGCTAACCACAAGTTCGGCAGTTCTAAACCACCACCTGTTCCAAGAGAGAAATCTAAGGCCTTGTACTCCATTGAAAAGCTATCATCTCAGAAAACTACGGGTACATTTTTACATGGACCTAAAGTGTTGAACTGAGTCATAATCCACTCAAAGTGAATTTTGAGACATAGTTGGTACATCAACAAAACAAAATCCATGAAAAAATTGTAATTATTCCAGAAAACATTTAATGCCATCTCATGTTATTGTAGATGAATATAAATGTATGTTTGTACATATGTATATGTAGTCACAGAAACATAAGGCTAGTGGTGTATTATATTAAGCATTTGATCGCTAACTGAAAGGAGAGTGGTTCTAACACATTGGCCACACATTATGAGAAATATGATATTATTTTTCTGATAAAAATTAATATTTCTATTCTACCTTATAGAGTCACAATGAGTAGAATCACTAAATTACAGCTTATATCTCTATCCATATATCTATTAGAATATACAATATAAACATATAAAGTACAAATATTGTTACATATACATATGTATAACCTATACATATATTAATTCAATTACCACAATTATGACTAAAGAAATGGCACTCAATATAAAGTGTCAACATTTATTTTAATATTGCACTTAAAATATTTTGTTGCACATATATAGTTTTAATCCCTGTGAATTACTTTTAAATATTAAAATATATTTCTCATATACCCACTTATATAATTCCTCCATATGTTATTAACTCACCAACCATTATGATTGTATCTGATATTTAAATTTATGATTTGTTAGATAATTGAGGTAAACTGTGTATGTTTACTATCTATGGGCATAATAAAATGGTAAAAACCTTCTTTTTACCTGTTTGTTTTAGTAGAAAGTATTTTCCCTTGATATCCTCCGGAATATATGAAGTAAATACTATTCATGAGCTCTCCAGTCAAATGGCAATTCTTCCTGCATTAAAAAGACCAGGACACTTATATGCCATGGAACGTCTTTGGGATGGAAAATCATTCAAGCATTTACCTTCACTACAGCATAACAAGCAATTTCACACTCAGTTCAATGCTGACAAGTTTAACAAATATGGAAAAAAACAATATGTACACTACAATAGAATTTTTAAAAGAAAGCAAAGGTGACAATAAAGAATCGGGAAAAATCCATGGAGATCCATCAATACTCATGGATGATACTGGAATTTCCAATGGAGCTCACTCTCATGAATGTAAGCACTGTGGGAAGCCCTCAACCCTGCACACTACCAATATTTGAAGTAATATGCCACAATCATAAACTTCCATACTTAAGTAGCTTTATAAAAATTAATATATATATATTTATGCACCACATCTGGTATTTATATCTCTGGTTGTTGTCCTACATTTGGCATGAGTGTATTCCTATGTCTATTCAGACTCTGTGAAGATTTGCTCTACTCAGTAGAAATGGGTATCCGGAGAGGATGTACTGGTTACCCTCTTTATATTTCCCATATCACCATGTTTGAAGCTTAGCTTTGCATATATTTCCCACCAGTGATGCCTTATTGTTGTGTCACGTTGGTTGGGTAGTGCATCTCAGTGCTTGGGCAGCTATATCATGATGCTACTTTGGTAACTCCAGTGGAGTAGGGAATTTAGTCCTAGTGGTGCTGTGACAGAAACGTTTGACAGCTAAGGACATGGTCTGTGTGCTACTCCTACCAGTTACTTCACTGGGAAGGACAATGATACGTTACAGCCTGAGAAACCATGAAAGGGGCAGCTACCTAGGGTGCTGAATGAACTCCATGACAAGGGTCTGTGTGGGGTCGTGTCAACAGTTATATCCTGGGCTCCAAACAAAAAGACAGCGCTTGAACACAGGTCTGCTTTGCATTGTTTGAATGACATTCCAGAGCACATTCACCATGCCTTACTCACCATAATCAGGGTGTCATAATTCTGAGGTCTTGTTCACCCTCTATCTTTTTGCCTTCACTGCCTTTGCAGTTGGTCTCTGGCATGCTTTCCCTTATGCAGATCTCATTTCCCTGAGGTGGGTCTTTTCTGTGTCAGCTTTGTCAGGCCGTGATACTCAGTAGATTGGCAATCATGCCACCTTGTAAATTTGAAGCCCTTTTTGTGTGAAGGCTTATTTGTTGGTCTGTGACCCCAGATTACTGTAGCAAAGAAGATGAGACTGCTACCATTGAGATGTAGCGCATTGGAAGTCCTAGAGAAGAGATCATTTTAGTCGTACATGGGAGATGTGAGTGAATATAGAGGCAATAGAAGGGTGTTTAGTTTTTCTTATATATTATGAATATTGTCTTCCCATTTGTATGAGTCCACCAGGGTGAGCTTATGTGATAAACCATGTCACAAATGTAGGTTGGAATACCAACCCTTTATCCAGTGAAGGACTAACACCTCTGGTTGGATGTCACGCTGATGGACGCCCTGCACAGTCTTTTATTTTCTCTGTTAGCTTGGACATGTGTTAGTAAGCATGTGCAATTTCTCAAAGTACACAAGGAATGAGGCAGCAGAATAAGCACTAAGTTCTCGTAACAAATGGCCTTACCAGGAAACTCACGATGTTAGTCCTTGAGAAGGATTTGTCTTCATTTTCAGCAGTCCATGGTGCTGTCAATGTTTTCTGCCATTACTACATTCTAACACTCTGATTCTTCTTCAGTCTTCCTTTCTATGCACTGAAGAATGTACAACTTTCGCATTCATTTTTCACAGGCAATTCAAAATACTGTCTGCACACTTGTTTAATTTCCTTGTCTCAATTGTGTTTTAAATATATTACCATGCGCTAAATCAATGACACTATAAACAGAAGAATCATATGCTCCGAGGGGATGATTGATAAAGTTCCCTGCATTAATATAACAAAAATATGTGGAAGGTGAACCAGAGGTGAATAGAAAACACAGAGTCAGGGGTGGATGTGGGGTTCACACTTAACACTAGCTCAATCTAAGAACAATTAGTTCTTATGACGTGGCCCTGATCAGTATGTGCCCTTTTGAAGGAAACACAGAAGGTATGGGTGCTACAGCAAAGTGTGGTGAAGGAATGAGATGGTATCTGACTCTCGGAAAGAATGGTGTCGGAGACTGCGTGGCTTCCGAGGGCCTGCAGGCGTGTGCTCGCCGCGCACCGGGCCTTCCATGTCATCTTTCCCCGTTGGAACTGGACGGGCAAGCAGGGCAGGCAGCATGCCTAAAGCACCCAAGGGAAAGAGTGGCGGTCAGGAGAAAAAAGTCACCCATCCGTATAGTAGAAAAGCCGCTCAGATCACCAGCCAGTCCCACAAACAAGAGAAAAAGCAAAAAAATGAAGAATGAGAAGGCCTTGCATCTCAACATTATTGGTGAAAAACTACAGTGGTTTCGAAATCATCTTGATGTCAAAAAAGTAGAATATTCAAAGAAAGACGCTTGTGCATGGATTAAAAGCTATTTAAATAGATTCAGCAGTGAGTTGGAGCAGATTGAGTTACATAACAGCATCAAAGACAGGCAAGGCCGGTGACACGTTTCCCGGGAGATGGTTATCAAGCAGACGATGGAGCGGGAGCGACAGCAATATGAGGACTATGGCCTTGAGGTTCCCGACATTGTAGATGCAGCTAATCTGAAAACACTTAGGGAATGGGATTTTGATCTGAAGAAATTGCCAAACATTAAGATGAGGAAATCTGTAAAAATGATACAATTCCCAAGAAATGCAAGAAGAAAAACTTTACAACTGTAGGCAAAGTCTTAGAGGAATTGGAACTAAAAGATGAATCCAGCAGCTCTGACGAGGAAATTACTCCAGTGACCTAATGGACGGTACTTGAGCTGTGAACACATTTGAGAGCATCAAGCTACACTTGTTCATTGTGGTAAATCAACAAGTGGTCATTCTCTTATGTGACCAGCGTTCTATGTGCAGCTTTAAAACAGGTAGAATTTTTATTTAACATTATAAGGAAAAAGGAAGACTGCTTTATAGTTTGTATTAATTTGTTAAAATGTAGTGACCAAAAAATCCTTTTAACCTGAATTTGGAGGGGCAGGAGTTAATTTGAATGAAGACAGAAAACAGTTTCTTTTCCCCTCATGTTTATGTAGGACTGCCTAACTGGGTAGTAGTAGGTTTTAACGTCACACAGTGAGCAATCCAAAGCGTCTTGTTTCATGATCAGGTCCTCACTGATGCCTTTCACGATTTTGTCTTCTAGCAATACTCTTCACCTACTCCCCTCTTAAAAATTAACCTTAATTTTTTTAACATAAGATAATATGTGTCATGGAATTCATAGTAGACTCATGGACTGTATACTATTCTTATTTAATTTATCATCTGAGGCAGAGATAACTGGTAGCAATGGAACAGTCTCATAGTTAATCTGATTTTTATTTGAAAATGACTTCATGTTAGCACCTTTTATGTTATATAGCTCCTGCTTTCTCATGAAAAATGATGTCTGTTTTGTGTGGAACCATAACTAAGATTATAGTACCAATTGTTTTACTGATGTGACCCCTTTTTCCCTCTTCAAGAAACATGTTAAATTAACATATGTGTATAAGCCGAGTTTTTCAACACATTTTAAATGCAGTTTTTGTGGTAAAATTAGGTGCCTTGGTTGATACTTGGGTCGGCTTATACTCGAGTATATAAGGTATTTGACTTAATATTTCAAGCATTGAAAAACAGTGTGTTAAATTGTTATTATTCACAAACCTTGTTACACATAGCATATAATTTAGTCTATTTTGTAAAAAAAAACTATGGAAGTACATTTGAATATTTTCAAGAAAAAATACTTGTGTTACATGTTAACTAGATGTCAACCAAGTCTTAACAGGCTATTTAAAATGTTAAAACATTTTCTTATGAAAATTAAAAAGTATATTTCTTTTAAAAAAAAGAATGATGTCTGGGGTCTTAAGCTTTGTTTTTAAACATGCAGTCATCTAAGTGTAACGTCAACTAAGCCCACATGGAAGAAGAACACCAACATGCTGGTCCAAGGATTGTCAATAGTAACATTCAAATCTGTAGGAGAGAATTGTATCAGACTTTAATTTTTTTAACTCTGATTTTCAGAAGGCTATGTATGACAGTTGAAGGCCACATACATTTGCAGGTTCTACACAAGGAATAAGCTTCTGGTGATTTCTCTCTGACCATAGTTAAGGGATGGGAATAACCTGGTCATCAGACAGAGTATTAGAGAGATGATTATAGCAGATTGAAATAAAAAATCTGACTTGAAAGTTAAAAACTTGATATTTGATCGACCTTTTGATACTTTGACCTTAATCTTGTTTTTTAATACTTTCTGGTTTTGGTTTTCAAACTGAGTTTCTTACTTTGTTGTTGTTATTGTTGGTAGCCTTCTTGACTCTGTTCTGGATCTTTCTATATATATTTGGTATATAGAACCCAGTGTGGGTGACTCTGTAGAAACTATAACTACATTATGGGTTCCTGTTGGGAGATAATATGGAGTTGCTATCAAGAAATACAAGCAAAAACAAAAAATAAAACCCAAAAAAGAAATATAAACAAAAGGAAAATGTTTGAAACTGATAGTCATTTACATGACACGATACAACTATTGAGTGATGTGATGTCTGGATTATTTCTCAAAATGGTTTGAGGAAAAAGAAAGAATCAGAACGTTCCAAGACTCCTGCAGGCATATTTTAAAATCCTCAAGGTAACATCTTTGCTTTTCAACACTTTCAAGCGGTCTTTTGAAGCAGATTTATCCAATGTCATTGTTCACTTGATCTCTTGACTTCTGCCTACATGGGCACTTATTGTGCATGCAAGCAAGATGAAATTATTGACAATCCCAATATGTTCTAAAATTCTCATTATGTTATGTATTGGTCCAGTCACCTAAAAATTTCTTTCTACCGACCCAAATGGGAAGAGAATGACTTTCTGTTTGTGAAAGCCTTACATGTGTTGTATTTATTTCTTTCATAATGAGCATGTGTAACAGAAGGCATGTGAGTCTACTTTTGGGGTGAACTGGGTGTAATCTATATTGAATATTGAAGATATGGATTTAATTGCTCTATTCAATATAAACAGGGCAAACAGATTTGGTGAACTGTTCACTCTCTATCTCTTTTACAGCCCAGTATCTATTCAGGGCCCTCATTGTGTTTAAATATCTTACCTATATGCAGAGGTTCATTATCTGTATCAATTGCTGGGGTCATAATTCTCTGTAGTGTAGCAATTATGTAATAATGTCAGTTTTAGAGTCTGGTCGAGTAGTGTGCTCAATGCGTCTATTAATCAAGAGATGGTGGCTTTGAACTCACCAGGTTTCCAATTGAGAAAGATGAGAAGTTTGCTCCCATAAAGACATATTTTAATTTTTACCAAAGTACCTGATACTTCCTCTTGAGTGGAAATGGAATGGTCCACATGTACTTTATAGGAGAAAGGTGTGGTTTTCTAATCCCAGAAAGAATGACAGCCATAGAAACTCACAGGGTCAGTCCTACCTTGTCCTAAATAGTTATTAGTCTGCTCTGATGCAATAGCAGTGAGAGTATTTTTACTGTTATTCTGGATTATGGTATATAACACAAACATTTTCAGTTGCCTGCAGGGATGTGGGTGATTTTTTTGTTTTCCTGATAATAGGGTATGCAATAGGGCCAGTAGTTTGGGGATCCTATTATGGACAGCATTGAGGGAACTAGGGAGCAATTCTAGTCTGTCCAATGATTGGCTATGAGGGGGATAGTACACAGTGTTACTGGGTTTGGTTTATTTTCTGTTTATGATATAAAATGGCACTCTGAAGGATCAGTTGTGATGGTATCATGTGTGAAGACATTCCATGGTAAAGGGATTCAGGCTGTTTGGTAAACCCTTTACTCCATAAGCTTTCTGAGATAAAGGTAAAGGGGTTTTCCTGAGGAATAGCTGCACAACCTTTCATCTCTCAAAGCATTATAGAGAATTGAAAAGAGATATGTAGGATCTGACTACAGCAAGAAAGGAGACCTGGATCAGAGTTCTTCTGTGGACCAGCAGTCCCTAGACAGTGAACCTCCTAGATCCAAGGTAATGTTGAAGCACACATACACATACACATACACATACACATACACAGTGCTGTCTAAAGCAAGTTAATCCCACAGATATTCCAAGCAGACAAGGACCTTGCCCCAGAAGCAACAGAATAAGAGAGGCTTAACCTATGGCTGATAGGATATGTAACATAAGCCACACAATTATACCCACCTAATTTATAAGTAAATACACTTTAAACGGAATCCCCCCCACCCTCAATTACTGATGGTTCCTTCAAAACACACTTAAAAACTAAGAAAATGTGCTGGACTCTTCTTCAGAGATCAATACTCATAACACATCTGGTTGGATGCTATTTCTGGAAGGGTATTGCCCATCCCTCCTTCCCTTTCACATTATTCAATGTTATGGAAATCACTTGGGTTTATGGAACAGTGGGTTTTTTGTAATGGGTTAGGTTCTTTATCAACTTGGCTTGGCCAGGATTCTCAGAAGGTTAGCGATTATGATAATGTCAGCCTAGGTGACAAGTAATGCCATCACATCCACGAAGAGATTTTCTGTCAGCAGCCAGAAGTGGGAGGTGTTATCCTGTTGGGCGTGGTTTCCCCCAGTATAAATGGAAGTGCATTCTCTCTGTAAGCTCTGCAGCTTTTGGCCAGGTCCAGGACCTCACCACACTTGTGGATCTCTAGCCTTGAGACAGCATCTTGCCATATTTCCTACATAACTTGGATTCATCCTTCTGCATAGCCTGGGAGGAAGCAGCCTACCATCCCACGTTCCCATCTTGGATTCCTCTGGCACTCCCCTACTTGAGTCAAGAGAGTGGTCCAGACTGAAATCTGAGCCTTGACAGCACCTACAACTGTGAATTGAAAAGGTGAATAGTGTGACTAAAATTTTACCTAAACATTTCTGACACGGTGTAAGGGTGGCGAGATGGGACTAAAAGTGAGGCTTTCTTCTTTTTTAAAGGGCACAGTCTCTGAAACTCATGGGGAAGCATTGATTCAATAACATTGAGTGACTAATGGTGCTGGGGCCAAGATTTCAGAGGATGGAGGTCACCCACCCACTTGGCCCTTCCTGAGGTCTGAGCAGATGCAGCTTACCCTTCATGGGTCAGGATTCCTTTTGGAGCAGATTCGTCAGAATGAGCACCGGGACCCACTCAGAATCTTGGAGCTTGCCATCCAGAGTTATGTTGCAGCATGAGGCTTCATCCATTGCCTCTCTGGAGCGGCTGTCCATAGAATTCTCCCACCGTTGTTCATGGCAGCTGTTGCCTGGAGATAGAGGGAGACAGTGAAAGTCATGGTGGAGTCCTGGCCCTTCATCTCGCTGCCCCCGGTTGTTCTAGTGACAATCTCACAGGACATCTTTTGCTTGTGAAAGACAGTTGTCTTCATATTCTAAGTTTCCAGACCTTTTCAAGAACATTTGATAATTGGTTGTTTTTAGTTTACAGTGGCTCATGTTTGTCTGAAAATTGTGCCTCAGTGTTTTCAAAGGTTATTTTTTTCAAAAGTCAGTCACCAGTCCTATCTGTTAAAGTGTCTCTGAGGAGAAAGGAACCATCTTCTCAGTTAGCTGCTAAACATTAGAACTCTTTGTGTTATTAGGGGTTCCAAGTTTAATTTCACAATTATTCAAGAGGGAAATTGACACATTGTGATATATTTATTTTGGAGGTTATAAAGAATTTTTTAAATTATGGTAAATTCTTTCTTTTAAGCTTCTTGGGTTTGCATTTGTATTGTTTCACTTTCTAGTAAAAATCTCTGACATTTAAGGTAAAGGCATTGCTTTTAGATGCTGTTGTTGGTGTTGCTGAGATGACTGCAAGGTGTGACATAAGTTTGGATCAACTACAAGTCCGGGGAGATAACATAGAGCTAAATAAGAGACTGTCATAGTATTTTCATATTAGAATAGAGGCATCTAACCTACTAAGAATTGTGTAGGGAGATTTGCATTCTGGTGGTGAGAATAATTCTTTCATATAATTCATGAATTCTATTTATGAATTATAAAATGTCTGTCATTGACAAGATGTTTTAGGCTGTTCATGTTGTTAAAAGATGTGGAATTGGTCCAGAATCCTACATACCCTCATCACTGACTCATAGTTCGCCTATATGAAAATTGAGGAAATACTGGAAAATCCATGGATATCCTAAAAATTGTAATGTTGAAACGAAATGCTGCAGTTATCATGTCACTCTATCTTAATGAGTTGGTTAGACTAAGAAAGTGTTTATACTACACTGCTTTAAAATCTTTGATGTAATCATTCAAATTGTTAATTTGGTCTTCAAATATCCAATTCTTTATAGGTAATTGTCTTCCTTGCAAAATGCTGACAGAGACCTGCTCTGATCTGCCTTGCAAGATGTTGATCTTAATTACAAGATGCAGGGGGAAGACCTGCCCAGATCTTCCTTGAAAGATATCGATTATCTGACAGAAGACCTGCCAAAAGCCTTTCTTGCAAGATGTTACTAAGCTTCCTTGCAAGATGCTGGGAAAACATTCTCTTATCTGTCTTTCAGGATGATGCTGATACTCTTCAAAAGGTGCTGATAGAAGACCTGGTCTGAGCTTCACTGATCTTTTTTGGAAGATGCTGATAGAAGACTGCTCTGATCTTCCTGGCAAGATGTTGCTGATCTTCCTTCCAAATTGTGAGAGGAGACCTGTTCTGATATGTCTTGCAAGATTTTGCTGAACTTCCTTACAAGAAATTGATTAAGACCTGCAATGATCTTACTTACAAGATATCGCTGGTCTTCCTTAAAAGGTACTTATAGAAGACTTGCTCTTGTCTTCCTTGTCAAGATGTCGCTGATATGCTTTGCAATATAGAACACCTGCAATGACCTCCTGGCAAGATGCTGCTGATCTTTTTCCAAGATGCTGTTAGAAGATCTGCTCTGGTCATTCTTGCAAAGATGTGGAAGATATTCCTTGGAAGATGCTGTGAGGAGACCAGCTCTGATCTTTGTTACAAGATCATTAATTTTAAAATCAGATTTTTATATTGAAGAATGTTATTTAAAAATACTGGCCAATTAACGTGTTATGCAAGTCCAATTGTTAACTGTGTGTGTGTGTGTGTGTGTGTGTGTGTGTGTGTGTGTCTGAGTGTATGGTGTAAACCTGAGTAAGACGGAGGAGTCATGACCAGGCAGAGCATAACCGACAGCAGATACAAACTCAGGCAGTCCAAAGAAAAATAACAAAATCCCATGGTAGGCAACACAGACCAATAATACATGTGTGTGTGTTATTGTATGCTCTAAACCTGAGTAAGGCAGATGACGAGTTAGGGCCTAACAGACAGGGAGACACAGAAAGTCAGGTAGTGAAAAAGAAAATACATAGCCAAATCTGATGGTAGGCACAAAATGCTGATAATACACACCAAAAAGCAGCTGCTGCATGAGATGACCTGCAAAACTACTTCACACAGTACCCTTTCTGAAAAATGTTCACAGCACCACTCCCTAAACCACAGATGATAGGATCTTCCTTGTGAGATGGGATCAATCTGATGTGCCCTTCCTTGAAAACGCCACTGATCTTCCCTGCAAAATGCTGATAGACCTTCTCTGATCTGCCTTACAAAATTGCTGATCTATCTATCAAGATCCTGGGTGAACACCTGCCCAGATTTTCCTTGAAAGATGCCATCAATCTGACATGCAAGTTGGTGACAGATGACCTACTATGGTGTTCCCTGTAAGAGGTCACTAATCTCCCTTGCAAGATGCTGGGAGAATCTGCTCTGAATTCTATTTCAAGATGTCGCTGGTATTTCTTTTTTTTTTTTAAACAATTTATTGGGGCTGATACAATTCTTTTCACAGTTCATACATATACATACATCAATTGTATAAAGCACATCTGTACAGTCTTTGCCCTAATCATTTTTTTCTCTTTTCTTCTTTTACATTTTATTAGGGACTCCAACAACTCTTACCACAATCCATACATATACATACATCAATTGGATAAAGCACATCCATACATTCCCTGCCCCAATCATTCTCAAGGCATTTGCTCTCCACTTAAGCCCCTTGCATCAGGTCCTCTTTTTTTCCCCCCCTCCCTCCCCTTTCCCCCCTCCCTCATATGCCCTTGGTAATTTATACCTCGTTATTTTGTCATATCTTGCCCTATTCGGGGTCTCCCTTCCCCCCTTCTCTGCTGTCCCTCTCCCAGGGAAGAGGTCACATGTGGCTCCTTGTAATCAGTTCCCCCTTTCCAACCCACTCACCCTCCACTCTCCCAGCATCGTCCCTCACGCCCTTGGTCCTGAAGGTATCATCCACCCTGGATTCTTAATGGTGCTGAGAGAAGGCTCACTCTGGCCTTCCCTGATCTGCCCTGCAAGATGGTGATAGAAGACCTGCCATGATCTTCGTGGCAAGTTGCTGAAGTTCTTCCCTGCATGTTGCCAGAGAAGAACTGCTCTGATCTCCCTTGCAAGATATCCCTGGTGGCCCTTCACAGGTGCTGAGAGAAGACCTGCTCTGATCTTCCTTTCAAGATGCTTCCGTAAGCCTTGAAAGATGCTGATGGAAGACCTGGTGATCTGCGATGCGAGATTTTGCGTGTCTTCTTACCAAGAGGCTGATACAATACTTGCTCTGATCTTTCTTGCAATATATGCCTGGCCTTCTGATTTGCCATGCAAGATATTGCTGATCTTCCTTGCAAGATGCTGGTACAAGACCTGCTCTGATCTTCCTTGCAAGTAATCCCTGGTCTTCCATTAGCGGTGCTGAAGGAAGACCCGCTCTGATCTGTCTGGCAAAATTTTGCTGGTGTGCCTTGAAAGATGCTGACAGAAGACCTGCTCTGACCAGCCATGCAAGATGTCGCCGATCTAACTTGGAACACGCTGATACATGACCTGGTGTGCTATTCCATGCAAAATATCCCTCGTCTTCTTTAAATCGTGCTGAGATGGGGCCTGTTCCGATCTTCTTGCAACATGCTTCTGATCTGCTTTGCAAGATGGCGCTGGAAGACGTACTCTGATCTTCCTTGCAGATGTGGATGATCATGTTTGCAGTATAAAAGGCCTGCTCTGGTCTTCCCCGCAAGATGCTGCAACTCTTCCCTGCAAGTTGTCAGAGAAACACTGCTCTGAACTGCCTTGCAACATATCCCCGGTCGCCCTTAGCAGGTGCTGAGAGCAGACCTGCTCTTATCTTCCTTTCAAGATGTTTCCATCAGCCTTGCAAGATGCTGATGGAAGACCTGGTCTGCTCTGCCATGCCTGATTTTGCGGATCTTCTTACCAAGAGGCTGATACAACAGTTGCTCTGATCTTCCTTGCAAGATGTGCCTGGCCTTCTGATCTGCCATGCAAGATATTGCTGATCTTCCTTGCAAGATGCTGGTACAAGACATGCTCTGATCTTCCACACAAGTAATCCCTGTCTTCCTTTCACGGTGATGAGAGAAGACCCACTCTGATCTTTCTGGCAAGATTTTGCTTAACAGCCTTGCAAAATGCTGGCAGAAGACCTGCTCTGACCTGCCTTGCAAGATGTCGCCGATCTTCCTTGGAACACGCTGATATATGACCTGGTGTGATATTCCATGCAAAATATATCTCTTCTTCCTTAAATCGTGCTGAGATAGGAACTGTTCTGATCTTCTTGCAACATGCTTCTGATATGCCTTGCAAGATGGTGATGGAAGACGTGCCTGATCTTCCTTGCAGATGTGGATGATCATGTTTGCAATATACAAGGCCTGCTCTGGTCTTCCTTGCAAAATGCTGCTGATCTTCCTTGGAAAATGCTGATAGGAGAGCTTCTCTGCTCTTCCTTGCCAAGACGTGCCAGATATTCCTTGCAAGATGCTGCGGGAGACCTGGTCTAATCTCCCTACCAAGATATTGCAGATTCTCCATAGAAGATGCTGATAGAAGACCTGTGCCAATCAACCTTGCAAGACATGACTGATCTGTTTGGTAGGATAGAAGACCTGCTCTGATCTCCCTTGGATGTGACTACTGATCATCATTGCAACATGCTGAGGCAAACCTGAAGGAGTCGTTCAAATGTGCGCATGCATCTCCGCCTTGAAAAGGTCTGAACCCACTTCAGGCATCAGGAGTCGCATATGTGGGTGAAATAATTCTACTTCCTCATCTCTGAAAAATTTTGGATAGGTATGCATAGGGATCACAACTCTTTTTTCTCTTCTTATGTTTGCTTCAAAAGATTTGTAGGAAAAAAATGGGACTTTTATCTATATTTGATAATTGTACATTAAAACACTGGCATACGCAGAATGCTGCACCCTGAGAGAGACATGTTTGGGTGGCCGTGAATGTGTTTGTGTGTGTGTGTGTGTGTGTGTGTGTCTGCGTGTGCTTGCACATCATATATGGCTGCTTGCGTAGCATGGGTTTTACCAAACACCCCGACAGTCTGTCAACCATTTGTCTAGGCCAGGCAAACACTGTGGTGACTTCTCATGTGCTTACTTCCGTATGTATGTCAAACTGACCCAGCTCATAAGGAGGTCTGCATGCGGTCGACCAGCCTTGACTCCTCTCTGGTTAAAAACTTCAACTCTTCTTACTGTGGAATAGTATGGGTCCAGCTTTCATTGCTCAAATTGAGGTGTTTTTTTGTTGTTGTTGTTTTTGTAAGTGAGAGTAAGTGAGAGAGTGAGTGAGAAAGAGAGAGAGTGAGAGTGAGTGAGATAATGAATTAGTGAGTGAGAGAGTGAGTGAGAGAGTAAGTGAATTAGTAAGTGAGAGTAAGTGAGAGAGTGAGAGAAATAGTAAGTGAGAGAGTTAGTGAGAGTGACTGAGAGTAATTGAGTAAGTGAGAGTGACAGAACCCAAAATGAGTTTCCTGATTTTTTTAAATTTTAACATCGGATTCATATACAGAATAATGTATTTTAAAGATTCTGACGTATGTTCTTCTTGGGTGTGCGAAAATGGTGACTGCTGTGGGTTTGTGTGTGTGTGAGTATGTACGTGTGCTTGCATATCATACAAGAGTCTCTGTGTAGCATAGGATTTACCAAACACCTTGGAGGTCAGTCGACCAGTAGTCTAGGTCAGGCAAACACTGTAGAACCTTCTGATATGCAAATTTACAAATGTTTCTCAAATTGGAGCTGCTCATAGGAGCAGTGCAGGCTGTCAACCAAGTGAGGCTACTCAATGGCTGACAAATTCACCTCCTCCTAGGATGCAATTATTCTGGGTCTTCTTTCATATCTCACGTGTTTCAGGATTCTCTTTAATTATTAATTTTATACTCAGATTATTATATTGAAGAACGTTATTTAAAGACACTTGTGATTTTCTTGCGGTGCAAGTCCAAATGTTAATTCCGGTGTGTGTGTGCGTGTGTGTGTGTGTGTGTTTTTGTAAACCTGAGTAAGACAGATAACTGATGACAAGACAGGTCCCTAACTGGCAGGCAGACACAGAAACTCAGGTGTTGCAAAAGACACAGCATAATCCGGTGGTAGGCACAACATGCCAATAATATAGACCTAGAAGCAGCTGCTGCATGAGATGAACCGCAAAGCTATTTCACATCGTACACTCTCTGAAAATTATTCCCAGAACCACTCACGAAGTAAAAGATGATAGGATCTTACGTGTGAGATGGGATCACTGTGATGTACCCTTCCTTGAAAACGCCGCTGATCTTCCCTGCAAATTGCTGATGAAAGATCTGTACTGATCTGCCTAGCAAAATTGCTCATCTGTCTATCAAGATGCTGGGAGAAGTCCTGTCCAGATCTTCCTTGAAGGATGCCCTCGATCTCCCATGCTAGATGGTGACAGGAGTCCTAATATGGTGTTCCTAGTAGGAGGTCTTACTTGCAAGTTGTGGGAGAACCTCCTCTGAACTCTCTTTCGCGATGTCGTTCATATTTCTTCATGGTGCTGAAAGAACTCCTACTCTGATATTCCCTATCTGCCTTGCAAGATGCTGATAGAAGACCTGCCATGATCTTCCTCGCGAGATGCTGCAGCTCTTCCCTGCAAGTTGCCAGAGAAACACTGTTCTGACCTGCCTTGCAAGATATCCTCGGTCGCTCTTAGCAGGTGCTGAGAGCAAACCTGCTCTGATCTTCTTTTCAATATGCTTTCATCAGCATTGCAAGGTGCTGGTGGACGACCAGGTCTGATCTGCCATGCCAGATTTTTCGGATCTTCTTACCAAGAGGCTGATACAACACTTGCTCTGATCTTCCTTGCAAGATATGCCTGGGCTTCTGATGTGTCATGCAACGTCTTGCTGATCTTCCTTGCACCGTGTGCCTGGCCTTCTGATCTGCCATGCAAGGTATTGCGGATCATCCTTGCAAGATGCTGGTACAAGACCTGCTCTGATCTTCCTCGCAAGCAATCCCTAGTCTTCCTTTCGCCATGCTGAGGGAAGACCCTCTCTGATCTTTCTGCAAGTTTTTGCGGAACCGCCTTGCAACATGCTGACAGAAGACCTGCTCTGACCTTTTTGGCAAGATGTCGCAGATCTTCCTTGGAACACGCTGATACATGACCTGGTGTGATATTCCATGCAAAATATATCTCGTCTTCCTTAAATCATGCTGAGATAGGACCTGTTCCGATCTTCTTGCAACATGCTTCTGATCTGCCTTGCAAGATGTTGATGGAAGACGTGCTCTGATCTTCCTTGCAGAAGTGTATGATCATGTTTGCAATATACAAGGACTGCTCTGCTCTTCCTTGCAAAATGCTGTTCATCATTCTTTGTTAGATGCTGATAGGAGAGCTTCTCTGCTCTTCCTTGCCAAGACGTGCCAGATATTCCTTGCAAGATGCTGGGAGGAGACCTGGTCTAATCTCCCTACCAAGATATTGCAGATTCTCCATAGAAGATGCTGATAGAAGACCTGTGCCAATCAATCTTGCAAGACATCACTAATCTGTTTGGTAGGATAGAAGACCTGCTCTGATCTCCCTTGGATGTGACTACTGATCATCCTTGCAAGATGTTGAAGCCAACCTGACGGAGAAGTTAAAATGTGTGCATGCATCTCCACTTTGAAAACGTCTGAACCCAGTTCCGGCATCAGGAGTCGCATATGTGGGTGAAATAATTCTTCCTACTCCTCCCTGGAAAATTTTGGATAGGTATGCATAGGGATGACAACTCTTTTTTCTGTTCTTTTGTTTGCTTCAAAAGATTTGTAGGAAAAAAATGGGACTTTCATATATATTTGAAAATTGTACATCCAGACACTGGCATACACAGAATGCTACTCCCTTAGAGAGACATGTTTGCATGGCCCTGAATGCGTGCGTGTGCGTGTGTGTGTGTGTGTGTGTGTGTGTGTGTGTGTGTGTTTTGTGTAAACCTGAGTAAGACAGATTACTGGTGACCAGGCAGGGCCCTATCCGGCAGGCAGACACAGAAACTCAGGTGGTGCAAAAGACATAGCATAATCCGGTGGTATGCACAACATGCCTATAATATTGACCTAGAAGCAGCTGCTCCATGAGATGACCTGCAAAGCTATTTCGCATAGTACCCTCTCTGTAAATTATTCCCAGTACCACTCCCAAACTCACAGATGATAGGAACTTACGTGTGAGATGGGATCACTGTGATGTACCCTTCCTTGAAAACGCCACTGATCTTCCCTGCAAAATGCTGATGAGAGATCTGCACTGATCTGCTTTGCAAAATTACTCATCTGTCTATCAAGATGGTGGGAGAAGTCCTGTCCAGATTTTCCTTGAAAGATGTCCTCGATCTGCCATGCAAGATGGTGACAGAAGTCCTAATATGGCGTTCCAAGTAAGAGGTCTTCCTTGCAAGATACTGGGAGAACCTCCTCTGAACTCTCTTTCGCGATGTCGTTCATATTTCTTCATGGCGCTGAAAGAAGTCCTACTCTGATCTTCGATAACTGACTTGCAAGATGCTAATAGAAGACCTGCCATGATCTTTCTCACAAGATGCTGCAGCTCTTTCCTGAAAGTTGCCAGAGAAGCACTGCTCTGAACTGCCTTGCAAGATAACCCCTATAACCCTTAGCACGTACTGAGAGCAAACCTGTTCTGATTCCTTTCAAGATGCTCCCATCAAACTTGCAAGATGCTGGTGGAAGACCTGGTCTGATCTGCCATGCCAGATTTTGTGGATCTTCTTAGCAAGAGGCTGATACAACGCTTGCTCTGATCTTCCTTGCAAGATATGACAAGGCTCTGATCTGTCATGCAACATCTTGCTGATCTTCCTTGCAAGATGTGCCTGGCCTTCTGATCTACCATGCAAGGTATTGCTGATCTTCCTTGCATGATGCTGGTACAAGACCTGCTCTGATCTTCCTCGCAAGCAATCCCTGGTCTTCCTTTCGCCGTGCTGAGGGAAGACCCGCTCTGATCTTTCTGCAAGATTTTGCTGATCTGCCTTGAAAGATGCTGACAAAAGACCTGCTCTGACCTGAATTGCAAGATGTCGCCGATCTCCTTGGAACACGCTGATACATGACCTGGTGTGATATTTCATGTAAAATATCCCTCGTCTTCCTTAAATCATGCTGTGATAGGACCTGTTCCAATATTCTTGCAACATGCTTCTGATATGCCTTGCAAGATGGTGATGGAAGACGTGCTCCTATTTTCCTTGTAGGTGTGGATGATCATGTTTGCAATATACAAGGCCTGCTCTGGTCTTCCTTGCAAAATGCTGCTGATCTTCCTTGGAAGATGCTGATAGGAGAGCTTCTCTGCTCTTCCTTGCCAAGACGTGCCAGATATTCCTTGCAAGATGCTGGGAGGAGACCTGGTGTAATCTCCCTACCAACATACTGCAGATTCTCCAAAAAGATGCTGGTAGAAGACCTGTGCCAATTAACCTTGCAAGACATCACTGATCTGTTTGGTAGGATAGAAAACCTGCTCTGATCTCCCTTGGATGTGACTACTGATCATCCTTGCAAGATGCTGAAGCCAACCTGACGGAGATGTTCAAATGTGCGGATGTATCTCAAATTTGAAAATGTCTGAACCAATTCAGGCATCAGGAGTCTCATTTGTGGGTGAAATATTTCTTCCTCCTCCTCTCTGGAAAATTTTGAATAGGTATGCATAGGGATCACACTCTTTTTTTCTTCTTATGTTTTCTTCAAAAGATTTGTAGAAAAAAATGGGACGTTTATCTATATTTGATAATTGTACATCAAGACCCAGGCATACACAGAATGCTACTCCCTTAGAGAGACATATCTTGGTGGCCCCTGAATGTGCGTGTGTGTCTGTGTGTGTGTGTGTGTCTGTGGGTGCTCGCATATCATATACGGCTGCCTGCGTAGCATTGGTTTTACCAAACACCCCGACAGTCTGTCAACCAGTAGTCTAGGCCAGGCAAACACTCTTGTGACTTCTCATGTGCTTATTTACATATGTACGTCAAAGTCACCCTGCTCATAAGGAGGTCTGCATGCGGTCGACCAACCCTGGCTTCTCTCTGGTTAAAAACTTCAACTCTTCTTTTAGGGTTAGGGTTAGGGTTAGGGAAAAAAAAAACTTAGAAAATAAAAACTTCAACTCTTCT
Organism: Tenrec ecaudatus; assembly: GCF_050624435.1. Taxonomy (NCBI): domain Eukaryota; kingdom Metazoa; phylum Chordata; class Mammalia; order Afrosoricida; family Tenrecidae; genus Tenrec; species Tenrec ecaudatus. The sequence goes on from NC_134532.1 coordinate 49,427,465, forward strand.
TACGGCCGAAAAGTATGGGTCCAGCTTTCATTGCTCTAAATCAGTTTCCTGATTTTTAAAAAAATTTTAACATCGGTTTCATATACAGAATAATGTATTTTAAAGATACTGACGGATGTTCAGGTTGGGTGTGCGCAAATGGTGACTCCTGTGGGTCTGTGAGTGTGTACGTGTGCTTGCATATCACAAGAGTCTCTGTGTAGCGTAGGATTTACCAAACACCTTGGAGGTCAGTCGGCCAGTGGTCTAGGTCAGGAAAACAGTGTGGAACCTTCTGATAACCGACTTACAAATGTTTCTCAAATTGGAGCTGCTCATAGGAGCTGTGCAGGCTGTCAACCAATTCAGGCTACTCAATGGCTAACAAATTCACCTCCTCCTAGGATGCAATAATTCTGGGCCTTGTTTCATTTCTCACGTGTTTCAGGATTCTCTTTAATTATTAATTTTATAGTCAGATTTTTATATTGAAGAATGGTATTTAAAGACACTTGAGATTTTCTTGCTGTGCAAGTCCAAATGTTAACACCTGCGTGTGTGTGTGTGTGTGTGTGTGTGTGTTTTGTGTAAACCTGAGTAAGGAAGATGACTGATGACCAGGAAGGGCCCTAAGTGGCAGGAAGACACAGAACCTCAGGTGGTGCAAAAGCCATAGCAAATACCGGAGGTTGGCACAACATGCCAATAATATAGACCTAGAAGCAGCTGCTGCATGAGATGACCCGCAAAACTATTTCACATCGTACACTCTCTGAAAATTATTCCCAGAACCACTCATGAACTCAAAGATGATAGGATCTTACGTGTGAGATGGGATCACTGTGATGTACCCTTCCTTGAAATCGCCACTGATCTTCCCTGCAAAATGTTGATGAAAGATCTGTACTGATCTGCCTAGCAAAATTGCTCATCTGTCTATCAAGATGCTGGGAGAAGTCCTGTCCAGATCTTCCTTGAAGGATGCCCTCGATCTCCCATGCAAGATGGTGATAGAAGTCCTAATATGGTGTTCCTAGTAGGAGGTCTTACTTGCAAGTTGTGGGAGAACCTCCTCTGAACTCTCTTTCGCGATGTCGTTCATATTTCTTCATGGCGCTGAAAGAAGTCCTACTCTGATCTTCCCTATCTGCCTTGCAAGATGCTGATAGAAGACCTGATATGATCTTCCTCGCGAGATGCTGCAGCTCTTCCCTACAAGTTGCCAGAGAAACACTGTTCTGAACTGTCTTGCAAGATATCCCCGGTCTCCTTTAGCAGGGGCTGAGAACAAACCTGCTCTGATCTTCTTTTAAAGATGTTTCCATCAGCCTTTCAAGATGCTGGTGGAAGACCAGGTCTGATCTGTCATGCCAGATTTTCCGGATCTTCTTACCAAGAGGCTGATACAACAGTTGCTCTAATCTTCCTTGCAAGATATGCCTGGGCTTCTGATGTGCCATGCAAGGTATTGCTGATGTTCCTTGCAAGATGCTGGTACAAGACCTGCTCTGATCTTCCTCGCAAGCAATCCCTAGTCTTTCTTTCACTGTGCTGAGGGAAGACCCTCTCTGGTCTTTCTGCAAGATTTTGCTGAACCACCTTGCAACATGCTGACAGAATACCTGCTCTGAACTTTTTGCAAGATGTCGCCGATCTTCCTTGGAACACGCTGATACATGACCTGGTGTGATATTCCATGCAAAATATCCCTCGTCTTCCTTAAATCCTGCTGAGATAGGACCTGTTCTGATCTTCTTGCAACATGCTTCTGATCTGCCTTGCAAGATGGTGATGGAAGACGTGCTCTGATCTTCCTTGCAGAAGTGTATGATCATGTTTGCAATATACAAGGACTGCTCTGCTCTTCCTTGCAAAATGCTGCTGATCTTTCTTTGTTAGATGCTGATAGGAGAGCTTCTCTGCTCTTCCTTGCCAAGACGTGCCAGATATTCCTTGCAAGATGCTGGGAGGAGACCTGGTCTAATCTCCCTACCAAGATATTGCAGATTCTCCATAGAAGATGCTAATAGAAGACCTGTGCCAATCAATCTTGCAAGACATCACTGATCTGTTTGGTAGGATAGAAGACCTGCTCTGATCTCCCTTGGATGTGACTACTGATCATCCTTGCAAGATGTTGAAGCCAACCTGACGGAGAAGTTAAAATGTGCGCATGCATCTCCGCTTTGAAAACGTCTGAACCCAGTTCCGGCATCAGGAGTCGCATATGTGGGTGAAATAATTCTTCCTACTCCTCCCTGGAAAATTTTGGATAGGTATGCATAGGGATGACAACTCTTTTTTCTCTTCTCATGTTTGCTTCAAAAGATTTGTAGGAAAAAAATGGGACTTTCATATATATTTGAAAATTGTACACCCAGACACTGGCATACACATAATGCTACTCCCTTAGAGAGACATGTTTGCAATGCCCTGAATGCGTGTGTGTGTGTGTGTGTGTGTGTGTGTGTGTGTTTTGTGTAAACCTGAGAAAGACAGATTACTGGTGACCAGGCAGGGCCCTATCCGGAAGGCAGACACAGAAATTCAGGTGGTGCAAAAGACATAGCATAATCCGGTGGTATGCACAACATGCCTATAATATTGACCTAGAAGCAGCTGCTCCATGAGATGACCTGCAAAGCTATTTTGCATAGTACCCTCTCTGTAAATTATTCCCAGTACCACTCCCAAACTCAGATGATAGGATCTTACGTGTGAGATGGGATCACTGTGATGTACCCTTCCTTGAAAACGCCACTGATCTTCCCTGCAAAATGCTGATGAAAGATCTGCACTGATCTGCTTTGCAAAATTGCTCATCTGTCTATCAAGATGCTGGGAGAAGTCCTGCCCAGATCTTCCTTGAAAGATGTCCTCGATCTGCCATGCAAGATGGTGACAGAAGTCCTAATACGGTGTTCCAAGTAAGAGGTCTTCCTTGCAAGATGCTGGGAGAACCTCCTCTGAACTCTCTTTAGAGATGTGGTTCATATTTATTCATGGAGCTGAAAGAAGTCCTTCTCTGATCTTCCCTATATGCCTTGCAAGATGCCAATAGAAGACCTGCCATGATCTTTCTCACAAGATGCTGCAGCTCTTTCCTGCAAGTTGCCAGAGAAGCACTGCTCTGAACTGCCTTGCAAGATAACCCCTATAACCCTTAGCAGGTACTGAGAGCAATCCTGTTCTGATTCCTTTCAAGATGCTTCCATCAACCTTGCAAGATGCTGGTGGAAGACCTGCTCTGATCTGCCATGCCAGATTTTGCGGATCTTCTTACCAAGAGGCTGATTTAACACTTGCTGTGATCTTCCTTGCAAGATATGACTGGGCTTCTGATGTGTCATGCAACATCTTGCTGATCTTCCTTGCAAGAGGTGCCTGGCCTTCTGATCTACCATGCAAGGTATTGCTGATCTTCCTTGCATGATGCTGCTACAAGACCTGCTCTGATCTTCCTCACAAGAAATCCCTGGTCGTCCTTTCGCTGTGCTGAGGGACGACCCACTCTGATCTTTTTGGCAAGATTTTGCTGATGTGCCTTGAAAGATGCTGACAGAAGACCTGCTCTGACCTGCCTTGGAAGATGTCGCCGATCTTCCTTGGAACACGCTGATACATGACCTGGTGTGATATTCCATGCAAAATATCCCTCGTCTTCCTTAAATCATGCTGAGATAGGACCTGTTCCGATCTTCTTGCAACATGCTTGTGATATGCCTTGCAAGGAGGTGATGGAAGACGTGCTCTGATCTTCCTTGTAGATCTGGATGATCACGTTTGCAATATACAAGGCCTCCTCTGGTATTCCTTGCAAAACGCTGCTGATCTTCCTTGTAAGATGCTGATAGGAGAGCTTCTCTGCTCTTCCTTGCCAAGACGTGCCAGATATTCCTTGCAAGATGCTGGGAGGAGACCTGGTCTAATCTCCCTACCAAGATATTGCAGATTCTCCAAAGAAGATCCTGGTAGAAGACTTGTATGAATCATCCTTGCAAGACATCACTGATTTGTTTGGTAAGATAGAAGATCTGCTCTGATCTTCCTTGGATGTGACTACTGATCATCCTTGCAAGATGCTGAAGCCAACCTGATGGGGAAGTTAAAATTTGCGCATGCATGTCCTCCTTGAAAAGGTCTGAACCCAGTTCCGGCATCAGGAGTCGCATATGTGGGTGAAATAATTCTTCCTACTCCTCCCTGGAAAATTTTGAATAGGTAAGCATAAGGATTACAACTCTTTTTTCTCTTCTTATGTTTGCTTCAAAAGATTTGTAACAAAAAAATGGGACTTTTCATATAAGGGCTGGAGGTACAGGGAATCCAGGGTGGATGATACCTTCAGGACCAAGGGTGTGAGGGATGATGCTGGGAGAGTGGAGGGTGAGTTGGTTGGAAAGTGGAGGGTGAGTGGGTTGGAACTGATTAAAAGGATCCACATGTGACCTCTTTCCTGGGAGAGGGACAGCAGAGAGGGGGGGAAGGGAGACTCCGGATAGGGCAAGATATGACAAAATAACGATGTATAAATTACCAGTGGCACATGAGGGAGGGGGGAAAGGGAAGGGAGGGGAAAAAAAAGAGGACCTGATGCAAGGGGCTTGGGTGGAGAGCAAATGCCTTGAGAATGATTGGGGCGGGGAATGTATGGATATGCTTTATACAATTGATGTATGTATGTACGGATGGTGATAAGAGTTGTATGAGTCCCTAATAAAATGTAAAAAAAAGAAAAGAGGAGAAAAAAATGATTAGGGCAAAAAAATGGGACTTTTATCTATATTTGATAATTGTTCATCCAGACACTGGCATGCACGGAATGTTACTCCCTTAGAGAGACATTTTTGTGGGGCCCTGAGTGCGTGCGTGCGTGCGTGTGTGTGTGTGTGTGTGTGTGTGTGTATTGTGTAAAACTGAGTAAGACAGATGACTGATGTCATACCGGACACTAACCGGCAGGCAGACACAGAATCTCAGCTTGTGCAAAAGACATTGCATAATCCGGTGGTTAGAACAACATGCCAGTTATAGAGACTTAGAAGCAGCTGCTGCATGAGATTACCCGCAAAGCTATTTTGCATTGTACCCTCTCTGAAAATTATTCCCAGTACCACTCCTGAACTCACAGATGATAGGATCTTACATGTGAGATGGGATCACTGTGATGTACCCTTCCTTGAAAACGCCACTGATTTTCCCTGCAAAATGCTGATAGAAAATCTACTCTGATCTGCCTTGCAAAATTGCTCATCTGTCTATCAAGATGCTGGGAGAAGTCCTGCCCAGATTTTCCTTGAAAGGTGCCCTCAATCTCACATGCAAGATGGTGACAGAAGTCCTAATATGGTGTTCCAAGTGAGAGGTCTTCTTTGCATGATGCTGGAAGAACATCCTCTGAACTGTTTTTCGCGCTGTCGTTCATATTTATTCATGGCGCTGAAAGAAGTCCTACTCTGATCTTCTCAATCTGCCTTGCAAGATGCTAATAGAAGACCTGCCATGATCTTTCTCGCAAGATGCTGCAGCCCTTTCTGCAAGTTGGCAGAGAATCACTGCTCTCAACTGCCTTGCAAGATATCCCTCATCTCCCGTAGCAGGTGCTGAGAGAAATCCTGCTATGATCTTTCTTTCAAGATGCTTCCATCAGCCTTGCAAGATGCTGGTGGAAGACCTGGTCTGATCTGCCATGCCAGATTTTGCCGACCTTCTTACCAAGAGGCTGATACAACACTTGCTCTGATCTTCCTTGCAAGATATGACTGGGCTTCTGATGTGTCATGCAACATCTTGTTGACCTTCCTTGCAAGATTTTCCCGGCCTTCTGATCTGCCATGCAAGATATTGCTGATCTTCCTTGCAAGATGCTGGTACAAGACCTGCTCTGATCTTCCTCACAAGCAATCCCTGGTCTTCCTTTCGTGGTGCTGAGGGAAGACTCACTCTGATTTTTCTGCCAAGATTTTCCTGAACCGCCTTGCAACATGCTGACCAAAAACCGCCTCTGACCTGCCTTGCAAGATGCCGCCGATCATCCTTGGAACATGCTGATATATGACCTGGTGTGATATTCCATGTACAATATCCCTTGTCTTCCTTAAGTCGTGCCGAGATAGGACCTGTTCTGATCTTCTTGCTACATGCTTCTCTTATGCCTTGCAAGATGGTGATGGAAGACGTGCTCTGATTTCCTTGTAGATGTGGATGATCATGTTTGCAATATACAAGGCCTGCTCTGGTCTTCCTTGCAAAATGCTGCTGATCTTCCTTGGAAGATCCTGATAGGAGAGTTTCTCTGCTCCTCCTTGCCAAGACGTGCCAGATATTCCTTGCAAGATGCTGGGAGGAGACCTGGTCTAATCTCCCTACCATGATATTGCAGATTCTCCATAGAAGATGCTGATAGAAGACCTGTGCCAATCAACCTTGCAAGACATCACTGATCTGTTTGCTAAGATAGAGGACCTGCTCTGATCTTCTTGGATGTGACTACTGATCATCCTTGCAAGATGCTGAGGCCCACCTGATGGAGACGTTCAAATGTGCGCATGCATCTCCTCCTTGAAAACGTCTGAGCCCAGGTCAGGCATCAAGGGTCGCATATGTAGGTGAAATAATTCTTCCTCCTCCTGTCTGGAAATTTTTGGATAGGTATGCATAGGGATCACAAATCTTTTTTCTCTTCTTATGTTTGCTTGAAAAGATTTGTAGGAAAAAAATGGGACTTTTAAGGGCACATGGTGGAGGGGGCTAAGGAGAGGAGGGGAAAATAAAGATGACCTGATGCAAGGTGCTTAAGTGGAGAGCAAATGCTTTGAGAATGATTGGGGCAGGGAATGTATGGATGTGCTTTATACAATTGATGTATGTATATGTATGGATTTTAGTAAGAGGTGTATGAGTCCCTAATAAAACGTAAAAAAAGAAAAGAGGAGAAAAAATGATTAGGCATAGACTGTACAGATGTGTTTTATACAACTGATGTATGTATATGTATGAACTGTGATAAGAATTTTATGAGCCTCAATAAATTTTTAAGAAAATAAAATAAAATAAAATTTTTAAAATGGGACTTTTATCTATATTTGATAACTGTTCATCAAGAGCCAGGCATACACAAAATACTACTACCTAAGAAAGACATGTTTGGGTGGCCCTGAATGCGTGTGTGTGTGTGTGTGTGTGTGTGTGTGTGTGTGTGTGTGTGTTCTGTAAACCTGAGTAAGACAGATGACTGTTGACCTGTTAGGGCCCTAACCGGCAGGCTGGCACAGAAACTCAGGTGGTGCAAAAGCCATAGCAAATACGGGAGGTAGGCACAACATGTAAATAATATAGACCTAGAAACAGATGCTGCATGAGATGACCCGCAAAGCTATTTCGCATCGTAAACTCTCCGAAAATTATTCCCAGAACCACTCACGAACTCACAGATGATAGGATCTTACGTGTGAGATGGGATCACTGTGATGTACCCTTCCTTTAAAACGCTACTGATCTTCCCTGCAAAATGCTGATAGAAGATCTGCACTGATCTGCCTTGCAAAATTGCTCATCTGTCTATCAAGATGCTGGGAGAAGTCCTGCCCAGATCTTCCTTGAAAATGCCGTCGATCTGCCATGCAAGATGGTGACAGAAGTCCTAATACGGTGCTCCAAGTAAGAGTTCTTCCTTGTAAGATGCTGGGAGAACCTCCTCTGAACTCTCTTTAGAGATGTCATTCATATTTCTTCATGGCGCTGAAAGAAGTCATACTCTGATCTTCCTGATCTGCCTTGCAAGATGCTGATAGAAGACCTGCCATGATCTTCCTCGCGAGATGCTGCAGCTCTTTCCTGCAAGTTGCCAGAGAAGCACTGCTCTCAACTGCCTTGCAAGATAACCCCTATAACACTTAGCAAGTACTGAGAGCAATCCTGCTCTGATTACTTTCAAGATGCTTCCATCAACCTTGCAAGATGCTGGTGGAAGACCTGGTCTGATCTGCCATGCCAGATTTTGCGGATCTTCTTACCAAGAGGCTGATTTAACACTTGCTCTGATCTTCCTCGCAAGATATGACTGGGCTTCTGATCTGTCATGCAACATCTTGCTGATCTTCCTTGCAAGATGTGCCTGGCCTTCTGATCTGCCATGCAAGGTATTGCTGATCTTCCTTGCAAGATGCTGGTACAAGACCTGCTCTGATCTTCCTCACAAGCAATCCCTGGTCTTCCTTTCGTGGTGCTGAGGGATGACCCGCTCTGATCTTTCTGCCAAGATTTTCCTGAACCGCCTTGCAACATGCTGACAGAAAACCTCCTCTGACCTGAATTGCAAGATGTCGTCGATCTTCGTTGGAACACGCTGATACGTGACCTGGTGTGATATTCCATGTACAATATCCCTTGTCTTCCTTAAATCGTGCTTAGGTAGGACCTGTTCTGATCTTCTTGCTACATGCTTCTGATATGCCTTGCAAGATGGAGATGGAAGACGTGCACTGATTTCCTTGTAGATGTGGATGATCATGTTTGCAATATACAAGGACTGCTCTGGTCTTCCTTGCAAAATGCTGCTGATCTTCCTTGGAAGATCCTGATAGGAGAGCCTCTCTGCTCTCCCTTGCCAAGACATGCCAGATATTCCTTGCAAGATGCTGGGAGGAGACCTGGTCTAATCTCCCTACCATGATATTGCAGATTCTCCATAGAAGATGCTGATAGAAGACCTGTGCCAATCAACCTTGCAAGACATCACTGATCTGTTTGCTAAGATAGAAGACCTGCTCTGATCTTCTTGGATGTGACTACTGATCATCCTTGCAAGATGCTGAGGCCCACCTGACGGAGACGTTCAAATGTGCGCACGCATCTCCTCCTTGAAAACGTCTGAACCCAGATCAGGCGTCAAGGGTCGCATATGTGGGTGAAATAATTCTTCCTCCTCCTGTCTGGAAATTTTTGGATAGGTATGCATAGGGATCACAAATCTTTTTTCTCTTCTTATGTTTGCTTGAAAAGATTTGTAGGAAAAAATGGGACTTTTAAGGGCACATGAGGGAGGGGGCTAAGGAGAGGATGGGAAAAAAAAAGATGACCTGATGCAAGGGGCTTAAGTGGAGAGCAAATGCTTTGAGAATGATTGGGGCAGGGAATGTATGGATGTGCTTTATACAATTGATGTATGTATATGTATGGATTGTGATAACAGGTGTATGAGTCCCTAATAAAATGTAAAAAAAGAAAAGAGGGGAAAATGATTATGGCAAAGACTGTACAGATGTGCTTTATACAATTGATGTATGTATATGTATGAACTGTGATAAGAATTGTATGAGCCCCCTAATAAATTCTTAAAATTAATAAAATAAATTTTAAAAAATGTAAAAAAAGAAAAGAGGAGAAAAAATGATTAGGTAAAGACTGTACAGATGGGTTTTTTCAACTGATGTATGTATATGTATGAACTGTGATAAGAATTTTATGAGCCTCAATAAATTTTTAAGAAAATTAAATTAAATTTTTAAAATGGGACTTTTATCTATATTTGATAATTGTTCATCAAGAGCGAGGCATACACAAAATGCTACTCCCTTAGAAAGACATGTTTGGGTGGCCCTGAATGCATGTGTGTGTGTATGTGTGTGTGTGTGTGTGTTTGTGTGTGTGTTCTGTAAACCTGAGTAAGACAGATGACTGTTGAACTGTTAGGGCCCTAACCGGCAGGCTGGCAAAGAAACTCAGGTGGTACAAAAGACATAGCAAATACCGGAGGTAGGCACAACATGCCAATAATATAGACCTAGAAACAGATGCTGCATGAGATGACCCGCAAAGCTATTTCGCATCGTAAACTCTCTGAAAATTATTCCCAGAACCACTCACGAACTCAAAGATGATAGGATCTTACGTGTGAGATGGGATCACTGTGATGTACCCTTCCTTTAAAACGCTACTGATCTTCCCTGCAAAATGCTGATAGAAGATCTGCACTGATCTGCCTTGCAAAATTGCTCATCTGTCTATCAAGATGCTGGGAGAAGTCCTGCCCAGATCTTCCTTGAAAATGCCGTCGATCTGCCATGCAAGATGGTGACAGAAGTCCTAATACGGTGTTCCAAGTAAGAGGTCTTCCTTGCAAGATGCTGGGAGAACCTCCTCTGAACTCTCTTTAGAGATGTCGTTCATATTTCTTCATGGCGCTGAAAGAAGTCATACTCTGATCTTCCTGATCTGCCTTGCAAGATGCTGATAGAAGACCTGCCATGATCTTCCTCGCGAGATGCTTCCACTCTTCCCTGCAAGTTGCCAGAGAAGCGCTGCTCTGAACTGCCTTGCAAGATATCTCCGTTCGCCCTTACCAGGTGCTGAGAGCAAACCTGCTCTGATCATCGTTTCAAGATGCTTCCATCAGCCTCGCAAGATGCTGACGGAAGAACTGGTCTGATCTGCCATGCCAGATTTTGCCGACCTTCTTACCAAGAGGCTGATACAACACTTGCTCTGATCTTCCTTGCAAGATATGACAGGGCTTCTGATGTGTCATGCAACATCTTGTTGATCTTCCTTGCAAGATGTTCCTGGCCTTTTGATCTGCCATGGAAGATATTGCTGATCTTACTTGTAAGATGCTGGTACAAGACCTGCTCTGACTTTCCTCAAAAGCAATCCACGGTCTTCCTTTCGCGGTGCTGAGGGAAGACCCGCTCTGATCTTTCTTTGCTGAACCGCCTTGCAACATGCTGACAGAAAACCGGCTCTGACCTGTCTTGCAAGATGTCACTGATCTTCTTTGGAACATGCTGATACATGACATGGTGTGATATTCCATCCAAAATATATCTCTTCTTCCTTACATCGTGCTGAGATAGGACCTGTTCTGATCTTCTTGCAAAATGCTTCTGATATGCCTTGCAAGATGGTGATGGAAGACGTGCTCTGATCTTCCTTGAAGATGTGTATGATCATGTTTGCAATATACAAGGCCTGCTCTGCTCTTCCTTGCAAAATGCTGCTCATCTTCTTTGTTAGATGCTGATAGGAGAGCTTCTCTGCTCTTCCTTGCCAAGACGTGCCAGATATTCCTTGCAAGATGCTGGGTGGAGACCTGGTCTAATCTCCCTACCATGATATTGCAGATTCTCCATAGAAGAAGCTGATAGAAGACCTATGCCAATCACCCTTGCAAGACATCACTGATCTGTTTGGTAGGATAAAAGACCTGCTGTGATCTCCCTTGGATGTGACTACTGATCATCCTTGCAAGATGCTGAGGCCAACCTGACGGAGAGGTTAAAATGTGCGCATGCATCTCCGTCTTGAAAATGTCTGAACCCAGTTCAGACATCAGGAGTCGCATATGTCAGAGAAAGAATTCTTCTTCCTCCACCCCGGAAAATTATGGATAGGTATGCATAGGGATCACAACTCTATTTTCTCTTCTTTTGGTTGCTTCAAAAGATTTGTAGAAAAAAATGGGACTTTTATCTATATTTGATAATTGTACATCCAGACACTGGCATACACAGAATGCTACTCCCTTAGAGAGACATGTTTGCGTGGCCCTGAATGCATGTGTGTGTGTGTGTGTGTGTGTGTGTGTGTGTGTGTGTGTGTGTGTTGTGTAAAACTGAGTAAGACAGATGACTGATGTCAGGCAGGGCCCTAACCGGCAGGCAGACAGAAACGCAGGTGGTGCAAAAGACATAGCATATACCCGAGGTAGGCACAACATGCGAATAATATAGACTTAGAAGCAGCTGCTGCATGAGAAGACCCGCAAAGCTTTTTCGCATTGTACCCTCTCTGAAAATTATTCCCAGTACCACTCCTGAACTCACAGATGATGGGATCTTACGTGTGAGATGGGATCACTGTCATGTAACCTTCCTTTAAAACGCCACTGATGTTCCCTGCAAAATGGTGATGAAAGATTTGCACTGATGTGCCTTGCAAAATTCCTCATCTGTCTATCAAGATGCTGGGAGAAGTCCTGCCCAGATCTTCCTTGAAAGATGCCCTTGATCTCCCATTCAAGATGGTAACAGAAGTCTTAATATGGTGTTCCAAGTAAGAGGTCTTCCATGTAAGTTACTGGGAGAACCTCCTCTGAACTCTCTTTCAAGTTGTCGTTCATATTTCTTCATGGCCCTGAAAGAAGTCCTACTCTGATCTTCAATAACTGCCTTGCAAGATGCTGATAGAAGACCTGCCATGATCTTTCTCACAAGATGCTGCAGCTCTTTCCTGCAAGTTGCCAGAGAAGTACTGCTCTGAACTGCCTTGCAAGATAACCCCTATAACCCTTAGCACGTACTGAGAGCAATCCTGTTCTGATTCCTTTCAAGATGCTTCCATCAGCCTTGCAATATGCTGATGGAAGACCTGGTCAGATCTGCCATGCCAGATTTTGCGGATCTTCTTACCAAGAGGCTGATACAACACTTGCTCTGATCTTCCTTGCAAGATATGACAAGGCTCTGATATTTCATGCAACATCTTGCTGATCTTCCTTGCAAGATGTGCCTGGCCTTCTGATCTACCATGCAAGGTATTTCTGATCTTCCTTGCATGATGCTGGTACAAGACCTGCTCTTATCTTCCTCGCAAGCAATCCCTGGTCTTCCTTTCACCTTGCTGAGGGAAGACACGCTCTGATCTTTCTGGCAAGATTTTGCTGATGTGCCTGGAAAGATGCTGACAGAAGGCCTCCTCTGACTTGCCTTGCAAGATGTCGCCGATCTTCCTTGGAACACGCTGATACATGACCTACTGTGATATTCCATGCAAAATATCCCTCGTCTTCCTTAAATCATGCTGTGATAGAACCTTTTCCAATCTTCTTGCAACATGCTTCTGATATGCCTTGCAAGATGGTGATGGAAGACGTGCTCTGATTTTCCTTGTAGGTGTGGATGATCATGTTTGCAACATACAAGGCCTGCTCTGGTCTTCCTTGCAAAATGCTGCTTATCTTCCTTGGAAAATCCTGATAGGAGAGCTTCTCTGCTCTTCCTTGCCAAGACGTGCCAGATATTCCTTGCAAGATGCTGAGAGGAGACCTGGTCTAATCTCCCTACCAACATATTGCAGATTCTCCAAAGAAGATGCTGGTAGAAGACCTGTGCCAATCAACCTTGCAAGACATCACTGATCTGTTTGGTAGGATAGAAAACATGCTCTGATCTCCCTTGGATGTGACTACTGATCATCCTTGCAAGATGCTGAAGCCAACCTGACGGAGATGTTCAAATGTGCGCATGTATCTCAAACTTGAAAATGTCTGAACCAATTCATGCATCAGGAGTCGCATTTGTGGGTGAAATATTTCCTCCTCCTCCTCTCTGGAAAATTTTGAATAGGTATGCATAGGGATCACACTCTTTTTTCTCTTCTTATGTTTGCTTCAAAAGATTTGTAGAAAAAATGGGACTTTTATCTATATTTGATAATTGTACATCAAGACCCGGGCATACACAGAATGCTACTTCCTTATAGAGACATATTTGGTGCCCCTTGAATGTGCGTGTGTGTCTGTGTGTGTGTGTGTGTCTGTGTGTGCTCACACATCATATACGGCTGCTTACGTAGCATTGGTTTTACCAAACACCCCGACAGTCTGTCAACCAGTGGTCTAGGCCAGGCAAACACTCTTGTGACTTCTCATGTGCTTATTTACGTATGTACGTCAAAGTCACCCTGCTCATAAGGAGGTCTGCATGCAGTCGACCAACCCTGGCTTCTTTCTGATTAAAAACTTCAACTCTTCTTACTGCCGAATAGTATGGGTCCAGCTTTCATTGCTCTAAATCAGTTTCCTGATTTTTTTTTAAATTTTAACATCGGTTTCATATACAGAATAATGTATATTAAAGATACTGACGGTTGTTCTTGTTGGGTGTGCGAAAATGGTGACTCCTGTGGGTCTGTGTGTGTGTGAGTGTGTACATGTTCTTGCATATCACAAGAGTCTCTGTGTAGTGTAGGATTTACCAAACACCTTAGAAGTCAGTCGGCCAGTGGTCTAGGTCAGGAAAACAGTGTGGAACCTTCTGATATACCGACTTACAAATGTTTCTCAAATTGGAGCTGCTCAAAGGAGTTGTGCAGGCTGTCAACCAACTCAGGCTACTCAATGGCTAACAAATCCACCTCCTCCTAGGATGCAATAATTCTGGGCCTTGTTTCATTTCTCACGTGTTTCAGGATTCTCTTTAATTATTAATTTTATAGTCAGATTTTTATATTGAAGAATGTTATTTAAAGACACTTGAGATTTTCTTGCTGTGCAAGTCCAAATGTTAACACCTGCGTGTGTGTGCGTGTGTGTGTGTGTGTGTGTGTGTGTGTGTGTGTGTGTGTGGTGTAAACCTGAGTAAGGAAGATGACTGATGACCAGGAAGGGCCCTAAGTGGCAGGAAGACACAGAACCTCAGGTGGTGCAAAAGACATAGTAAATACCGGAGGTAGGCACAACATGCAAATAATATAGACCTAGAAGCGGCTGCTGCATGAGATGACACGCAAAACTATTTCACATCGTACACTCTCTGAAAATTATTCCCAGAACCATTCACGAACTCAAAGATGATAGGATCTTACATGTGAGATGGGATCACTGTGATGTACCCTTCCTTGAAAACGCCACTGATCTTCCCTGCAAAAAGCTGATGAAAGATCTGTACTGATCTGCCTAGCAAAATTGCTCATCTGTCTATCAAGATGCTGGGAGAAGTCCTGTCCAGATCTTCCTTGAAGGATGCCCTTGATCTCCCAAGCAAGATGGTGACAGAAGTCCTAATATGGTGTTCCTAGTAGGAGGTTTTACTTGCAAGTTGTGGGAGAACCTCCTCTGAACTCTCTTTCGCGATGTCGTTCATATTTCTTCATGGCGCTGAAAGAAGTCCTACTGTGATATTCCCTATCTGCCTTGCAAGATGCTGATAGAAGACATGCCATGATCTTCCTCGCGAGATGCTGCAACTCTTCCCTACAAGTTGCCAGAGAAACACAGTTCTGAACTGCCTTGCAAGATATCCCCGGTCACCCTTAGCAGGTGCTGAGAGCAAGCCTGCTCTGATCTTCTTTTAAAGATGTTTCCATCAGCCTTGCAAGTTGCTGGTGGAAGACCAGGTCTGATCTGCCATGCCAGATTTTCTGGACTTCTTACCAAGAGGCTGATACAACAGTTGCTCTAATCTTCCTTGCAAGATATGCCTGGGCTTCTGATGTGCCATTCAAGGTATTGCTGATCTTCCTTGCAAGATGCTGGTACAAGACCTGCTCTGATCTTCCTCGCAAGCAATCCCTAGTCTTCCTTTCGCCATGCTGAGGGAAGATCCTCTCTGGTCTTTCTCAAAGATTTTGCTGAACCGCCTTGCAACGTGCTGACAGGAGACCTGCTCTGACCTGCCTTGCAAGATGTCGCCGATCTTCCTTGGAACACTCTGATATATGACCTGGTGTGATATGCCATGCAAAATATATCTCGTCTTCCTTAAATCATGCTGAGATGGGACCTGTTCCGATCTTCTTGCAACATGCTTCTGATCTGCCTTGCAAGATGGTGATGGAAGACGTGCTCTGATCTTCCTTGCAGAAGTGTATGATCATGTTTGCAATATACAAGGACTGCTCTGCTCTTCCTTGCAAAATGCTGTTCATCTTTCTTTGTTAGATGCTGATAGGAGATCTTCTCTGCTCTTCCTTGCCAAGACGTGCCAGATATTCCTTGCAAGATGCTGGGAGGAGACCTGGTCTAATCTCCCTACCAAGATATTGCAGATTCTCCATAGAAGATGCTGATAGAAGACCTGTGCCAATCAATCTTGCAAGACATCACTGATCTGTTTGGTAGGATAGAAGACCTGCTCTTATCTCCCTTGGATGTGACTACTGATCATCCTTGCAAGATGTTGAAGCCAACCTGACGGAGAAGTTAAAATGTGCACATGCATCTCCGCTTTGAAAACGTCTGAACCCAGTTCCGGCATCAGGAGTCGCATATGTGGGTGAAATAATTCTTCCTACTCCTCCCTGTAAAATTTTGGATAGGTATGCATAGGGATCACAACTCTGTTTTCTCTTCTTATGTTTGCTTCAAAAGTTTTATAGGAAATAAATGGGACTTTCATATATATTTGAAAATTGTACATCCAGACACTGGCATACACAGAATGCTACTCCCTTAGAGAGACATGTTTGCATGGCCCTGAATGCGTGTGTGTGTGTGTGTGTGTGTGTGTGTTTTGTGTAAACCTGAGTAAGACAGATTACTGGTGACCAGGCAGGGCCCTAACCGGCAGGCAGACACAGAAACTCGGGTGGTGCAAAAGACATAGCATAATCCGGTTATATGCACAACATGCCTATAATATTGACCTAGAAGCAGCTTCTCCATGAGATGACCTGCAAAGCTATTTCGCATAGTACCCTCTCTGTAAATTATTCCCAGTACCACTCCCAAACTCACAGATGATAGGATCTTATGTGTGAGATGTGATCACTCTGATGTACCCTTCCTTGAAAACGCCACTGATCTTCCCTGCAAAATGCTGATGAAAGATCTGCACTGATCTGCTTTGCAAAATTGCTCATCTGTCTATCAAGATGCTGGGAGAAGTCCTGTGCAGATTTTCCTTGAAAGATGCCCTCGATCTCCAATGCAAGATGGTGACAGAAATACTAATATGGTGTTCCAAGTAAGAGGTCTTCCTTGCAAGATGCTGGGAGAACCTCCTCTGAACTCTCTTTCGAGATGTCGTTCATATTTATTCATGGCGACGAAAGAAGTCCTTCTCTGATCTTCCCTATCTGCCTTGCAAGATTCTAATAGAAGACCTGCCATGATCTTTCTCACAAGATGCTGCAGCTCTTTCCTGCAAGTTGCCAGAGAAGCACTGCTCTGAACTGCCTTGCAAGATAACCCCTATAACCCTTAGCAGGTACTGAGAGCAATCGTGCTCTGATTACTTTCAAGATGCTTTGATCAACCTTGCAAGATGCTGATGGAAGACCTGGTCTGATTTTCCATGCCACATTTGGCGGATCTTCTTACCAAGAGACTGATACAACACTTGCTATGATCTTCCTTGCAAGATATGACAGGGTTCTGATCTGTCATGCAACATCTTTCTGATCTTCCTTGTAAGATGTGCCTGGCCTTCTGATATGCCATGCAAGGTATTGGTGATCTTCCCTGCATGATGCTGGTACAAGACATGCTCTCATTTTCCTCACAAGCAATCCCTGGTCATCTTTTTGCGGTGCTGAGGGAAGACCCACTCTGATCTTTCTGGCAAGATTTTGCTGATGTGCCTTGAAAGATGCTGACAGAAGACCTGCTCTGACCTGCATTGCAAGATGTCGCCGATCTTCCTTGGAACACGCTGATACATGACCTGGTGTGATAATCCATCCGAAATATATCTCGTCTTCCTTACATCGTGCTGAGATAGGACCTGTTCCGATCTTCTTGCAAACTGCTTGTGATATGCCTTGCAAGGTGGTGATGGAAGACGTGCTCTGATCTTCCTTGTAGATGTGGATGATCACGTTTGCAATATACAAGGGCTGCTCTGGTATTCCTTGCAAAATGCTGCTGATCTTCCTTGGATGATGCTGATAGGAAAGCTTCTCTGCTCTTCCTTGCCAAGACGTGCCAGATATTCCTTGCAAGATGCTGGGATGTGACCTGGTCTAATCTCCCTACCAACATATTGCAGATTCTCAAAAGAAGATGCTGGTAGAAGACCTGTGTAAATCATCCTTGCAAGACATCACTGATTTGTTTGGTAATATAGAAGACCTACTCTGATCTCCCTTGGATGTGACTACTGATCATGCTTGCAAGGTGCTGAAGCCAACGTGACGGAGAAGTTAAAATTTGCGCATGCATCTCCGCCTTGAAAAGGTCTGAACCCAGTTCCGGCATCAGGAGTCGCATATGTGGGTGAAATAATTCTTCCTACTCCTCCTTGGAAAATTTTGAATAGGTATGCATAGGGATTACAACTCTTTTTTATCTTCTTATGTTTGCTTCAAAATGTTTGTAGGAAAAAAATGGGACTTTTCATATGAGGGTTGGAGGTACAGGGAATCCAGTGTGGATGATACCTTCAGGACCAAGGGTGTGAGGGACGATGCTGGGAGAGTGGAGGGTGATTGGGTTGGAAAGTCGAGGGTGAGTGGGTTGGAACTGATTACAAGGATCCACATGTGACCTCTTTCCTGGGAGAGGGACAGCAGAGAGGGGGGGAAGGGAGACTCCGGATAGGGCAAGGTATGACAAAATAACGATGTATAAATTACCAGTGGCACATGAGGGAGGGGGGAAAGGGAAGGGAGGGGAAAAAAAAGAGGACCTGATGCAAGGGGCTTGGGTGGAGAGCAAATGCCTTGAGAATGATTGGGGCAGGGAATGTATGGATATGCTTTATACAATTGATTAATGTATATGTATGGATGGTGATAGGAGTTGTATGAGTCCCTAATAAAATGTAAAAAAAGAAAAGAGGAGAAAAAATGTTTAGGGCAAAAAAATGGGACTTTTCTCTATATTTGATAATTGTTCATCCAGACACTGGCATACACGGAATGCTACTCCCTTAGAAAGACGTGTTTCTGTGGCCCTGAGTGCGTGCGTGTGTGTGTGTGAGTGTGTGTGTGTGTGTGTGTATTGTGTAAAACTGAGTAAGACAGATGACTGATGTCATACAGGGCCCTGACCGGCAGGCAGACACAGAATCTCAGCTTGTGCAAAAGACATAGCATAATCCGGTGGTAAGAACAACATGCCAGTTATAGAGACTCAGAAGCAGCTGCTGCATGAGATGACCCGCAAAGGTATTTTGCATACTACCCTCTCTGAAAATTATTCCCAGTACCACTACTGAACTCACAGATGATAGGATCTTACATGTGAGATGGGATCGCTGTGATGTACCCTTCCTTGAAAACGCCACTGATTTTCCCTGCAAAATGCTGATAGAAGATCTGCTCTGATCTGCCTTGCAAAATTGCTCATCTGTCTATCAAGATGCTGGGAGAAGTCCTGCCCAGATCTTCCTTGAAAGATGCCCTCGATCTCCCATGCAAGATGGTGACAGAAGTCCTAATATGGTGTTACAAGTAAGAGGTCTTCCTTGCATGATGCTGGAAGAACATCCTCTGAACTGTTTTTCGCGCTGTCGTTCATATTTATTCATGGCGCTGAAAGAAGTCAAACTCTGATCTTCTCAATCTGCCTTGCAAGATGCTAATAGAAGACCTGCCATGATCTTTCTCGCAAGATGCTGCTGCCCTTTCTGCAAGTTGCCAGAGAAGCACTGCTCTGAACTGCCTTGCAAGATATCTCCGGTCACCCTTAGCAGGTGATGAGAGCACACCTGCTCTGATTTCCCTTTCAAAAGGCTTCCATCAGCCTTGCAAGATGCTGATGGAAGACCTGGTCTGATCCGCCATGCCAGATTTTGCGGATCTTCTTACCAAGAGGCTGATTCAACACTTGCTCTGATCCTCCTTGCAAGATATGACTGGGCTTCTGACCTGTCATGCAACATCTTGCTGATCTTCCTTGCAAGATGTGCCTGGCCTTCTGAATTGCCATGCAAGATATTGCTGATCTTCCTTGCATGATGCTGGTACAGGACCTGCTCTGATCTTCCTCACAAGCAATCCCTGGTCGTCCTTTCGCGGTGCTGAGGGAAGACTCACTCTGATCTTTCTGACAAGATTTTGCTGAGATGCCTTGAAAGATGCTGACAGAAGACCTGCTCTGACCTGCCTTGCAAGATGTCGCCGATCTTCCATGGAACACACTGATACATGACCTGGTGTGAAATTCCATGCAAAATATCCATCGTCTTCCTTAAATCATGCTGTGATAGGACCTGTTCCAATCTTCTTGCACCATGCTTCTGATATGCCTTGCAAGATGGTGATGGAAGACGTGCTCTGATCTTCCTTGTAGATGTGTATGATCATGTTTGCAATATACAAGGCCTGCTCTGCTCTTCCTTGCAAAATGCTGCTGATCTTCCTTGGAAGATATTGATAGGAGAGCTTCTCTGCTCTTCCTTGCCAAGACGTGCCAGATATTCCTTGCAAGATTCTGGGAGGAGACCTGGTACCAAATCTCCCTACCAAGATATTGCAGATTCTCCATAGAAGATACTGGTAGAAGACCTGTGCCAATCAACCTTGCAAGACATGACTGATCTGTTTGGTAAGGTAGAAGACCTGCTCTGATCTCCCTTGGATGTGAGTACTGATCATCCTTGCAAAATGCTGAGGCCAACCTGACGGAGACGTTCAAATGTGCGCATGCATCTCTGCCTTGAAAAGGTCTGAATCCAGTTCAGGCATCAGGAGTTGCATATGTTGGTATAATAATTCTTTCTCCCCCTCTCTGGAAAATTTTGGATAGGTATGCATAGGGATCACAACTCTTTTTTCTCTTCTAATGTTTGCTTCAAAAGATTTGTAGGAAAAAATGGCCATTTATCTATATTAGATAACTGTACATCAAGACCCGGGCATACACAGAATGGTACTCCCTTAGAGAGACATATCTTGGTGGCCCCTGAATGTGCGTGTTTGTCTGTGTGTGTGTGTCTGTGTGTGCTTGTACATCATATACAGCTCCTTGCGTAGCATTGGTTTTACCAAACACCCTGACCGTCTGTCATCCAGTGGTCTAAGCCTGGCAAACAGTGTTGTGACTTCTCATGTGCTTATTTACGTATGTACGTCAAAGTCACCCTGCTCATAAGGAGGTCTGCATGCAGTCGACCAGCCCTGGTTCTCTCTGGTTAAAAACTTCAACTCTTCTTACTGCCGAATAGTGTGGGTCCAGCTTTCATTGCTCTAAATCAGTTTCCTGATTTTTTTTAATTTTAACATCGGTTTCATATACAGAATAATGTATTTTAAAGATACTGACGGATGTTCCTGTTGGGTGTGAGCAAATGGTGACTCCTGTGAGTCTGTGTGTGTGTGAGTGTGTACGTGCTTGCATGTCATACAAGAGTCTCTGTGTAGCATAGGATTTACCAAACACCTTAGAAGTCAGTCGGCCAGTGGTCTAGGTCAGGAAAACAGTGTGGAACCTTCTGATATGTTAACTTACAAATGTTTCTCAAATTGGAGCTTCTCATAGGAGCTGTGCATGCTGTCACCCAACTCAGGCTACTCAATGGCTAACAAATTCACCTCCTCCTAGGATGCAATTATTCTGGGTCTTCCTTCATTTCTCACGTGTTTCAGGATTCTCTTTAATTATTAATTTTATAATCAGATCTTTATATTGAAGATTTTTATTTAAAGACACTTGAGATTTTCTTGCTCTGCAAGTCCAAATGTTAACTCCTGTGTGTGTGCGCGCGCTCGTGTGTGTGTTTGTGTGTGTGTGTGTGTGTGTGTGTGCGTGTGCTGTGTAAACCTGAGTAAGACAGATGACTGATAACACAAAGGGCCCTAACCGGCAGGCAGACACAGAAACTCAGGTGGTGCAAAAGACATAGCATATACCGTAGGTAGGCACAACATGCCAATTATATAGACCTAGAAGCAGCTGCTGCATGAGATGACCCGCAAAGCTATTTCCCATTGTAAACTCTCCGAAAATTATTCCCAGTACCACTCACGAACTCACAGATGATGGGATCTTACGTGTGAGATTGGATCATTGTGATGTACCCCTCCTTGAAAACGCTACTGATATTCCCTGCAAAATGCTTATAAAAGATCTGCACTGATCTGCCTTGAAAATGGCTCATCTGTCTATCAAAATGCTGGGAGAAGTCCTGCCCAGATCTTCCTTGAAAATGCCGTCGATCTGCCATGCAAGATGGTGACAGAAGTCCTAATATTGTGTTCCAAGTAAGAGGTCTTCCTGGCAAGATGCTGGGAGAACCTCCTCTGAACTCTCTTTCAAGATGTCGTTCATATTTCTTCATGGCGCTGAAAGAAGTCCTACTCTGAACTTCTCTATCTGCCTTGCAAGATGCTGATAGAAGACCTGCCATGATCTTCCTCGCAAGATGCTGAAGCTCTTCTCTGCAAGTTGCCAGAGAAGCACTGCTCTGAACTGCCTGGCAAGATATCCCCGAGCGCACTTAGCAGGTGGTGAGAGCAAACCTGCTCTGATTCCTTTCAAGATGCTTCCATCAACCTTGCAAGATGCTGATGGAAGACCTGGTCTGATCTGCCATGCCAGATTTTTTGGATCTTCTTACCAAGAGGCTGATTCAACACTTGCTGTGATCTTCCTTGCAAGATTTGACTGGGCTCCTGATCTGTCATGCAACATCTTGCTGATCTTCCTTGCAAGATGTGCCTGGCCTTCTGAACTGCCATGCAAGATATTGCTGATCTTCCTTGCATGATGCTGGTACAGGAACTGCTCTGATCTTCCTCACAAGCAATCCCTGGTCGTCCTTTCGCGGTGCTGAGGGAAGACTCACTCTGATCTTTCTGACAAGATTTTGCTGAGATGCCTTGAAAGATGCTGACAGAAGACCTGCTCTGACCTGCCTTGCAAGATGTCGCCGATCTTCCTTGGAACACACTGATACATGACCTGGTGTGAAATTCCATGCAAAATATCCATCGTCTTCCTTAAATCATGCTGTGATAGAACCTGTTCCAATCTTCTTGCACCATGCTTCTGATATGCCTTGCAAGATGGTGATGGAAGACGTGCTCTGATCTTCCTTGTAGATGTGTATGATCATGTTTGCAATATACAAGGCCTGCTCTGGTCTTCCTTGCAAAATGCTGCTGATCCTCCTTGGAAGATTCTGATAGGAGAGCTTCTCTGCTCTTCCTTGCCAAGACGTGCCAGATATTCCTTGCAAGATTCTGGGAGGAGACCTGGTACCAAATCTCCCTACCAAGATATTGCAGATTCTCCATAGAAGATGCTGGTAGAAGACCTGTGCCAATCAACCTTGCAAGACATGACTGATCTGTTTGGTAAGGTAGAAGACCTGCTCTGATCTCCCTTGGATGTGGGTACTGATCATCCTTGCAAAATGCTGAGGTCAACCTGACGGAGACATTCAAATGTGCGCATGCATCTCTGCCTTGAAAAGGTCTGAATCCAGTTCAGGCATCAGGAGTTGCATATGTTGGTGAAATAATTCTTTCTCCCCCTCTCTGGAAAATTTTGGATAGGTATGCATAGGGATCACAACTCTTTTTTCTCTTCTAATGTTTGCTTCAAAAGATTTGTAGGAAAAAATGGCCTTTTATCTATATTAGATAATTGTACATCAAGACCCGGGCATACACAGAATGGTACTCCCTTAGAGAAACATATCTTGGTGGCCCCTGAATGTGCGTGTTTGTCTGTGTGTGTGTGTCTGTGTGTGCTTGTACATCATATACAGCTCCTTGCGTAGCATTGGTTTTACCAAACACCCTGACAGTCTGTCATCCAGTGGTCTAGGCCAGGCAAACAGTGTTGTGACTTCTCATGTGCTTATTTACGTATGTACGTCAAAGTCACCCTGCTCATAAGGAGGTCTGCATGCAGTCGACCAGCCCTGGTTCTCTCTGGTTAAAAACTTCAACTCTTCTTACTGCCGAATAGTGTGGGTCCAGCTTTCATTGCTCTAAATCAGTTTCCTGATTTTTTTAAATTTTAACATCGGTTTCATATACAGAATAATGTATTTTAAAGATACTGACGAATGTTCCTGTTGGGTGTGAGCAAATGGTGACTCCTGTGAGTCTGTGTGTGTGTGAGTGTGTACGTGCTTGCATATCATACAAGAGTCTCTGTGTAGCATAGGATTTACCAAACACCTTAGAAGTCAGTCGGCCAGTGGTCTAGGTCAGGAAAACAGTGTGGAACCTTCTGATATGTTAACTTACAAATGTTTCTCAAATTGGAGCTTCTCATAGGAGCTGTGCATGCTGTCACCCAGCTCAGGCCACTCAATGGCTAACAAATTCACCTCCTCCTAGGATGCAATTATTCTGGGTCTTCTTTCATTTCTCACGTGTTTCAGGATTCTCTTTAATTATTAATTTTATAATCAGATCTTTATATTGAAGATTGTTATTTAAAGACACTTGAGATTTTCTTGCTCTGCAAGTCCAAATGTTAACTCCTGTGTGTGCGCGCGCTCGTGTGTGTGTGTGTGTGTGTGTGTGTCTGTGTGTGTGTGTGTGCGTGTGCTGTGTACACCTGAGTAAGACAGATGACTGACAACACAAAGGGCCCTAACCGGCAGGCAGACACAGAAACTCAGGTGGTGCAAAAGACATAGCATATACCGTAGGTAGGCACAACATGCCAATTATATAGACCTAGAAGCAGCTGCTGCATGAGATGACCCGCAAAGCTATTTCCCATTGTAAACTCTCCGAAAATTATTCCCAGTACCACTCACGAACTCACAGATGATGGGATCTTACGTGTGAGATTGGATCATTGTGATGTGCCCCTCCTTGAAAACGCTACTGATATTCCCTGCAAAATGCTTATAAAAGATCTGCACTGATCTGCCTTGAAAATGGCTCATCTGTCTATCAAAATGCTGGGAGAAGTCCTGCCCAGATCTTCCTTGAAAATGCCGTCGATCTGCCATGCAAGATTGTGACAGAAGTCCTAATATGGTGTTCCAAGTAAGAGGTCTTCCTGGCAAGATGCTGGGAGAACCTCCTCTGAACTCTCTTTCAAGATGTCGTTCATATTTCTTCATGGCGCTGAAAGAAGTCCTACTCTGAACTTCTCTATCTGCCTTGCAAGATGCTGATAGAAGACCTGCCATGATCTTCCTCGCAAGATGCTGAAGCTCTTCTCTGCAAGTTGCCAGAGAAGCACTGCTCTGAACTGCCTGGCAAGATATCCCCGAGCGCACTAAGCAGGTGGTGACAGCAAACCTGCTCTGATTCCTTTCAAGATGCTTCCATCAACCTTGCAAGATGCTGATGGAAGACCTGGTCTGATCTGCCATGCCAGATTTTTTGGATCTTCTTACCAAGAGGCTGATTCAACACTTGCTGTGATCTTCCTTGCAAGATTTGACTGGGCTCCTGATCTGTCATGCAACATCTTGCTGATCTTCCTTGCAAGATGTGCCTGGCCTTCTGAACTGCCATGCAAGATATTGCTGATCTTCCTTGCATGATGCTGGTACAGGACCTGCTCTGATTTTCCTCACAAGCAATCCCTGGTCGTCCTTTCGCGGTGCTGAGGGAAGACTCACTCTGATCTTTCTGACAAGATTTTGCTGAGATGCCTTGAAAGATGCTGACAGAAGACCTGCTCTGACCTGCCTTGCAAGATGTCGCCGATCTTCCTTGGAACACACTGATACATGACCTGGTGTGAAATTCCATGCAAAATATCCATCGTCTTCCTTAAATCATGCTGTGATAGGACCTGTTCCAATCTTCTTGCACCATGCTTCTGATATGCCTTGCAAGATGGTGATGGAAGACGTGCTCTGATCTTCCTTGTAGATGTGTATGATCATGTTTGCAATATACAAGGCCTGCTCTAGTCTTCCTTGCAAAATGCTGCTGATCCTCCTTGGAAGATTCTGATAGGAGAGCTTCTCTGCTCTTCCTTGCCAAGACGTGCCAGATATTCCTTGCAAGATTCTGGGAGGAGACCTGGTACCAAATCTCCCTACCAAGATATTGCAGATTCTCCATAGAAGATGCTGGTAGAAGACCTGTGCCAATCAACCTTGCAAGACATGACTGATCTGTTTGGTAAGGTAGAAGACCTGCTCTGATCTCCCTTGGATGTGGGTACTGATCATCCTTGCAAAATGCTGAGGTCAACCTGACGGAGACATTCAAATGTGCGCATGCATCTCTGCCTTGAAAAGGTCTGAATCCAGTTCAGGCATCAGGAGTTGCATATGTTGGTGAAATAATTCTTTCTCCCCCTCTCTGGAAAATTTTGGATAGGTATGCATAGGGATCACAACTCTTTTTTCTCTTCTAATGTTTGCTTCAAAAGATTTGTAGGAAAAAATGGCCTTTTATCTATATTAGATAATTGTACATCAAGACCTGGGCATACACAGAATGGTACTCCCTTAGAGAAACATATCTTGGTGGCCCCTGAATGTGCGTGTTTGTCTGTGTGTGTGTGTCTGTGTGTGCTTGTACATCATATACAGCTCCTTGCGTAGCATTGGTTTTACCAAACACCCTGACAGTCTGTCATCCAGTGGTCTAGGCCAGGCAAACAGTGTTGTGACTTCTCATGTGCTTATTTACGTATGTACGTCAAAGTCACCCTGCTCATAAGGAGGTCTGCATGCAGTCGACCAGCCCTGGTTCTCTCTGGTTAAAAACTTCAACTCTTCTTACTGCCGAATAGTGTGGGTCCAGCTTTCATTGCTCTAAATCAGTTTCCTGATTTTTTTAAATTTTAACATCGGTTTCATATACAGAATAATGTATTTTAAAGATACTGACGAATGTTCCTGTTGGGTGTGAGCAAATGGTGACTCCTGTGAGTCTGTGTGTGTGTGAGTGTGTACGTGCTTGCATATCATACAAGAGTCTCTGTGTAGCATAGGATTTACCAAACACCTTAGAAGTCAGTCGGCCAGTGGTCTAGGTCAGGAAAACAGTGTGGAACCTTCTGATATGTTAACTTACAAATGTTTCTCAAATTGGAGCTTCTCATAGGAGCTGTGCATGCTGTCACCCAGCTCAGGCCACTCAATGGCTAACAAATTCACCTCCTCCTAGGATGCAATTATTCTGGGTCTTCTTTCATTTCTCACGTGTTTCAGGATTCTCTTTAATTATTAATTTTATAATCAGATCTTTATATTGAAGATTGTTATTTAAAGACACTTGAGATTTTCTTGCTCTGCAAGTCCAAATGTTAACTCCTGTGTGTGCGCGCGCTCGTGTGTGTGTGTGTGTGTGTGTGTGTCTGTGTGTGTGTGTGTGCGTGTGCTGTGTACACCTGAGTAAGACAGATGACTGACAACACAAAGGGCCCTAACCGGCAGGCAGACACAGAAACTCAGGTGGTGCAAAAGACATAGCATATACCGTAGGTAGGCACAACATGCCAATTATATAGACCTAGAAGCAGCTGCTGCATGAGATGACCCGCAAAGCTATTTCCCATTGTAAACTCTCCGAAAATTATTCCCAGTACCACTCACGAACTCACAGATGATGGGATCTTACGTGTGAGATTGGATCATTGTGATGTGCCCCTCCTTGAAAACGCTACTGATATTCCCTGCAAAATGCTTATAAAAGATCTGCACTGATCTGCCATGAAAATGGCTCATCTGTCTATCAAAATGCTGGGAGAAGTCCTGCCCAGATCTTCCTTGAAAATGCCGTCGATCTGCCATGCAAGATTGTGACAGAAGTCCTAATATGGTGTTCCAAGTAAGAGGTCTTCCTGGCAAGATGCTGGGAGAACCTCCTCTGAACTCTCTTTCAAGATGTCGTTCATATTTCTTCATGGCGCTGAAAGAAGTCCTACTCTGAACTTCTCTATCTGCCTTGCAAGATGCTGATAGAAGACCTGCCATGATCTTCCTCGCAAGATGCTGAAGCTCTTCTCTGCAAGTTGCCAGAGAAGCACTGCTCTGAACTGCCTGGCAAGATATCCCCGAGCGCACTTAGCAGGTGGTGACAGCAAACCTGCTCTGATTCCTTTCAAGATGCTTCCATCAACCTTGCAAGATGCTGATGGAAGACCTGGTCTGATCTGCCATGCCAGATTTTTTGGATCTTCTTACCAAGAGGCTGATTCAACACTTGCTGTGATCTTCCTTGCAAGATTTGACTGGGCTCCTGATCTGTCATGCAACATCTTGCTGATCTTCCTTGCAAGATGTGCCTGGCCTTCTGAACTGCCATGCAAGATATTGCTGATCTTCCTTGCATGATGCTGGTACAGGACCTGCTCTGATTTTCCTCACAAGCAATCCCTGGTCGTCCTTTCGCGGTGCTGAGGGAAGACTCACTCTGATCTTTCTGACAAGATTTTGCTGAGATGCCTTGAAAGATGCTGACAGAAGACCTGCTCTGACCTGCCTTGCAAGATGTCGCCGATCTTCCTTGGAACACACTGATACATGACCTGGTGTGAAATTCCATGCAAAATATCCATCGTCTTCCTTAAATCATGCTGTGATAGGACCTGTTCCAATCTTCTTGCACCATGCTTCTGATATGCCTTGCAAGATGGTGATGGAAGACGTGCTCTGATCTTCCTTGTAGATGTGTATGATCATGTTTGCAATATACAAGGCCTGCTCTAGTCTTCCTTGCAAAATGCTGCTGATCCTCCTTGGAAGATTCTGATAGGAGAGCTTCTCTGCTCTTCCTTGCCAAGACGTGCCAGATATTCCTTGCAAGATTCTGGGAGGAGACCTGGTACCAAATCTCCCTACCAAGATATTGCAGATTCTCCATAGAAGATGCTGGTAGAAGACCTGTGCCAATCAACCTTGCAAGACATGACTGATCTGTTTGGTAAGGTAGAAGACCTGCTCTGATCTCCCTTGGATGTGGGTACTGATCATCCTTGCAAAATGCTGAGGTCAACCTGACGGAGACATTCAAATGTGCGCATGCATCTCTGCCTTGAAAAGGTCTGAATCCAGTTCAGGCATCAGGAGTTGCATATGTTGGTGAAATAATTCTTTCTCCCCCTCTCTGGAAAATTTTGGATAGGTATGCATAGGGATCACAACTCTTTTTTCTCTTCTAATGTTTGCTTCAAAAGATTTGTAGGAAAAAATGGCCTTTTATCTATATTAGATAATTGTACATCAAGACCCGGGCATACACAGAATGGTACTCCCTTAGAGAAACATATCTTGGTGGCCCCTGAATGTGCGTGTTTGTCTGTGTGTGTGTGTCTGTGTGTGCTTGTACATCATATACAGCTCCTTGCGTAGCATTGGTTTTACCAAACACCCTGACAGTCTGTCATCCAGTGGTCTAGGCCAGGCAAACAGTGTTGTGACTTCTCATGTGCTTATTTACGTATGTACGTCAAAGTCACCCTGCTCATAAGGAGGTCTGCATGCAGTCGACCAGCCCTGGTTCTCTCTGGTTAAAAACTTCAACTCTTCTTACTGCCGAATAGTGTGGGTCCAGCTTTCATTGCTCTAAATCAGTTTCCTGATTTTTTTAAATTTTAACATCGGTTTCATATACAGAATAATGTATTTTAAAGATACTGACGAATGTTCCTGTTGGGTGTGAGCAAATGGTGACTCCTGTGAGTCTGTGTGTGTGTGAGTGTGTACGTGCTTGCATATCATACAAGAGTCTCTGTGTAGCATAGGATTTACCAAACACCTTAGAAGTCAGTCGGCCAGTGGTCTAGGTCAGGAAAACAGTGTGGAACCTTCTGATATGTTAACTTACAAATGTTTCTCAAATTGGAGCTTCTCATAGGAGCTGTGCATGCTGTCACCCAGCTCAGGCCACTCAATGGCTAACAAATTCACCTCCTCCTAGGATGCAATTATTCTGGGTCTTCTTTCATTTCTCACGTGTTTCAGGATTCTCTTTAATTATTAATTTTATAATCAGATCTTTATATTGAAGATTGTTATTTAAAGACACTTGAGATTTTCTTGCTCTGCAAGTCCAAATGTTAACTCCTGTGTGTGCGCGCGCTCGTGTGTGTGTGTGTGTGTGTGTCTGTGTGTGTGTGTGTGCGCGTGTGCTGTGTACACCTGAGTAAGACAGATGACTGACAACACAAAGGGCCCTAACCGGCAGGCAGACACAGAAACTCAGGTGGTGCAAAAGACATAGCATATACCGTAGGTAGGCACAACATGCCAATTATATAGACCTAGAAGCAGCTGCTGCATGAGATGACCCGCAAAGCTATTTCCCATTGTAAACTCTCCGAAAATTATTCCCAGTACCACTCACGAACTCACAGATGATGGGATCTTACGTGTGAGATTGGATCATTGTGATGTGCCCCTCCTTGAAAACGCTACTGATATTCCCTGCAAAATGCTTATAAAAGATCTGCACTGATCTGCCTTGAAAATGGCTCATCTGTCTATCAAAATGCTGGGAGAAGTCCTGCCCAGATCTTCCTTGAAAATGCCGTCGATCTGCCATGCAAGATTGTGACAGAAGTCCTAATATGGTGTTCCAAGTAAGAGGTCTTCCTGGCAAGATGCTGGGAGAACCTCCTCTGAACTCTCTTTCAAGATGTCGTTCATATTTCTTCATGGCGCTGAAAGAAGTCCTACTCTGAACTTCTCTATCTGCCTTGCAAGATGCTGATAGAAGACCTGCCATGATCTTCCTCGCAAGATGCTGAAGCTCTTCTCTGCAAGTTGCCAGAGAAGCACTGCTCTGAACTGCCTGGCAAGATATCCCCGAGCGCACTTAGCAGGTGGTGAGAGCAAACCTGCTCTGATTCCTTTCAAGATGCTTCCATCAACCTTGCAAGATGCTGATGGAAGACCTGCTCTGATCTGCCATGCCAGATTTTTTGGATCTTCTTACCAAGAGGCTGATTCAACACTTGCTGTGATCTTCCTTGCAAGATTTGACTGGGCTCCTGATCTGTCATGCAACATCTTGCTGATCTTCCTTGCAAGATGTGCCTGGCCTTCTGAACTGCCATGCAAGATATTGCTGATCTTCCTTGCATGATGCTGGTACAGGACCTGCTCTGATCTTCCTCACAAGCAATCCCTGGTCGTCCTTTCGCGGTGCTGAGGGAAGACTCACTCTGATCTTTCTGACAAGATTTTGCTGAGATGCCTTGAAAGATGCTGACAGAAGACCTGCTCTGACCTGCCTTGCAAGATGTCGCCGATCTTCCTTGGAACACACTGATACATGACCTGGTGTGAAATTCCATGCAAAATATCCATCGTCTTCCTTAAATCATGCTATGATAGGACCTGTTCCAATCTTCTTGCACCATGCTTCTGATATGCCTTGCAAGATGGTGATGGAAGACGTGCTCTGATCTTCCTTGTAGATGTGTATGATCATGTTTGCAATATACAAGGCCTGCTCTAGTCTTCCTTGCAAAATGCTGCTGATCCTCCTTGGAAGATGCTGATAGGAGAGCTTCTCTGCTCTTCCTTGCCAAGACGTGCCAGATATTCCTTGCAAGATTCTGGGAGGAGACCTGGTACCAAATCTCCCTACCAAGATATTGCAGATTCTCCATAGAAGATGCTGGTAGAAGACCTGTGCCAATCAACCTTGCAAGACATGACTGATCTGTTTGGTAAGGTAGAAGACCTGCTCTGATCTCCCTTGGATGTGGGTACTGATCATCCTTGCAAAATGCTGAGGTCAACCTGACGGAGACATTCAAATGTGCGCATGCATCTCTGCCTTGAAAAGGTCTGAATCCAGTTCAGGCATCAGGAGTTGCATATGTTGGTGAAATAATTCTTTCTCCCCCTCTCTGGAAAATTTTGGATAGGTATGCATAGGGATCACAACTCTTTTTTCTCTTCTAATGTTTGCTTCAAAAGATTTGTAGGAAAAAATGGCCTTTTATCTATATTAGATAATTGTACATCAAGACCCGGGCATACACAGAATGGTACTCCCTTAGAGAAACATATCTTGGTGGCCCCTGAATGTGCGTGTTTGTCTGTGTGTGTGTGTCTGTGTGTGCTTGTACATCATATACAGCTCCTTGCGTAGCATTGGTTTTACCAAACACCCTGACAGTCTGTCATCCAGTGGTCTAGGCCAGGCAAACAGTGTTGTGACTTCTCATGTGCTTATTTACGTATGTACGTCAAAGTCACCCTGCTCATAAGGAGGTCTGCATGCAGTCGACCAGCCCTGGTTCTCTCTGGTTAAAAACTTCAACTCTTCTTACTGCCGAATAGTGTGGGTCCAGCTTTCATTGCTCTAAATCAGTTTCCTGATTTTTTTAAATTTTAACATCGGTTTCATATACAGAATAATGTATTTTAAAGATACTGACGAATGTTCCTGTTGGGTGTGAGCAAATGGTGACTCCTGTGAGTCTGTGTGTGTGTGAGTGTGTACGTGCTTGCATATCATACAAGAGTCTCTGTGTAGCATAGGATTTACCAAACACCTTAGAAGTCAGTCGGCCAGTGGTCTAGGTCAGGAAAACAGTGTGGAACCTTCTGATATGTTAACTTACAAATGTTTCTCAAATTGGAGCTTCTCATAGGAGCTGTGCATGCTGTCACCCAGCTCAGGCCACTCAATGGCTAACAAATTCACCTCCTCCTAGGATGCAATTATTCTGGGTCTTCTTTCATTTCTCACGTGTTTCAGGATTCTCTTTAATTATTAATTTTATAATCAGATCTTTATATTGAAGATTGTTATTTAAAGACACTTGAGATTTTCTTGCTCTGCAAGTCCAAATGTTAACTCCTGTGTGTGCGCGCGCTCGTGTGTGTGTGTGTGTGTGTGTCTGTGTGTGTGTGTGTGCGTGTGCTGTGTAACCTGAGTAAGACAGATGACTGACAACACAAAGGGCCCTAACCGGCAGGCAGACACAGAAACTCAGGTGGTGCAAAAGACATAGCATATACCGTAGGTAGGCACAACATGCCAATTATATAGACCTAGAAGCAGCTGCTGCATGAGATGACCCGCAAAGCTATTTCCCATTGTAAACTCTCCGAAAATTATTCCCAGTACCACTCACGAACTCACAGATGATGGGATCTTACGTGTGAGATTGGATCATTGTGATGTGCCCCTCCTTGAAAACGCTACTGATATTCCCTGCAAAATGCTTATAAAAGATCTGCACTGATCTGCCTTGAAAATGGCTCATCTGTCTATCAAAATGCTGGGAGAAGTCCTGCCCAGATCTTCCTTGAAAATGCCGTCGATCTGCCATGCAAGATGGTGACAGAAGTCCTAATATGGTGTTCCAAGTAAGAGGTCTTCCTGGCAAGATGCTTGGAGAACCTCCTCTGAACTCTCTT
This sequence comes from Tenrec ecaudatus, assembly GCF_050624435.1. NCBI lineage: Eukaryota > Metazoa > Chordata > Mammalia > Afrosoricida > Tenrecidae > Tenrec > Tenrec ecaudatus. The sequence continues at coordinate 49,460,365 of NC_134532.1, forward strand.
TCAAGATGTCGTTCATATTTCTTCATGGCGCTGAAAGAAGTCCTACTCTGAACTTCTCTATCTGCCTTGCAAGATGCTGATAGAAGACCTGCCATGATCTTCCTCGCAAGATGCTGCAGCTCTTCTCTGCAAGTTGCCAGAGAAGCACTGCTCTGAACTGCCTGGCAAGATATCCCCGAGCGCACTTAGCAGGTGGTGAGAGCAAACCTGCTCTGATTCCTTTCAAGATGCTTCCATCAACCTTGCAAGATGCTGATGGAAGACCTGGTGTGATCTGCCATGCCAGATTTTTTGGATCTTCTTACCAAGAGGCTGATTCAACACTTGCTGTGATCTTCCTTGCAAGATTTGACTGGGCTCCTGATCTGTCATGCAACATCTTGCTGATCTTCCTTGCAAGATGTGCCTGGCCTTCTGAACTGCCATGCAAGATATTGCTGATCTTCCTTGCATGATGCTGGTACAGGACCTGCTCTGATCTTCCTCACAAGCAATCCCTGGTCGTCCTTTCGCGGTGCTGAGGGAAGACTCACTCTGATCTTTCTGACAAGATTTTGCTGAGATGCCTTGAAAGATGCTGACAGAAGACCTGCTCTGACCTGCCTTGCAAGATGTCGCCGATCTTCCTTGGAACACACTGATACATGACCTGGTGTGAAATTCCATGCAAAATATCCCTCGTCTTCCTTAAATCATGCTGTGATAGGACCTGTTCCAATCTTCTTGCACCATGCTTCTGATATGCCTTGCAAGATGGTGATGGAAGACGTGCTCTGATCTTCCTTGTAGATGTGTATGATCATGTTTGCAATATACAAGGCCTACTCTGGTCTTCCTTGCAAAATGCTGCTGATCCTCCTTGGAAGATGCTGATAGGAGAGCTTCTCTGCTCTTCCTTGCCAAGACGTGCCAGATATTCCTTGCAAGATTCTGGGAGGAGACCTGGTACCAAATCTCCCTACCAAGATATTGCAGATTCTCCATAGAAGATGCTGGTAGAAGACCTGTGCCAATCAACCTTGCAAGACATGACTGATCTGTTTGGTAAGGTAGAAGACCTGCTCTGATCTCCCTTGGATGTGGGTACTGATCATCCTTGCAAAATGCTGAGGTCAACCTGACGGAGACATTCAAATGTGCGCATGCATCTCTGCCTTGAAAAGGTCTGAATCCAGTTCAGGCATCAGGAGTTGCATATGTTGGTGAAATAATTCTTTCTCCCCCTCTCTGGAAAATTTTGGATAGGTATGCATAGGGATCACAACTCTTTTTTCTCTTCTAATGTTTGCTTCAAAAGATTTGTAGGAAAAAATGGCCTTTTATCTATATTAGATAATTGTACATCAAGACCCGGGCATACACAGAATGGTACTCCCTTAGAGAAACATATCTTGGTGGCCCCTGAATGTGCGTGTTTGTCTGTGTGTGTGTGTCTGTGTGTGCTTGTACATCATATACAGCTCCTTGCGTAGCATTGGTTTTACCAAACACCCTGACAGTCTGTCATCCAGTGGTCTAGGCCAGGCAAACAGTGTTGTGACTTCTCATGTGCTTATTTACGTATGTACGTCAAAGTCACCCTGCTCATAAGGAGGTCTGCATGCAGTCGACCAGCCCTGGTTCTCTCTGGTTAAAAACTTCAACTCTTCTTACTGCCGAATAGTGTGGGTCCAGCTTTCATTGCTCTAAATCAGTTTCCTGATTTTTTTAAATTTTAACATCGGTTTCATATACAGAATAATGTATTTTAAAGATACTGACGAATGTTCCTGTTGGGTGTGAGCAAATGGTGACTCCTGTGAGTCTGTGTGTGTGTGAGTGTGTACGTGCTTGCATATCATACAAGAGTCTCTGTGTAGCATAGGATTTACCAAACACCTTAGAAGTCAGTCGGCCAGTGGTCTAGGTCAGGAAAACAGTGTGGAACCTTCTGATATGTTAACTTACAAATGTTTCTCAAATTGGAGCTTCTCATAGGAGCTGTGCATGCTGTCACCCAGCTCAGGCCACTCAATGGCTAACAAATTCACCTCCTCCTAGGATGCAATTATTCTGGGTCTTCTTTCATTTCTCACGTGTTTCAGGATTCTCTTTAATTATTAATTTTATAATCAGATCTTTATATTGAAGATTGTTATTTAAAGACACTTGAGATTTTCTTGCTGTGCAAGTGAAAATGTTAACTCCTGTGTGTGCGCGCTTCTGTGTGTGTGTGCGCGCGCGCACGTGTGTTGTGTAAATCTGAGTAAGACAGATGACTGATGACCAGGCAGGGCCCTAACCGGCGGGCCGACACAGAAACTCAGGTGATGCAAAAGACATAGCATATACCGGAGGTAGGCACAACATGCCAATTATATAGACCTAGAAGCACCTGATGCATCAGATGACCCGCAAAGCTATTTCGCATCGTAAACTCTCCGAAAATTATTCCCAGAACCACTCACGAACTCACAGATGATAGGATCTTACGTGTGAGATGGGATCATTGTGATGTACCCCTCCTTGAAAACGCTACTGATATTCCCGGCAAAATGCTTATAAAAGATCTGCACTGATCTGCCTTGGAAATGGCTCATCTGTCTATCAAAATGCTGGGAGAAGTCCTGCCCAGATCTTCCTTGAAAATGCCGTCGATCTGCCATGCAAGATGGTGACAGAAGTCCTAATATGGTGTTCCAAGTAAGAGGTCTTCCTTGCAAGATGCTGGGAGAACCTCCTCTGAACTCTCTTTCAAGATGTCGTTCATATTTCTTCATGGCGCTAAAGAAGTCCTACTCTGATCTTCTCAATCTGCCTTGCAAGATGCTAATAGAAGACCTGCCATGATCTTTCTCGCAAGATGCTGCAGCCCTTTCTGTAAGTTGCCACAGAATCACTGCTCTGAACTGCCTTGCAAGATATCTACGGTCGCCCTTAGCAGGTGCTGAGAGCACACCTGCTCTGATTTCCCTTTCAAAAGGCTTCCATCAGCCTTGCAAGATGCTGATGGAAGACCTGGTCTGATATGCCATGCCAGATTTTGCGGATCTTCTAACCAAGAGGCTGATTCAACACTTGCTCTGATCTTCCTTACCAGATATGACTGGGCTTCTGATCTGTCATGCAACATCTTGCTGATCTTCCTTGCAAGATGTGCCTGGCCTTCTGAACTGCCATGCAAGATATTGCTGATCTTCCTTGCATGATGCTGGTACAGGACCTGCTCTGATCTTCCTCACAAGCAATCCCTGGTCGTCCTTTCGCGGTGCTGAGGGAAGACTCACTCTGATCTTTCTGGCAAGATTTTGCTGAGATGCCTTTAAAGATGCTGACAGAAGACCTGCTCTGACCTGCCTTGCAAGATGTCGCCGATCTCCCTTGGAACACGCTGATACATGACCTGGTGTGATATTCCATGCAAAATATCCATCGTCTTCCTTAAATCATGCTGTGATAGGACCTGTTCCAATCTTCTTGCAACATGCTTCTGATATGCCTTGCAAGATGGTGATGGAAGACGTGCTCTGATCTTCCTTGTAGATGTGTATGATCATGTTTGCAATATACAAGGCCTGCTCTGCTTTTCCTTGCAAAATGCTGCTGATCCTCCTTGGAAGATGCTGATAGGAGAGCTTCTCTGCTCTTCCTTGCCAAGACGTGCCAGATATTCCTTGCAAGATGCTGGGAGGAGACCTGGTACCTAATCTCCCTACCAAGATATTGCAGATTCTCCATAGAAGATGCTGGTAGAAGACCTGTGACAAACAACCTTGCAAGACATCACTGATCTGTTTGGTAAGGTAGAAGACCTGCTCTGATCTCCTTTGGATGTGAGTACTGATCATCCTTGCAAAATGCTGAGGCCTACCTGACGGAGACGTTCAAAGGTGCACATGCATCTCCGCCTTGAAAAGGTCTGAATCCAATTCAGGCATCAGGAGTTGCATATGTTGGTGAAATAATTCTTTCTCCCCCTCTCTGGAAATTTTGGATAGGTATGCATAGTGATCACAACTCTTTTTTCTCTTCTAATGTTTGCTTCAAAAAATTTGTGGGAAAAAAATGGCCTTTTATCTATATTAGATAATTGTACATCAAGAACCGGGCATACACAGAATACTACTTCTTTAGAGAGACATATCTTTGTGGCCCATGAATGTGCGTGTTTGTCTGTGTGTGTCTGTGTGTGCTTGTACATCATATACAGCTCCTTGCGTAGCATTGGTTTTACCAAACACCCTGACAGTCTGTCATCCAGTCTTCTAGGCCAGGCAAACACTGTTGTGACTTCTCATGTGCTTATTTACGTATGTACGTCAAAGTCACCCTGCTCATAAAGAGGTCTGCATGCAGTCGACCAGCCCTGGCTTCTCTCTGGTTAAAAACTTCAACTCTTCTTACTGCCGAATAGTGTGGGTCCAGCTTTCATTGCTCTAAATCAGTTTCCTGATTTTTTTTTAATTTTAACATCGGTTTCATATACAGAATAATGTATTTTAAAGATACTGACGGATGTTCCTGTTGGGTGTGAGCAAATGGTGACTCCTGTGAGTCTGTGTGTGTGTGAGTGTGTACGTGCTTGCATATCATACAAGAGTCTCTGTGTAGCATAGGATTTACCAAACACCTTAGAAGTCAGTCGGCCAGTGGTCTAGGTCAGGAAAACAGTGTGGAACCTTCTGATATGTCAACTTACAAATGTTTCTCAAATTGGAGCTGCTCATAGGAGATGTGCAGGCTGTCACCCGACTCAGGCTACTCAATGGCTAACAAATTCACCTCCTCCTAGGATGCAATTATTCTGGGTCTTCTTTCATTTCTCACGTGTTTCAGGATTCTCTTTAATTATTAATTTTATAATCAGATCTTTATATTGAAGATTGTTATTTAAAGACACTTGCGATTTTCTTGCTGTGCAAGTGAAAATGTTAACTCCTATGTGTGCGCGCGCTCGTGTGTGTGTGTGTGTGTGTGCGCGCGCACGTGTGCTGTGTAAACCTGTAAGACAGATGACTGATGACCAGGCAGGGCCCTAACCGGCGGGCAGACACAGAAACTTAAGTGGTGCAAAAGACATGGCATATACCGGAGGTACGCACAACATGCCAATAATATAGACCTAGAAGCACCTGATGCATGAGATGACCCGCAAAGCTATTTCGCATCGTAAACTCTCCGAAAATTATTCCCAGAACCACTCACGAACTCACAGATGATAGGATCTTACGTGTGAGATGGGATCATTGTGATGTACCCCTCCTTGAAAACGCTACTGATATTCCCTGCAAAATGCTTATAGAAGATCTGCACTGATCTGTCTTGGAAATGGCTCATCTGTCTATCAAAATGCTGGGAGAAGTCCTGCCCAGATCTTCCTTGAAAATGCCGTCGATCTGCCATGCAAGATGGTGACAGAAGTCCTAATATGGTGTTCCAAGTAAGAGGTCTTCCTGGCAAGATGCTGGGAGAACCTCCTCTAAAATCTCTTTCAAGATGTCGTTCATATTTCTTCATGGCGCTGAAAGAAGTCCTACTCTGATCTTCTCAATCTGCCTTGCAAGATGCTGATAGAAGACCTGACATGATCTTTCTCGCAAGATGCTGCAGCCCTTTCTGCAAGTTGCCAGAGAAGCACTACTATGAACTGCCTTGCAAGATATCTCCGGTCGCCCTTAGCAGGTGCTGAGAGCACACCTGCTCTGATTTCCCTTTCAAGATGCTTCCATCAGCCTTGCAAGATGCTGATGGAAGACCTGGTCTGATCTGCCATGCCAGATTTTGCGGATCTTCTTACCAAGAGGCTGATTCAACACTTGCTGTGATCTTCCTTGCAAGATTTGACTGGGCTCCTGATCTGTCATGCAACATCTTGCTGATCTTCCTTGCAAGATGTGCCTGGCCTTCTGAACTGCCATGCAAGATATTGCTGATCTTCCTTGCATGATGCTGGTACAGGACCTGCTCTGATCTTCCTCACAAGCAATCCCTGGTCGTCCTTTCGCGGTGCTGAGGGAAGACTCACTCTGATCTTTCTGACAAGATTTTGCTGAGATGCCTTGAAAGATGCTGACAGAAGACCTGCTCTGACCTGCCTTGCAAGATGTCGCCGATCTTCCTTGGAACACACTGATACATGACCTGGTGTGAAATTCCATGCAAAATATCCATCGTCTTCCTTAAATCTTGCTGTGATAGGACCTGTTCCAATCTTCTTGCACCATGCTTCTGATATGCCTTGCAAGATGGTGATGGAAGACGTGCTCTGATCTTCCTTGTAGATGTGTATGATCATGTTTGCAATATACAAGGCCTGCTCTGCTCTTCCTTGCAAAATGCTGCTGATCCTCCTTGGAAGGTGCTGATAGGAGAGCTTCTCTGCTCTTCCTTGCCAAGACGTGCCAGATATTCCTTGCAAGATGCTGGGAGGAGACCTGGTACCTAATCTCCCTACCAAGATATTGCAGATTCTCCATAGAAGATGCTGGTAGAAGACCTGTGCCAATCAACCTTGCAAGACATGACTGATCTGTTTGGTAAGATAGAAGACCTGCTCTGATCTCCCTTGGATGTGAGTACTGATCATCCTTGCAAAATGCTGAGGCCACCCTGACGGAGACGTTCAAAGGTGCACATGCATCTCCGCCTTGAAAAGGTCTGAACCCAGTTCAGGCATCAGGAGTTGCATATGTTGGTGAAATAATTCTTTCTCCCCCTCTCTGGAAAATTTTAGATAGGTATGCATAGGGCTCACAACTCTTTTGTCTCTGCTAATGTTTGCTTCAAAAATTTTGTAGGAAATAAGGGCTTTTATCTATATTAGATAATTGTACATCAAGAACCGGGCATACACAGAATGCTACTCCCTTAGAGAGACATATCTTGGTGGCCCCTGAATGTGCATGTGTGTCTGTGTGTGTGTGTGTCTGTGTGTACTTGTACATCATATACAGCTCCTTGCGTAGCATTGGTTTTACCAAACACCCCGACAGTTTGTCATCCAGTCGTCTAGGCCAGGCAAACACTGTTGTGACTTCTCATGTGCTTATTTACTTATGTACCTCAAAGTCACCCTGCTCATAAGGAGGTCTGCATGCAGTTGACCAGCCCTGGCTTCTCTCTGGTTAAAAACTTCAACTCTTCTTACTGCCGAATAGTATGGGTCCAGCTTTCATTGCTCTAAATCAGTTTCCTGATTTTTTTAAATTTTAACATCAGTTTCATATACAGAATTATGTATTTTAAAGATACTGACGTATGTTCCTGTTGGTTGTGAGCAAATGGTGACTCCTGTGAGTCTGTGTGTGTGTGAGTGTGTACGTGCTTGCATATCATACAAGAGTCTCTGTGTAGCATAGGATTTACCAAACACCTTAGAAGTCTGTCGGCCAGTGGTCTAGGTCAGGAAAACAGTGTGGAACCTTCTGATACACCAACTTACACATGTTTCTCAAATTGGAGCTGCTCATAGGAGCTGTGCAGGCTGTCACCCAACTCAGGCTACTCAATGGCTAACAAATTCACCTCCTCCAATAATGCAATTATTCTGGGTCTTCTTTCATTTCTCATGTGTTTCAGGATTCTCTTTAATTATTAATTTTATAATCAGATTTTTATATTGAAGAATGTTATTTAAAAACACTTGCTATTTCTTGCGGTGCATGTCCAAAGGTTAATTCCTGTGTGTGTGTTTGCGTGTGTGTGTTTTGTAAACCTGAGGAAGTCAGATGATTGATGACAAGACAGGTCCCTAACTGGCATGCAGACACAGAAATTCAGGTGGTGCAAAAACATAGCATAATCCGGTGGTAGGCACAACATGCCAATAATATAAACCTAGAAGCAGCTGCTGCATGAGATGACCCGCAAAGCTATTTCCCATTGTACCCTCTCTGAAATTTTTTCCCAGTACCACTCCCGAAATCACAGATGATAGGATCTTACGTGTTGGATGGGATCACTGTGATGTGCCTTTCCTTGAAAACGCCACTGATCTTCCCTGCAAAATGCTGATAGAAGATCTGCTCTGATTTGCCTTGCAAAATTGCTCATCTGTCAATCAAGTTGCTGGGAGAAGTCCTGCCCAGATATTCCTTGAAAGATGCCATCGATCTCCCATGCAAGATGGTGACAGAAGTCCTAATGTAGTGTTCAAAGTCAGAGATCTTCCTTGCAAGATGCTGGGAGAACCTCCTCTGAACTGTCTTTCGCGATGTCGTTCATATTTCTTCATGGCGCTGAAAGAAGTCCTACTCTGATCTTCCCTATCTGCCTTGCAAGATGCTAATAGATGGCCTGGCATGGTCTTTCTCACAAGATGCTGCAGCTCTTCCCTGCACGTTGCCAGAGAAGCGCTGCTCTGAACTGCCTTACAAGATATCTCCGGTCGCCTTTAGCAGGTGCTGAGAGCACACCTGCTCTGATTTCCCTTTCAAAAGGCTTCCATCAGCCTTGCAAGATGCTGATTGAAGACCTGGTCTGATCTGCCATGCCAGATTTTGCGGATCTTCTTACCAAGAGGCTGATTCAACACTTGGTCTGATCTTCCTTGCAAGATATGAATGTGCTTCTGATCTGTCATGCAACATCGTGCTGATCTTCCTTGCAAGATGTGCCTGGCCTTCTGATCTGTTATGCAAGATATTGCTGATCTTCCTTGCTATATGCTGGTAGAAGACTTGCTCTGGTCTTCCTCACAAGCAATCCCTGGTCTTCCTTTCGCCCTGCTGAGGGGAGACCCGCCCTGATCTTTCTTGCAAGATTTTGCTGAACCGCCTTGCAACATGCTGACAGAAGACCTGCTCTGACCTGCCTTGCAAGATGTTGCCGATCTTCCTTGGAACACGCTGATACATGACCTGGTGTGATATTCCATGCAAAATATCCCTCATCTTCCTTAAATTTTGCTGAGATAGTTCCTGTTCCAATCTTCCTGCAATATGCTTCTGATCTGCCTTGCAAGATGGTGATGGAAGACGTGCTCTGATCTTCCTTGCAGATGTGGATGATCATATTTGCAATATACAAGGCCTGCTCTGGTCTTCCTTGCAAAATGCTGCTGATCCTCCTTGGAAGATGCTGATAGGAGAGCTTCTCTGCTCTTCCTTGCCAAGACGTGCCTGATGTACCTTGCAAGATGCTGGGAGGAGACCTGGTACCTAATCTCCCTACCAAGATATTGCAGATTCTCCATAAAAGATGCTGGTAGAAGACCTGTGCCAATCAACCTTGGAAGACATCACTGATCTGTTTGGTAAGATAGAAGACCTGCTCTGATCTCCCTTGGATGTGACAAGTGGTCATCCTTGCAAGATGCTGAGGCCAACCTGACAGAGATGGTCAAATGTGCGCATGCATCTCCACCTTGAAAAATTCTGAACCCAGTTCAGGCATAAGGAGTCGCATAGGGTGTGAAATACTACTTCCTCCTTCTGTCTGGAAAATTTTGGATCGGTATGCATAGGGATCACAATTCATTTTTCTCTTCTTATGTTTGCTTCAAAAGATTTGTAGGAAAAAATGGGACTTTTATCTATATTTGATACTTTTACATCAAGACCCTGGCATAAACAGAATGCTATTCCCTTAGAGAGACATGTTAGGGTGGCCCTGAATCCCTGTGTGTGTGTGTGTGTGTGTGTGTGTGTGTGTGTTTGTGTGTGTTGAAAACCTATGTAAGACAGATGACTAATGACCAGGCAGGGCCCTAACCGGCGGGCAGACACTGAAATTCGGGTGGTGCAAATGACATAGCATAATCCAGTGGTAGGCACAAGATGCCAATAACATAGACTTAGAAGCAGCTGCTCCATGAGATGACCCGCAAAGCTATTTCGCCCAGTACCCTCTCCGGAAGTTATTCCCAGTTCCACTCAAGAACTCACAGATGATAGGATGTTACGTGTTAGATGGGATCACTGTGATGTGCCCTTCCTTGAAAACGCCACTGATCTTCCCTGCAAAATGCTGATAGGATATCTGCTCTGAACTGCCTTGCAAAATTGCTCATCTGTCTATCAAGTTGCTGGGAGAAGTCCTGCCCAGATCTTCCTGAAAGATGCCATCGATCTTCCATGCAAGATGGTGACAGCAGTCCTAATATGGTGTTCCAAGTAAGAGGTATTCCTTGCAACTTGCTGGGAGAACCTCCTCTGAACTGTCTTTCGCGATGTCGTTCATATTTCTTCATGGCGCTGAAAGAAGTCCTACTCTGATCTTCCCTATCTGCCTTGCAAGATGCTATTAGAAGACCTGCCATGGTCTTTCTCACAATAAGCTGCAACACTTCCCTGCACATTGCCAGAGAAGAACTTCTCTGAACTGCCTTGCAAAATATCCCCGGTTGCCTTTAGTAGGTGCTGAGAGCACACCTGCTCTGATTTCCCTTTCAAAATGCTTCCATCAGCCTTGCAAGATGCTGATGGAAGACCTGGTCTGATCTGCCATGCCAGATTTTGCGGCTCTTCTTACCAAGAGGCTGATACAACACTTGCTCTGATCTTCCTTGCAAGATATGCCTGGGCTTCTGATCTGTCGTGCAAGATATTGCTGATCTTCCTTGCAAGATGCTGGTACAAGACATGCTCTGATCTTCCTCGCAAGCAATCCCTGGTCTTACTTTCGCGGTGCTGAGGGAAGACCCGCTCTGATCTTTCTGCAAGATTTTGCTGAACCGCCTTGCAACATGCTGACAGAAGACCTCGTCTGACCTGCCTTGCAAGATTTCGCCGATCTTACTTGGAACACGCTGGTACATGACCTGGTGTGATATTCCATGCAAAATACCCATCGTCTTTCTTATATCGTGCTGAGATAGGACCTGTTCCGATCTTCTTGCAACATGCTTCTGATCTGCCTTGCAAGATGGTGATGGAAGACGTGCTCTGATCTTCCTTGCAGATGTGGATGATCATATTTGCAATATACAAGTCCTGCTCTGGTCTTCCTTGCAAAATGCTGCTGATGTTCCTTGGAAGATGCTGATAGGAGAACTTCTCTGCGCTTCCTTGCCAAGACGTGCCAGATATTCCTTGCAAGATGCTGAGAGGAGACCTGGTTTAATCTCCCTACCAAGATATTGCAGATTCTCCATAGGGGATGCTGATAGAAGACCTGTGCCAATTAACATTGCAAGACATCACTGATCTGATTGGTAAGAAATAAGACCTGCTGTGATCCCCTTTGATGTGAATACTGATCATCCTTACAAGGTGCTGAGGACAACCTGATGGAGAGGTTGAAATGTGCGCATGCATCTCACCTTGAAAAGGTCTGAACCCAGTTCAGGCATAAGGAGTCGCATATGAGGGTGAAATAATTCTTCCTCCTTCTCTCTGGAAAATTTTCGATCGGTATGCATAGTGATCACAACTCTTTTTTCTCTTCTTATGTTTGCTTACAAAGATTTGTAGGAAACAATGGGACTTTTATCTATATTCGAAAATTATACATCAATACCCTGGCATATATGGAATGCTGCTCCCTTAGAGCGACATGTTTGGATGGCCTTGAATGTGTGTGTGTATGTGTGTGTGTATGTGAGTTTTGTGTAACTTGAGTAACACAGATGACTGGTGACCAGGCAGGGCCCTAATCGGCCGTCAGACACAGAAACTCAGGTGGTGCAAAAGACATAGCATAATCCGGTGGTAGTCACAATATGCCAATAATATAGACCTAGAAGCACCTTCTCCATGAGATGACCCACGAAGCTATTTCTCATAGTACCCTCACTGAAAATTATACCCAGTACAACTCCCAAACTCACAGATGATAGGATCTTACGTGTGAGATGGGATCACTGTGATGTGCCCTTCCTTGAAAACGCCACTCATCTTCCCTGCAAAATGCTGATAGAAGATCTGCTCTGATCTGCCTTGCAAAATTGCTCATCTGTCTATCAAGATGCTGGGAGAAGTCCTGCCCAGATCTTCCTTGAAAGATGCCATCGATCTCCCATGCAAGATGGTGACAGAAATCCTAATATGGTGTTGAAAGTCAATGGTCTTTGTTGCATGATGCTGGAAGAACCTCCTCTGAACTGTCTTTCTCGATGTCGTTCATATTTCTTCATGGTGCTGAAAGAAGTCCTACTCTGATCTTCCCTATCTGCCTTGCAAGATGCTAATAGGAGACCTGGCATGGTCTTCCTCGCAAGATGCTGCAGGTATTCCCTGCATGTTGCCAGAGAAGAACTGCTCAGCACTGCCTTGCAAGATATTTCTGGTCGCCCTTAGCAGGTGCTGAGAGCACACCTGCTCTGATCTCCCTTTCAAGATGCTTCCATCAGCCTTGCAAGATGCTGATGGAAGACCTGGTCTGATCTGCCATGCCAGATTTTGCGGATCTTCTTACCAAGAGGCTGATACAACACTTGCTGTGATCTTCCTTGCCAGATATGCCTGGGTTTCTGATGTGTCATGTAACATCTTGCTGATCTTCCTTGCAAGATGTGCCTGACCTTCTGATCTGCCATGCAAGATATTGCTGATTTTCCTTGCAAGATGCTGGTACAAGAACTGCTCTGATCTTCCTCGCAAGCAATCCCTGGTCTTCCTTTCGCCCTGCTGAGGGAAGAACCGCTCTGATCTTTCTGCAAGATATTGCTAAACCGCCTTGCAACATGCTGACAGAAGACCTCGTCTGACCTGCCTTGCAAGATGTCGCCAATCTTCCTTGGAACACGCTGGTACATGACCTGGTGTGATATTCCATGCAAAATACCCGTCGTCTTCCTTATATCATGCTGAGATAGGACCTGTTCCGATCTTCTTGCAACATGCTTCTGATCTGCCTTGCAAGATGGTGATGGAAGACGTGCTCTGATCTTCTTGCAGATGTGGATGATCATGTTTGCAATATACAAGACCTGCTCTGGTCTTCCTTGCAAAATGCTGCTGATGTTCCTTGGAAGATGCTGATAGGAGAACTTCTCTGCGCTTCCTTGCCAAGACGTGCCAGATATTCCTTGCAATATGCTTAGAGGAGACCTGGTCTAATCTCCCTACCAAGATATGGCAGATTCTCCATAGACTATGCTGGTAGAAGACCTGTGCCAATAAACCTTGCAAGATATCACTGATCAGGGACAGCACCTGAGACACAGTGTGGGAATTGCACCTGACCTGATCACACCACACCGAGGCAAATCACTGGGGGAGTGCAGCGGAGCAGCAAGGGAATGGAGTGGCAAGGTCCCCAGGGAATGCTTAAAGTGGAATTTGGGGCCAGGGCGTGGTGCCCCAACAGACTGGACTGGAAAACGCTCCTAAGGGCCAGCAAACGATCCCTGAACTAACTACAAGCTTTTCTCTTGTGAACTGTTTTGTTCTGTTCTTTGTCAGTGGTTTGTTTTTGTTGTTTTGTTGCCTAATTTTAAACTGTTGGTTTGTTTTCCTCTGTCTTGTTTTCGTGCATGTTAGTGTCTCCACAGGTCTGTCTGAATAGGACAGGCTGGATGAACTATCTGGAGGAAAAACAACGGGACCGACAGTTCCGGGGAACTTGGGGTGGTGGGTAAGGAAGTGGTGTTAACAAACCCAGGGACAAGGGAAAAACATGGGACCCCAAATGGTAGAGAAGGGGGAGTGGCAGGCCTTTTGGGAAATGATCAAGTGTAAGGTTGCTTAGAGAAGAGGTATACTCTAGCCCAGGTGGCGACGAAGCATGGTATTAGGGCAGGAGGAAAGTCAAGGGAGATGGAGGAAAGAACTAGGAGTCAAAGCGCATTCATGTAGGTCTAGACAAAGATATGTACATGCAAATATATATAGGAGGATGGGGAAATAGATCTATGTGTCTATATTTATAGGTCAAGTATTAAGGTGGCGGAAGGACCTTGGGCCTCTACTCAAGCACTCCCTCAATGCATGAATACCTTCTTTTATTAAATTGGAACTCTATGATGCTCACTCTCCCGACACAACGGCTGGAGCCAAAGTGGGTGAACAAGTAAATATGGTGAAGAAAGCTGATGGTGCCCGGCTATCAAAAGAGATAGTGTCTGGGGTCTTAAAGGCTTGAAGGTGAACAAGCGGCCATCTAGCTCAGGAGCAAAAAAGCCCACATGGAAGAAGCACACCGGCCAGTGCGATCACGAGGTGCCAAGGGACCAGTTATAAGGCATCATGCAAAAAAAAGATGTAAGTGTGTGTATGTATGTGTATATATATACCATATTAAATGAAGGGGGAAGTGCAGAGTGGAGACCCAAGGCCCGAGTGTCAGCCAATGGAGATCCCCTCATAGACGGGTTTAGGAGAGGAGATGGGTTAATTAGGGTGTGAGGTAGTACCGATGAAGAACACAACTTTCCCCCAGATCCTGAATGCTTCCTCCCCCAACTACCATGATCCAAATTCTAGCTTGCAGGGCTGGATAGGACAGAAGCTGTACACTGGTACATATGAGGGCTGGAGGTACAGGGAATCCAGGGTGGATGATACTTTCAGGACCAAGGGTGTGAGGGACGTTGCTGGGAGAGTGGAGGGTGAGTGGGTTGGAAAGGGGGAACTGATTACAAGGATCCCCATGTGACCTCTTCCCTGGGAGAGGGACAGCAGAAAAGGGGGGAAGGGAGACTCCGGATAGGGCAAGATATGACAAAATAATGATGTATAAATTACCAAGAGCACATGAGGGATTGGGGAAGGGGAGGGAGGGGAAAAAAGAGGACTTGATGCAAGGGGCTTAAGTGGAGAGCAAATGCCTTGAGAATGATTGGGGCAGGAAATGTATGGATGTGCTTTATACAATTGATGTATGTATAGGTATGGATGGTAATAAGAGTTGTATGAGTCCCTAATAATATGTAAAATGAGAAAAGAAGAGAAAAAATGATTAGGGCAAAGACTGTACAGATGTGCTTTACACAATTGATGTATGTATATGTATGAACTGTGATAACAATTGTATGAGCCCCAATAAATTGTTTAAAAAAAAGATATCACTGATCTGTTTGGTAAGATAGAAGACCTGCTCTGATCCCCTTTGATGTGACTACTGATCATCCTTACAAGATGCTGAGGACAACCTGATGGAGACGTTCAAATGAGCGCATGCATCTCCACCTTGAAAAGCTCTGAAGCCAGTTCAGGCATAAGGAGTCGCAAATGGGGATGAAATAATACTTCCTCCTTCTCTCTGGAAAATTTTGGATCGGTATGCATAGGGATCACAACTCTTTTTTCTCTTCTTATGTTTGCTTACAAAGATTTGTAGGAAAAAATGGGACATTTATCTATATTTGAAAATTATACATCAAGACCCTGGCATACACAGAATGCTGCTCTCTTAGAGGGACATGTTTGCAGGGCCATGAATGTGTGTGTGTATGTGTGTGTGTGTGTGTGTGTGTGTGTGTGTGTGTGTGTGTGTGTGTGTGAGTTTTGTGTAAACTTGAGTAAGACAGATGACTGGTGACCAGGCAGGGCGCTAACCAGCCGGCAGACACAGAAACTCAGGTAGTGCAAAAGACATAGCATAATCCGGTGGTAGCCACAACATGCCAATAATATAGACCTAGAAGCAGCTTCTCCATGAGATGACATGCGAAGCTATTTCGCATAGTACCCTCACTGAAAATTTTTCCCAGTACCTCTCCCGAACTCACAGATGATATGATCTAACATGTGAGATGGGATCACTGTGATGTGCCCTTCCTTGAAAACTCCACTGATCTTCCCTGCAAAATGTTGATAGAAGGTCTGCTCTGATCTGCCTTGCAAAATTGCTCATCTGTCTATCAAGATGCTGGGAGAAGTCCTACCCAGATCTTCCTTGAAAGATACCATCGATATCCCATTCAAGATGGTGACAGAAGTCCTAATATGGTGTTCAAAGTTAGAGATCTTCCTTGCAAGATGCTGGGAGAACCTCCTCTGAACTGTCTTTCGCGATGTCGTTCATATTTCTTCATGGCGCTGAAAGAAGTCCTACTCTGATCTTCCCTATCTGCCTTGCTAGATGCTATTAGAAGACCTGCCATGGTCTTTCTCGCAAGATGCTGCAGCTCTTCCCTGCACGTTGCCAGAGAAGCACTGCTCTGAACTGCCTTGCAAGATATCTCTGATCACCCTTAGCTGGTGCTGAGAGCACACCTGCTCTGATTTCCCTTTCAAGATGCTTCCATCAGCCTTGCAAGATGCTGATGGAAGACCTGGTCTGATCAGCCATGCCAGATTTTGCGGATCTTCTTACCAAGAGGCTCATTCAACACTTGCTCTGATCTTCTTTGCAAGATATGCCTGGGCTTCTGATCTGTCATGCAACATCTTGCTTATCTTCCTTGCATGATGTGCCTGGCATTCTGATCTGCCATGCAAGATATTGCTGATCTTCCTTGCAAGATGCTGGTACAAGACCTGCTCTGATCTTCCTCGCAATCAATCCCTGGTCTACCTTTCGCGGTGCTGAGGGAAGACCCGCTCTGATCTTTCTTTGCTGAACCGCCTTGCAACATGCTGACCGAAGACCTCGTCTGACCTGCTTTGTAAGATGTCGCCGATCTTCCTTGGAACACGCTGATACATGACCTGGTGTGATATTCCATGCAAAATGTCCCTCATCTTCCTTAAATCGTGCTGAGTTAGGTCCTGTTCCGATCTTCCTGCAATATGCTTCTGATCTGCCTTGCAAGATGGTGATGGAAGACGTGCTCTAATCTTCCTTGCAGATGTGAATGATCATATTTGCAATGTACAAGGCCTGCTCTAGTCTTCCTTGCAAAATGCTGCTGATCCTGCATGGAAGACGCTGATAGGAGAGCTTCTCTGCTCTTCCTTGCCAAGACGTGCCACATATTCCTTGCAAGATGCTGAGAAGAGACCTGGTCTAATCTCCCTACCAATATATTGCAGATTCTCCATAGAAGATGCTGATAGAAGACCTGTGCCTATCAACCTTTAAGATATCACTGATCTGTTTCGTAAGATAGAGGACCTGCTCTGATACACTTTGATGTGACTACTGATCATCCTTAAAAGATGCTGAAGACAACCGGATGGAGACGTTCAAATGTGCGCATGTATCTCCACCTTCAAAAGCTCTGAACCCAGTTCAGGCATAAGGAGTTGCATATGGAGGTGAAATAATTCTTCCTCCTTCTGTCTGGAAATTTTTGGATAAGTATGCATAGGGATCACAACTCATTTTTCTCTTCTTATGTTTGCTTCAAAAGATTTGTAGGAAATAATGAGATTTTTATCTATATTTGAAAATTATACATCAAGACCCTGGCATACACAGAATGATGCTCTCTTAGAGAGACATGTTTGGATGGCCCTGAATGTGTATGTGTGTGTGTGTGTGTGTGTGTGTGTGTGTGTGAGTTTTGTGTAAACTTGAGTAAGACAGATGACTGGTGACCAGGCAGAGCGCTAACCGGCCTGCAGACGCAGAAACTCAGGTGGTGCAAAAGATATAGCATAATCCGGTTGTAGGCATAACATGCCAATAATATAGACCTAGAAGCAGCTGCTCCATGAGATGACATGCGAAGCTATTTCGCATAGTACCCTCACTAAAAATTATTCCCAGTACCACTCTGGAACTCACAGATGATAGGATCTTACGTGTGAGATGGGATCACTGTGATGTGACCTTCCTTGAAAACGCCACTAATCTTCCCTGCAAAATGCTGATAGAACATCTGCTCTGATCTGCCTTGCAAAATTGCTCATCTGTCTATCAAGATGCTGGGAGAAGTCCTGCCCAGATATTCCTTGAAAGATGCCGTCGATCTGCCATGCAAAATGGTGACAGAAGACCTAATATGGTGTTGAAAGTCAGACGTCTTCCTTACATGATGCTGGGAGAACCTCCTCTGAACTGTCTTTCGCGATGTCGTTCATATTTCTTCATGGCGCTGAAAGAAGTCCTACTCTGATCTTCCCTATCTGCCTTTCGAGATGCTAATAGAAGACCTGCCATGGTCTTTCTCGCAAGATGCTGCAGGTATTCCCTGACGTTGCCAGAGAAACACTGCTCTGAACTGCCTTGCAAGATATCCCCGGTCGCCCTTACCAGGTGCTGAGAGCAAACCTGCTCTGATCTCCCTTTCAAGATGCTCCCATCAGCCTTGCAAGATGCTGATGGAAGACCTGGTCTGATTTGCCATTCCAGATTTTGCGGATATTCTTACCAACAGGCTGATACAACACTTCCTTTGATCTTCCTTGCAAGATATGACTGGCCTTCTGATGTGTCATGCAACATCTTGCTGATCTTCCTTGCAAGATGTGCCTGACCTTGTGATCTGTCATGCAAGATATTGCTGATCTTCCTTGCAAGATGCTGGTACAAGACCTGCTCTGATCTTCCTCGCAATCAATCCTGTTCTTCCTTTCGCGGTGCTGAGGGGAGACCCGCCCTGATCTTTCTTGCAAGATTTTGCTGAACCGCCTTGCAACATGCTGACAGAAGACCTCCTCTGACCTGTCCTGCAAGATGTCGCCGATCTTCCTTGGAACACGCTGATACATGACCTGGTGGGATATTCCATGCAAAATATCCCTCGTCTTCTTTAAATCGTGCTGAGATAGGTCCAGTTCCGATCTTCCTGCAATATGCTTCTGATCTGCCTTGCATGATGGTGATGGAAGACGTGATCTTTTCTTCCTTGCAAATGTGGATGATCGTGTTTGCAATATACAAGGCCTGCTCTGCTCTTCCATGCAAAATGCTACTGATCTTCTTTGGAAGATGCTGATGGCAGAGATTCTCTGCTCTTCTATGCCAAGACGTGCCTGATGTTCCTTGCAAGATGCTGGAAGGAGACCTGGTCTTATCTCCCTACCAAGATATTGCAGATTCTCCATAGAAAATGCTGATAGAAGACCTGTGCCAATCAACCTTGCAAGACATCACTGATCTGTTTGGTAAGATAGAAGACCTACTCTGATCTCCCTTGTATGTGACTACTGATCATCCTTGCAAGATGCTGAGGCCAACCTGACAGAGATGGTCAAATATGCGCATGCATCTCCGCCTTGAAAAGGTCTGAACCCAGTTCAGGCATAAGGAGTCGCATATGGGGGTGAAATAATTCTTCCTCCTCCTCTCTGGAAAATTTTGGATAGGTATGCATAGGGATCACAACTCTTTTTTCTCTTCTAATGTTTGCTTCAAAAGATTGGTAGGAAAAAAATGGGATTTTATCTATATTTGATAATTTTACTTCAACACTCTGGCATACACAGATGGTATATCCTTAGAGAGACATTTTTGGTTGGCCCTGAATGCGTGTGTGTGTGTATGTGTGTGTGTGTGTGTGTGTGTGTGTGTGTGTGTGTGTGAGTGTGTGTTTTGAAAACCTGAGTAAGACAGATGCCTGGTGACCAGGCAGGGCTATCACCAGTGTGCAGACACAGAAACTCAGGTGAGCAAAAGACTTAGCATAATCCGGTGGTAGGCATAACATACCAATAATATAGACCTAGAAGCAGATGCTCCATGAGATGGCCCGCAAATCTATTTCGCATACTACCCTCACTGAAAATTATTCCCAGTACCACTCCTGAAATCACATATGATAGGATCTTGCATGTGAGAGGGGATCACTGTGATGTGCCCTTCCTTGAAAACGCCACTGATCTTCCCTGCAAAATGCTGATAGAAGATCTGCTCTGATCTGCCTTGCAAAATTGCTCATCTGTCTATCAAGATGCTGGGAGAAGTCCTGCCCAGATCTTCCTTGAAAGATGCCATCGATCTCCCATGCAAGATGGTGACAGAAGTCCTAATATAGTGTTCCAAGTAAGAGGTCTTCCTTGCAAGTTGCTGGGAGAACCTCCTCTGAACTGTCTTTCGCGATGTCGTTCATATTTCTTCATGGCGCTAAAAGAAGTCCTACTCCGATCTTCCCTATCTGCCTTGCAAGATGCTAATAGAAGGCCTGCCATGGTCTTCCTCGCAAGATGCTGCAGCTCTTCCCTGCACGTTGCCAGAGAAGCACTGCTCTGAACTGTCTTGCAAGATATCTCCGTTCACCCTTATCAGGTCTGAGAGCAAACCTGTTCTGATCTTCCTTTCAAGATGCTTCCATCAGCCTTGCAAGATGCTGATGGAAGAACTGGTCTGATCTGCCATGCCATATTTGGCGGATCTTCTTACCAAGAGGCAGATACAACACTTGCTCTGATCTTCCATGCAAGATATGACAGAGCTTCTGATCTGTCTTGCAACATCTTGCTGATCTTCGTTGCAAGGTGTGCCTTGCCTTCTGATCTGCCATGCAAGATATTGCTGATCTTCCTTGCATGATGCTGGTACAAGAACTGCTCTGATCTTCCTCATAAGCAATCACTGGTCGTCCTTTCGCGGTGCTGAGAGAAGACTCACTCTGATCTTTCTGGAAAGATTTTGCTGATCTGCCTTGACAGATGCTGACAGAAGACCTGCTGTGACCTGCCTTGCAAGATGTCGCTGATCTTCCTTGGAACACGCTGATACATGACCTAGTGTGATAATCCATGCAAAATATCCCTCGTCTTCCTTAAATCATGCTGAGATAGAACCTCTTCTGATCTTCTTGCAATATGCTTCTGATATGACTTGCAAGATGGTGATGGAAGACATGTTCTGATCTTCCTTGTAGAATTGGATGACCGTGTTTGCAATATACAAGGCCTGCTCTGGTCTTCCTTGCAAAATGCTACTGATCTTCCCTGGAAGATGCTGATAGGAGAGCTTCTCTGCTCTTCCTTGCCAAGACGAGCCAGATATTCCTTGCAAGATGCTGGCAGGAGAGCTGGTCTTATCTCCCTACCAAGATATTGCAGATTCTCCATAGAAGATGCTGATAGAAGACCTGTGCCAGTCAACCTTGCAAGACATCACTGATATGTTTGGTAAGATAGAAGACCTGCTCTGATCTCCCTTGGATGTGACTATTGATCATCCTTGCAAGATGCTGAGGCCAACCTGACAGAGATGGTCAAAGGTTCGCATGCATCTCCGCCTTGAAAAGGTCTGAACCCAGTTCAGGCATAAGGATTCGCATATGGAGGTGAAATAATTCTTCCTCCTTCTCTCTGGAAAATTTTGGATAGGTATGCATAGGGATCACAACTCTTTTTCCCTTCTTATTTTAGCTTCAAAAGATTGGTAGGAAAAAAATGGAACTTTTATCTATATTTGATAATTTTACATCAAGACTCTGGCATACACAGAATGCTATATCCTTAGACATGGTTGGGTGCCCCTGAATGCACGCCTGTGTGTATGTGTTTGTGTTTGTGTGTGTGAGTGTGTGTTGTGAAAACCTGAGTAAGACAGATGACTGGTGACCAGGCAGGGCCCTAACCAGCGTGCAGACACAGAAACTCAGGTGGTGCAAAAGACATAGCATAATCCGGTGGTCGGCACAACATACTAATAATATAGACCTAGAAGCAGATGCTCCATGAGATGACCCACAAAGCTATTTCGCATTGTACCCTCACTGAAAATTATTCCCAGTACAACTCCCGAACTCACAGATGATAAGATCTTACGTGTGATATGGGTTCACTGTGATGTGCCCTTCCTTGAAAACGCCACTGATCTTCCCTGCAAAATGCTGATAGAAGATCTGCTCTGATCTGCCTTGCAAAATTTCTCATCTGTCTATCAAGATGCTGGGAGAAGTCCTGCCCAGATCTTCCTGAAAGATACCGTCGATCTGCCATGGAAATGGTGACAGAAGTCCTAATATGGTGTTCCAAGTAAGAGGTCTTCCTTGCAACTTGCTGGGAGAACCTCCTCTGAACTGTCTTTCGCGATGTCGTTCATATTTCTTCATGGCGCTGAAAGAAGTCCTACTCTGATCTTCCCTATCTGCTTTGCAAGATGCTAATAGAAGACCTGCCATGGTCTTTCTCACAAGATGCTGCAGGTATTCCCTGCACGTTGCCAGAGAAGCACTGCTCTGAACTGCCTTGCAAGATATTCCAGGTCGCCCTTAGCAGGTGCTGAGAGCACACCTGCTCTGATTTCCCTTTCAAGATGCTTCCATCAGCCTTTCAAGATGCTGATGGAAGACCTGGTCTGATTTGCCATGCCAGATTTTGTGGATATTCTTACCAACATGCTGATACAACACTTCCTTTGATCTTCCTTGCAAGATATGACTGGCCTTCTGATCTGTCATGCAACATCTTGCTGATCTTCCTTGCAAGATGTGCCTGACCTTGTGATCTGTCATGCAAGATATTGCTGATCTTCCTTGCAAGATGCTGGTACAAGACCTGCTCTGATCTTCCTCACAAGCAATCCCTGGTCTTCCTTTCGCGGTGCTGAGGGGAGACCCGCCCTGATCTTTCTTGCAAGATTTTGCTGAACCGCCTTGCAACATGCTGACAGAAGACCTCCTCTGACCTGTCCTGGAAGATGTCGCCGATCTTCCTTGGAACACGCTGATACATGACCTGGTGTGATATTCCATGCAAAATATCCCTCGTCTTACTTAAATCATGCTGAGATAGGTCCTGTTCCGATCTTCCTGCAATATGCTTCTGATCTGCCTTGCAAGATTGTGATGGAAGGCGTGCTCTGATCTTCCTTGCAGATGTGGATGATCATGTTTGCAATATACAAGGCCTGCTCTGGTCTTCCATGCAAAATGCTACTGATCTTCTTTGGAAAATGCGGATAGGAGAGCTTCTCTGCTCTTCCATGCCAAGACGTGCCTGATGTTCCTTTCAAGATGCTGGGAGGAGACCTGGTCTAATCTCCCTACCAAGATATTACAGATTCTCCATAGAAGATGCTGATAGAAGACCTGTGCCAATCAACCTTGCAAGACATCACTGATCTGTTTGGTAAGATAGAAGACCTGCTCTGATCTCCCTTGGATGTGACTACTGATCATCCTTGCAAGATGCTGAGGTCAACCTGACAGAGATGTTCAAATGTGCGTATGCATCTCCGCCTTGAAAAGATCTGAACCCACTTCAGGCATCAGGAGTCGCATATGTTGGTGAAATAATTCTTCCTCCTCCTCTCTCGAAAATTTTGGATAGGTATGCATAGGGATCACAACTCTTTTTTCTCTTCTTATGTTTGCTTCAAAAGATTTGTAGGAAAAAAATGGGACTTCTATGTATATTTGAAAATTGTACATCCAGA
Organism: Tenrec ecaudatus; assembly: GCF_050624435.1. NCBI lineage: Eukaryota > Metazoa > Chordata > Mammalia > Afrosoricida > Tenrecidae > Tenrec > Tenrec ecaudatus. The sequence goes on from NC_134532.1 coordinate 49,483,447, forward strand.
CACTGGCATACACAGAATGCTACTCCCTTAGAGTAACATCTTTGCGTGGCCCTGTATGCGTGTGTGTGTGTCTGTGTGTGCTTGCACATCATATATGGCCGCTTGCGTAGCATGGGTTTTACCAAACACCCGGACAGTCTGTCAACCAGTGGTCTAGGCCAGGCAAACACTGTGGTGACTTTTCTTGTGCTTATTTACGTATGTATGTCAAACTCACCCTGCTCATAAGGAGGTCTTCATGCGGTCGACCTGCCCTGGCTCCTCTCGGGTTAAAAACTTCAACTTTTCTTACTGCGGAATAGTATGGGTCAAAATGAGTTTCCTGATTTTTTAAAATTTTAAATTTTGACATCGGGTTCATATCCAGAATAATGTATTTTAAAGATACTGATTGATGTTCTTGTTGGGTGTGAGCATATGGTGACTCCTGTGAGTGTATGTGTGTGTGAGTGTATGCGTGTGCTTGCACATCATACAAGAGTCTCAGTGTAGCATAGAATTTACCAAACACCATGGAAGTCAGTCGGCCAGTGGTTTAGGTCAGGCAAACACTGTGGAACCTTCTGATATCCCAATTTACAAATGATTCTCAAATTGGAGCTGAACTTAGGAGATGTGCAGGCTGTCAACCACCTCAGGCTACACAATGACTAACAAATTCACCTCTTCCTAGGCAGCAATAATTCTGGGTCTTCTTTCATTTCTCACTTGTTTCAGGATTTTCTTTAATTATTAATTTTATAATCAGATTTTTATATTGAAAAATGTTATTTAAAGACACTTGCGATTTTCTTGGTGTGCTAGTCCAAATGTTAAGTCGTGTGTGTGTGTGTGTGTGTGTGTGTGTGTGTGTGTTGTATAAACCTGAGTTAGACAGATGACTGATGACCAGGCAGGGCCATAACAGGCAGGCAGACACATAAACACAGGTGGTGCAAAACACATATCATAATTCGGTGGTAGGAACAACATTCCAATAATAAAGACCTAGAAGCAGCTGCTGCATGAGATGACCCGCAAAGCTATTTCGCATTGTACCCTCTCTGAAAATTATTCCCAGTATGACTCCTGAACTCATAGATGATAGGATCTTACGTGTGAGATGGGATCACTGTGATGTACCCTTCCTTGAAAATGCCACTGATCTTCCCTGCAAAATGCTGATAGAAGATCTGCTCTGATCTGCCTTGCTAAATTGCTCATCTGTCTATCAAGATGCTGGGAGAAGACCTGCCCAGATCTTCCTTGAAAGATGCCGTCCATCTGCCATGCAAGATGGTGACAGAAGTCCTAATATGGTGTTCAAAGTTAGAGATCTTCCTTGCAAGATTCTGGGAGAACCTCCTCTGAACTCTCTTTCGAGATGTCGTTCATGTTTCTTCATTTTGCTGAAAGAAGTCCTACTCTGATCTTCCCTGATCTGCCTTGCAAGATGCTAATAGAAGACCTGCCATGGTCTTTCTCGCAAGATGCTGCAGCTCTTCCCTGCACGTTGCCAGAGAAGCACTGCTCTGAACTGCCTTGCAAGATATCCCCGGTCGCCCTTAACAGGTGCTGAGAGCAAACCTGCTCTGATCTTCCTTTCAAGATGCTTCCATAGTTTTGCAAGATGCTGATGGAAGACCTGGTCTGATCTGCCATGCCAGATTTTGCGGATGTCTTACCAAGAGGCTGATACAACACTTCCTCTGATCTTCCATGCAAGATATGCCTGGGTTTATAATCTGTCATGCAACATCTTGCTGATCTTCCTTGCATGATGTGCCGTGCCTTCTGATCTGCCATGCAAGACATTGCTGGTCTTCTTTGCAAGACGCTGTATCAAGACCTGCTCTGATCTTCCTGGCAAATAATCCTTCGTCTTCATTTCGAGGCGCTCAGGGAACCTGCTCTGATATTTTGGCAAAATTTTGCTAATCTGCCTTGCATGATGCTGACAGAAGTCCTGCTCTGATTTGCCTTGCAAGTTGTCGCCGATCTTCCTTCGAACACACTCATACATGACCTGGTGTGATATTCCATGGAAAATATCCCTCGTCTTCCTTAAATCGTGCTGAGATAAGTCCTGTTCCGATCTTCCTGCAATATGCTTCTGATCTGCCTTGCAAGATGGTGATGGAAGACGTGCTCTGATCTTCCTTGCAGATGTGGATGATCATGTTTGAAATATACAAGGCCTGCTCTGGTCTTCCTTGCAAAATGCTGCTGATCTTCCTTGGAAGATGCTGACAGGAAAGCTTCTCTGCTCTTCCTTCCAATATGTGCCAGATATTCCTTGCACGATGCTGGTAGGAGACTTGGTCTAATCTACCAACCAAGATATTGCAGATTCTTCATAGTATATGCACACAGAAGACCTGTGCCAATCAACCTTGCAAGACATCTCTGATCTGCTTGGCAAGATCTCTGATCTCTGCTCTGATCTCTATTGGATGTGAGTACTGATCATCCTTGCAAGATGCTGAGGCCAACCTGACGGAGACGTTCAAATATGCGCATGCATCTCCTCCTTCAAAAGGTTTGGACCCAGTTCAGTCATCAGGAGTCGCATATGTGTGTGAAATAAATTTTCCTCCACCTCTCTGGAAAATTTTGGATGGGTATGTGTAGGGTTCACAACTCTTTTTTCTCTTGTAATGTTTGCTTCAAAAGGTTTTTAGGAAAAAATGGGACTTTTATCTATATTTGATAATTGTACATCACGACCCTGGCATATGTAGAATGCTATGCCCTTACAGAGACATATTTGGGTGGCCCTGAATGTGTGTGTGTGTCTGTGTGTGCTGGCACATCATATTTAGCTGCTTGCGTAGCATGGGTTTTACCAAACACCCCGACAGTTTGTCAACCTGTGGTCTAGGCCAGGCAAACACCATGATGACTTCTCATGTGCTTATTTACGTATGTATGTCCAACTCACCCTGCTCATAAGGAGGTCTCCATGCGGTCGACCAGCCTTGACTCCTGTCTGGTTAAGAGCTTCAACTCTTCTTACTGTGGAATAGTGTGGGTCCAGTTTCATTGCTCAAACAGTTTCCTGATTTTTTTAAATTTTAACATCGGGTTCAAATACAGAATAATGTATTTCAAAGATACTGACGGATGTTCTTGTTGGGTGTGTGCAAATGATGACTACTGTGAGTCTATGTGTGTGTGAGTGTTTGCATGTACTTGCACATCATACAAGAGTCTCTGTGTACTGTCGGATTTACCAATCACGTTGGAAGTCAGTCGACCAGTGGTCTACATCAGGCAAACACTGTGGAACCTTCTGATATGCCAATTTACAAATATTTCTCATATTGGAGCTGCTCATAGGATCGGTGCAGGCTGTCAAAAAACTCAGGCTACTCATTGGCTAACAAATTCACCTCCTCCTAGGCTGCAATAATTCTGGGTCTTGTTTCATTTCTCTCGTGTTTCAGGATTTTCTTTAATTATTAATTTTATAATCAGATTTTTATATTGAAGAATGCTATTTAAAGTCACTTGCGATTTTCTTGCTGTGCAAATCCAAATGTTAAATCGTGTGTGTGTGTGTGTGTGTGTATGTGTGTTGTGTTGTGTAAACTTGAGTAAGACAGATGACTGGTGACCAGGCAGGGCCATAACCGGCAGGCAGACACAGAAACTCAGGTGGTGCAAAAGACAAAGCATAATCCAGTGGTTGGCACAACATGCCAATAATATAGACCTAGAAGCAGCTGCTGCATGAGATGACCCGCAAAGCTATTTCGCATGGTACCTTCTCTGAAAATTATTCCCAGTACCACTCCCGAACTCACAGATGATAGGATCTTACGTGTGAGATGGGATCACTGTGATGTACCCTTCCTTGAAAACGCCACTGATCTTCCCTGCAAAATGCTGATAGAAGATCTGCTCTGATCTGCCTTGCAAAATTGCTCATCTGTCTATCAAGATGGTGGGAGAAGACCTGCCCAGATCTTCCTTGTAAGATACCATCAATCTGCCATGCAAGATGGTGACAGAAGTCCTAATATGGTGTTCCAAGTAAGAAGTCTTCCTTGCAAGGTGCTGGGAGAACCTCCTCTGAACTCTCTTTCGAGATGTCGTTCATATTTCTTCATGGTGCTGAAAGAAGTCCTACTCAGATCTTCCCTGATCTGCCTTGCAAGATATTGATAGAGGACCTCCCATGATCTTTCTCAAAAAATGCTTCAGCTCTTCCCCGCAAGTTACCTGAGAAGCACTGCTCTGAACTTCCTTGCAAGATATCCCCGGTCGCCCTTAGCAGGTGCTAAGAGCAAACCTACTCTGATCTTCCTTTCAAGATGCTTCCATCAGACTTGCAAGATGCTGATGGAAGACCTGGTCTGATCTGCCATGCCAGATTTTGCGAATCTTCTTACCAAGAGGCTGATACAACACTTGCTCTGATCTTCCTTGCAAGATATTCCTTGGCTTCTGATCTGTCATGGAACATGTTGCTGATCTTCCTTGCAAGATGTGCCGTGCCTTCTGATCTGCCATGCAAGATATTGCTGATCTTCCTTGCAAGATGCTGGTACAAGACCTGCTCTGATCTTCCTTGCTAGCAATCACTGGTCTTCCTTTCGCGGTGCTGAGGAAAGACCCGCTCTCATCTTTCTGGCAAGATTTTGCTGATCTGCCTTGCAAGATGCTGACAGAAGTCCTGCTCTGACCTGCCTTGCAAGATGTCGGCGATCTTCCTTGGAACACGCTGATACATGACCTGGTGTGATATTCCATGCAAAATATCCCTCGTCTTACTTAAATCATGCTGAGATAGGACCTCTTCCGATCTTCTTGCAACATGTTTCTGATCTGCCTTGCAAGATGGCGATGGAAGATGTGCTCTGATCTTCCTTGCAGATGTGGATATTCATGTTTGCAATATACAAGACCTGCTCTGGTCTTCCTTGCAAAATGCTGCTGATCTTCCTTGGAACATGCTGATAGGAGAACTTCTCTGCTCTTCCTTGCCAATACGTGCCAGATATTCCTTGCATGATGCTGGGAGGAAACCTGGTCTAATCTCCCTACCAAGATATTGCAGATTCTCCATAGAAGATGCTCACAGAAGACCTGTGCCAATCCACCTTGCAAGATATCACTGATCTGCTTGGCAAGATAGCAGACCTGCTCTGATCTCCCTTGGATGTGACTACTGATCATCTTTGCAAGATGCTGAGGCCAACCTGACGGCAACTTTCAAATGTGCGCATGCATCTCCGCCTTGGAAAGGTCTGAACCCAGTTCAGGCATCAGGAGCTGCATATGTGGGTGAAATTATTCTTCCTCCTCTCTGGAAAATTTTGAATGGGTATGCATAGGGTTCACAACTCTTTTTTCTCTTCTTATGTTTGCTTCAAAAGATTTGTAGGAAAAAATGGGACTTATATCTATATTTGATAATTGTACATCAAGACCCTTGCATATGCAGAATGCTACACCTTTAGAGAGACATATTTGGGTGGCCCTGAATATCTGTGTGTTTGTGTGTCTGTGTGTGCTTGCACATCATATACGGCTGCTTGCGTAGTCTGGGTTTTACCAAACACCCCTACAGTCTGTCAACCAGTGGTCCAAGCCAGGCAAACTGTGGTGACTTCTCATGTGCTTATTTACGTATGTTTGTCAAACTCACCCTGCTCATAAGGAGGTCTGCATGCGGTCGACCAGCCCTGGCTCCTCTCTGGTTAAAACCTTCAACTCTTCTTACTGTGGAATAGTATGGTTCTAGCTTTCATTGTTCAAAATCAGTTTCCTGATTCTTTTTAATTTTAAATTTTAACATCGGGTTCATATACAGAATAATGTATTTTAAAGATACTGACGGATGTTCTTGTTGGGTGTGCGCAAATCATGACTCCTGTGAGTCTGTGTTTGTGTGAGTGTGTGCGTGTGCTTGCACATCATACAAGAGTCTCTGTATAGCGTAGGAATTACCAAACACCTTGGAAGTCAAGCGACCAGGGGTCTAGGTCAGGCAAACACTGAGGAACATTCTGCTATACCAATTTACCAATGTTTTCCAACTTGGAGCTGCTCAAAAATGCTGTGCAGGCTGTCTACCAACTCAGGCTGCTCAATGGCTAACAAATTCACTTCCTCCTAGGCTGCAATAATTCTGGGTCTTGTTTCATTTCTAACATGTTTCAGGATTTTCTTTAATTATTAATTTTGTATTCAGATTTTTATATTGAAGTATGTTATTTAAAGACACTTGCGATTATCTTACTGTCTAAGTCCAAATGTTAACTCCTCTGTGTGTGTGTGTGTGTGTGTGTGTGTGTGTGTGTGTCTTGTGTAAACATGAGTAAGACAGGTAAATGACTGATGACCAGGCAGGGCCTTACTGACAGGTAGACACAGAAACTCAGTTGGTGCAAAAAACATAGCATAATTCGGTGGTAGGCACAACATACCAATAATATAGACCTAGAAGCAGCTGCTGCATGAGATGACCTGCAAAGATATTTTGCATAGTACCCTCTCTCAAAAATGTTCTCAGCACCATTCCCTAACCCCAAATTGATAGAATCTTACTTGTTAGAATGGATCAATCTGATGTGCCCTTCCTTTGAAACGCCACGTACTTCCCTGCAAAATGCTCATGGAAGACCTGCTCTGACCTGCTTTGCAAAATTTTGCTTATTTGTCAAGATGCTGGGCGAAGACCTACCCAGATCTTCCTTGAAATATGTCATGGATCTCCCACGGAAGATGGTGACAGAAGACTTCCTATGGTTTTCCTTGTAACGGTCTCTAATCTTCCTGGCAAGATGCTGGGAGAACCTTCTCTGATCTCTCTTTCAAAATGTCGCTGATATTCCTTAATTGTGCTGAGAGAAGGCACACTCTGATCATCCCTGATCTGTCTTGCAGGATGCTGATAGAAGACCTGCCATGATCTTCCTTGTAAGATGCTCCAGCTCTTCCCTGCAAGTTGCCAGAGAAGACCTGCTCTGATCTGCCTGGCAAGTTTGTGCTTATCTGCCTTGCAATATATCCCTGGTACTCCTTAACATGTGCTGAAAGAAGACCTGCTCTGATCTTCCTTGCAAGTTATTCCTGGACTTCCTTTAGAGGTGCTGAGGAAAGACCCCCTCTGATCTTTCTGGCAAGATTTTGCTGATCTGCCTTGCAAGATGCTGACAGAAGACCTGCTCTGACCTGCCTTGCGAGATGTCGCTGATCTTCCTTCGAAGATGCTTATTAATGACCTGGTGTGATATTCCATGCAAAATATCCCTCGTCTTCCCAAAATAGTGCTGAGATAAGACCTGTTCCGACCTTCTTGCAACATTCTTCTGAACTTCCTTGCAAGATGGTGATGGAAGACGTGCTCTGATCTTCCTTGCAGATGTGGATGATCATGTTTGCAATAGAGAAGACCTGCTCTGGTCTTCCTTGCAAAATGCTGCTTATCTTCCTCGGAAGATGCTGATAGGAGAGCTGCTCTGGTCTTCCTGGCCAAGATGTGGCAGATATTCCTTGCAAGGTGCTGTGATTGGACCTGGTCTAATCTCCCTACCAAGATATTGCAGATTCTCCATAGAAGATGCTGATAGAAGACCTGCGCTGATCAACCTTGCAAGACATCACTGATCTGCTTGGCAAGATAGAAAACTGCTCTGATTTCCTTTGTATGTGACTACTGATCATCCTTGCAAAATACTGAGGGCAACCTGACGGAGATGTTCTAGTATGCTCATCCATCTCCACCTTCAATGAGTATGAGCCCAGTGTGGGCATCAGCAGGCCCACAGGTGGATCAAAAAATTCTCCCTCCTTCTATTTGGCAAAGTTTGGTTAGGTATTCATAGGGTTCACTTCTCTTTTTCTACTCTTATGTTTGCTTCAAAAGGTTTGTATGAAAAATAGGACTTTTACCTATATTTTATAATTGTACATCAAGACCCTGGCATACCCAGAATACTCTGCCCCAAGAGAGACACGTTTCGGGGGCCCTGAATGTGTTTGTGTCTGTATGTGTCTGTGTGTGCTTGTACATCATGCATGACTGTTTGTGTAGCGTGGGTTTTTCCAAACACCTCCATAGTCAGTCAACCAGTGGTCTAGGTCAACCAAACACTCCGGTACCTTTCATGTGCTTATTTATGCATGTTTGTTGAACTCACCCTGCTCATAGGAGGTCTGCATATTGTCAACCAGCGCTGGCTCCTCTCTGGCTAAAAATTTCACCTCTTCCTCCTGTGGAATATTATGGGTGCTGCTTTCATTTCTCAAAATTTTCATGATTGTTTTTAAATTTTTAATTTTAACATCTGGGTTATATATAGAATAATGTATTTTAAAGGGACTGGAGGATGATTTTGTCGGGTGTGCACAAGTGGTGACTCGTGTATGTGTGTGTGTGTGTGTGCTTTCACATCATTCAAGAGTCTTTGTGTAGCGTAGGTTTTATCAAACACTTTGGGGATCAGTCGATGATTGGTCTTGGTCAGGCAACCACTGTGGTACCTTCTGATATCCCAATTTATATATGTTTGTCAAATTGGCCCTGCTCATAGGAGCTGTGCATATTGTCAACCAACTGTGGCTACTCAATGGCTAACAAATTCACCTTTTTCTACTCTGGAATAGTTCTGTGTGCTGGTTTCATTTCTTACATGTTTCAGGATTCTTTATAATTATTAATTTTAAAATCAGATTTTTATATTAAAATGTTATTTAAAGATACTGGGCAATTATCTTGACGGGCAAGCCCAAATTTTGACTCATATGTGTATGTACATGTGTGTGCGCGCGTGTGTCTGAGTGTATGGTGTGAACCTGAGAAAGACAGATGAGTCAGGACCAGGCAGGGCCTAACCCACAGGCAGACACACAAACTAAGGTGGTGCAAAAAAAAAAAGAAAAGAAACAAAATCCAATGGTAGACACAACGTGCTGATAATACACACCTAGAAGCAGCTGTCATAATGCCATTCTCTGGAGCTCGGACCCTCTTGATATGTCCAAAATGCAGTAGATGAAGTCCCATCATGCTCTCTTCTAGAGAGACCTCTGTCTGTATTTGTTCCAACACAGATAAGATCACTTTGTGAGGAATCTGTTATACAGTCCTTGGTCCTCACCATACCATAATTCAAAGATACCAGTAATCATTCTGTTTTTCTACTTTATGGCCACCCTTTTCAGAGTATGATACCATTTAAAATACCATGGCTTGAATCAAGTGCACCTTATTCCTCAAGGTGATAACTTTGTAATTAACATTTAAAAATCTTTACAGCTGATTCACGAAATGCAATGTGCCATTTGATTAAATTTTACCGTGGACCCGAGTAAAATGAAAATGAAATCTGGAAGGACTATCTTGAAAGTCTTGAAAAGGGTAAAGTTGTGTAGCTGTGTATATGGATGCATACAGAAGTAACTTGAAGTGTTTGAACGAGGTATTTCCTTCCACTGCTTATTTTATTCATTTATATTATGGAAAGGACACAGTGATACTGATTTTATACTTGGCATTATAATCCAAATCTTTGCTGTATTTTTCATTGCTCAAAGTTGATGTCCAATATGGAGTCACATTGGGAACATATTGCTTTTATTTGTCATGCATTACCATTTATATATTTTTATGACATTGGGTATTTGCAATTATTTCATCATTTTGAGCTATATACTCATGAAAATGAATTGATGTAGTAGAAAACTCTGTGCTGTGTGTTTTCTATTTTTCCTTTAGATTTACAGTGTTTTTCATCTCAAAGTCCCTTATGTTAGCATGTTGCTGTTTCCACTTTCAGGAAGTTGTATCATACATTTAAGTCACATCACTTTTTATACATTGCTTTCTGTCTTGAAGTCCCTAACCTTTTATTTTTACTTTTGCATAATTATAACTGGCTCCTTGTGTTGCCAGCTTTTCAGTGCTTTTATAAATCAAAAGGTCATGGTTGCACCGTGGCACTTACAAGTAGAACAATTTTACTATTGTTAAAAGTGCTCATGCCTCACCTATTGAACACCATATTCCCAAATTCCTGGCAATCACTGATCTGTTTCTCAGTTCTTTATAGATTTGCTTAAAAAAAAGTTATATTGAAACCATATAGTAAGTACTATTTTCAAAATGCCTTCTCCAAATTTAGATGTATCCAAATGTTTCCACTGTGTGATGGGTCTTTAAAAAAAACCCACTAATAATATTCATTGTGTGGTTATACCATTGATTTTAAAATTTATTCATATATTGAGAGCCATGCTGATTACTAAAAGTTTCAGTAATTATGTATAAATCATTATTGTGCAGCATTTGGCGGCATACGTTTTTAACTGATGGAGGCAAACACTTAGGAAAATGTTGCAGGATAAAGTGGCAAAACAATGTTAGGCTTTGTAAGAAACTGTCTGCATATTTCTCAAAGTAACTGAACCATTTTATATTCTAATAATTGATTCAGGAGAATCCCTGTGCTGTGCTCATATGGGACCGAGCTACTTTGTTAACATTTGGGGATGGGAAATATTTACTTTATAAAATCAGTAGTATCATCTCATATTATTTCAATTTGCATTTTCAATAATAAAAATATTTTAATAATCTTTCCATATAGTTATTTGTAATTAAGTGCTCCTTTGTTGACATATTTGATCAGATATTCTGCTAATTATATTTTTATTTAAAAATCATATTGCTTACAAAAGAGTGGTTTACTTTTTTTAGTTAAAATTAATTTATCACATAGATCATTTTTTAAAATTTCCAAATCTGTTGCACGGTTTTCATTCCCTTGTTAAAGAATTTTGTCCCCACAGTTAAAGTTTAAAAATTTTAGTCACACCCTGTTAATAAATCTTTAATTTTCTGTACAAATTCTTGTGGTGTTCTATCTAAAATCTTCATTACCAAGTTTAAGCTTTTGCATATATTCTCGTTTTACAGTGTTGTTTACATTTTGATTAATGACCAATACTAATTTATTAGTATTATTGTTGTAGGATGGGTACAGAGAGAGCCAATATTTCTCAGTTACTATTGTCATATCACAGAAACCAAATGAATTCAAAAGATTCTAAGTTTTATTTTCTCATGTATGGGAAAGGAGAATGGCGGGGTGGGGGCAGGGAGGCAGAGTCCTTCTTCCAAACTCCAGTCTCCCTGTCTCTGTTTTCAAGGCTTAGCAAAACAATTCTTTCAGACACAAATCTTGGAATTACAGGTACATGCTAGGAAAATAAACTTTTGTTTTATTAAAGATCGTATGTCACAAGGCTTCCATTACTTAATTCTCACAACCATCGCATCAGAGCAACACCCTTCGGGTTCCTGAGTCTGTAACTGATTACATGAGTAGAAAGCCCAGTCTTTCTCCTGGTGAGCGGTTGGGTTCTCAGAATTACTCCTACCATGGGGATCACAGTCTAACTCGTAACCACTGTACCAACAGGGCTTTCCCATTATTTAGGGACTGTACATCTTGAAGAGACAGACCAGTTGTGCAGTTCTTTGCCCTTGGTGAAGGGAGGAAGGAAGCCTGAAAGATTCAAAACATTCAGATAAAAATAGTATCGTTTTCAGCAAACTGTAATACATTTTCAGTGTTGATTAACATCAGGCTACCTCTTCCACTTTCCTATATCAATAGGGATTTAATTCTTCCAACTGTCCCATTCAGTAGAAGGCATTGAGGTTAGTGTATATTTGTGTATAGTAACTCCAACCCATGTATTCTATAAGAATATTAACAAGAATCATTTTCTTTAAAAAATGTGTTTAATCAGATCCTGTAATTCTTTGTTTGAGAAACTGATATCATGCCTTTGATCATTCACCTCGATGTCTTTTTATTCCTCTCCTTAGTAATTAACATATCTAAATGCACAAGTATATGTATATAGTTCAATAAATGTTAGCTCTGTATACACATAAGTTTTCTACTCCTATGAAGAGTTACCGTTTTGGAAATTCACAGGGACAATACAACCTTGTCCCATAGGGCCACTATGAGACAAAATGACTTGATGACAGTCATTTCTTTTTTTTTTTTACACATGTACGTATCATACAGTTCAGCACAACAACTTCCCATGCATGTTTGACCACTCTCCACAACCTCTCCTCATACTGATTATCTTCACTTGATAATGGTGTTATTCTGGGTTGCCTAGAAAAACAAATTCATAGAGACTCATATGTGTATAAGAAAGAGCTTTATATCCAAGAGCATTTGTATATTAAGAAAACATCCCAGCCCAATCCAGATGAAAACCATAAGTCCAATATTAGCCCATATGTCCAGTACCAGTCTGTAAATTCCTCTTTAGACTCATGCAAAGCATGCAATGATGCCAAGTGCAGGAAGATCACAGGCCAGTGGGTGGAAAGTCTCGATCCATGTCAGTGGAAGCATCTCAACACTGGCAGGGGTCTCCACGTGGCTCCTCCAGCTCCCGGACATTACAGTAGCTCCATGTGTCTTGTCAGCAGAAATGTCTAGCAGGAAGTGAGTGTGTGTCCTACCTCCAATGAGCTATTTATCCCCCTTGTTCCTCCAAATGAGGTCATCAAGCTGTGACCCTTCACTCTTAAGAGTCTCAGGTTGACAGCAGATTAGGTAACAACCACGTGCATATTAATAAAGCTCAAGGTGGAGTTACCTCACCTTATCACCTGTGGCAATGAGCAGGTCACAGTCCATGTGTGGATAGTATATAGGAGCACCCCCAGCGGGCCACACCATTGTATCCCTCTTTTTACTTGTGAACAAAAGACAGAACATTTAGAAAGCTAGAACAACTAACTAACCCAGCAAGTTGAAACATGAGTGCTAATTATTTAAACACCTGTGAGTAGAACTCAGAGTTAGCTCAATACAAACTTCTCATTCAGAAGGGGCAGGTCTGGCAGGGTGCATGGGTGGTTGAAACATAGGAACCCACCCAGTCAAAGTAGCAGAGGGCAAGAACGTTCATTGAAACTTGAGGTTATTCTCAGAAATCAAGCATTAACAGAGAGCAGTGATTTCTTTCCTATTAATTTCTTGAGTTTCTTAACTTTTAACCAAAAATCTTTCATTACAGTTTCATTAAGATATCATGGTTCCAGTGTTCTGGGATGTGAATGCAGCATGCCAGCATGAGAAGGGAGTCAGTGGAGGGGCCTGAGGACTCGACACCCATCCAGCTAAGTGGACAACTACTCCCCTTCCAGAATTTACTTTAGAGGACGGCACTAAAGCTGCAGCAAGGGCAGAGGGAAATGTCTAATCAGAGCACACGGGAGCAAATGAATGGGGAGGAAGAGAGTCGGACACATCCTGGCCTACCAGACCTGGAGGATGCTATCCCCACTACAAAGAGCAAAGGGACAGAGTGGACCATATGGATGATTCCACTATGAGACATGCCATCCCTCACTGACCCAGGGCCCTATGGGGGACAATGCTGGAGACTCAGTGTCGGGACTGGCCCAGACTGACCCCACGAAACGGAGGATTGCGGCAGAGCAACGGGTGAGCAGAGCAAAGAGCCCCCGAGGGAGTACAAAGGATAGACTCTGGAGCCAGAGCGTGGCACCCCATCGGACTTAACTGGAGGACACACCTAGAGTTCAAAAACCAGACCTTGATCTATTTACAGGTTTTTCTTTTTTAAATTTTTTTTCTTAAATTAATTTATTCTTTTATGGGTTATTGTTTTATTTTTTTGGATTGCTTTTGCAGTCATTTATTTTTATTTACAGCTTGTGTTCAATGAAAACAATTCCATAACATGAAGTTACTATGAATCAAAGCATAAATAAACAAACACATTATACAAGCCAAAACAGATGTACAGCATTCAGAGATGAAGCAAAAGAGAGTTCATTCGCACACACAGTAGTTTGAGATCGGTGGGATGGGGCTGTTCTCGTCTAGAGGTTTTAAATAATGGGGAAAAATGACTGGTTAACAACACTACTATGTTCATATTCGATACTGGGGCATCCAAGCATCAGTGCGTGACTATGCGAACAAAAGACTTCATGGAGTGGGTACATTAAAAGATTTCTGTACCGAGGAGGTTATTAAAGATTTACTTTCCAGAAGTCAGCCTACTTTTGGCTTAGGACCAGGTTCTAACTACCTAAAAATATTGACTGATACAGAAAATTGTTCCAAATGTGACTGTTCTGATTCTTAAAGGTTAAAAAAAGAAAGGTATTTACAGGAGTATAAAAGTTTTCATGAATTTAATGCAATTAGCTTCCAGTCTTCACTTCCCAAATCCTTGATTTACTTTATTTTTGGCTCCTTCACATGTTTTTATTTCAAGATTTCTTTTGCTCAACTTTCAGAACAAATTTGTGCAGTTTAAAATGTGTAACCAATGCAGAAATTAAAAAGCAGCATTTTAAAATTAGTTGAGGTCACTGTACCTCCTACTCTTTGCAATCAGTTTTAGCTAAATGAAGCGGTGTTCTTGTGGAATGGGAATAGGTGATCCAAAATGACTACCACTTGATATTATAAGTGTATGAGCAAAATTCACTCATTACGCTTGGACGTAGGGCACAGCGCAGCGCAATCCCTCATTCCGGCCATATGTCAACTACATAAAACACCAAATGCAATGCCAAGTCCAAAGCCTCAAAGTATGAGGTCAGGTCCCATGAGAACAGTGATAGTTTAATAATGTAAAGCTTTCATCTACAGTCTGTCAGCATTAGATTAGTACTGCCGAAACAATGCATGGAAGATCTGGAGGGACCTTCTAATATACATGTAAATAAAACCATGGAAGCATTTAATATTACCTAATCACTTCATGGCCTTATAGATTTCAAGAACAAATGAACCTCAATTCCATAGCCCATCGTTTATCTCTAGAAAAGATAAAAACCATTTCCCGCCCCTCCCCCATAAGGTAGCATTTTCACTGTCCATAATTCTTAGTCCACATTTAAAGAACCCGTCTTCTTAATTTTTGGATGTTGTCACTCTTCGCCTTGTACATGGAACTCATGACAATGGCTTTCATCATCTCGTCAAACTCTTCGTGCATTCTTCCAATCAGCAATCGGTGAAATCTGAGATTCTCAACATCTGAGTCGATGAAGCAGGTGCGGAAACAGTTGATTGAAGGAAGATCTGCTTTTCCATGCATACTGGACTTGCAGCCACCATGCGGATTGAGTAGAGAAGATAGGGATGTAGAGGTGTTTCTTGGCCTGAGTCTCTTAACAGTAGAGATGCAGAAGGGAGAGTGCGACCATGAAGAGACTAGATGTACACTGCAGGGAGCCTCCGTTTCCCTTGCTGGTGGCATTAGGTGGACTTGTGGCAGCCGAGGTAAAGTGGGAAGAGTTAGTTACAGGTGCTGTAGTCGTGTTATTTGAATAAATCTGCGTGGGGAGGAGCAGCAGCCCCAGCCCGAGCCTGGCCCACCATCGCTCTGCCCATATCCGCTCTGTTGGTGCCCTCTGCATCTCGCAAGGTTCTGGCAGCGCAGAGAAGCACCCCTTGGAGTCTGGCGTGGCAAGGTCGGGTCATTGTTTTTTTTTGTTGTCATTGCTGTGTTCTCATTTGTCGCCTTGTCTTGCTATGCCTTGATTTTTGGTGCATATTATCTCTACAGACCTATCTAGATAAGATAGTCTGGATGAATAGACTGGAGGAGAAAACAACAGCACTGATGGTGGGGGGGGGGCATGGAAGAGAGGGAAGCGGGGATAAGGAGGTGGTGGTGACCAACCCAGGGGCACGGGAGCAACAAGTAATCCAAAATTAGTAGCAAGGAGTGTGTGAGATGCCTGGTAAGTATTCAGCAAATGCAATGTAATCGAGGGAAATTACTGAAACCCAAAGGAAGGCTAAGCATAATAGTGGGACAAGAGGAAAATAAAAGGAAATAGAGGAAAGAAATAGGAGAAAAAGCATATTTATAGAGGTCTAAATACAGGCATGTACATATTTAAATATATTTATATAAGATTGTGGGGAAACAGATTTATGTGCATATATTAATAAATTTAGTATTAAGGCAGCAGATGGGCATTGGGCCTCCACTCAAGCACTTACTCAATGCAAGAACACGTTGTTCTATTAAATTGGCATTCCAGAATACACACCTTCCAGGCACGATTGTTGAAGAAAAATGTGTGCATAAGCAAATGTGGTGAAGAAAGCTGACGGTGCCCGGCTAAGAAAAAATATAGCGTCTAGGGTCTTAAAGTCTTGAAGATAAACAAGCGGTCATGTAGCTCAGAAGAAACAAAGCCCACATGGAAGTAGCACATCAGCCTGTGTGACCACGAGGTCTCGAAGGGATCAGGTATCAGGCATCAAAGAACAAAAAATCATATCATTGTAAATGAGGGTGGATGCAGAGTGGAGACCCAAAGCCCATCTGTAGGCAACTGGACACTGAAGGGTTGCAGGGAGATGAGCCAGTCAGGGTGCAGGGTAGCAATGATGAAACATAACTTTCCTCTAGTTCTTAAATGCTTCCTCCCTCTACTATCATGATACCAATTCTACCTTACAAATCTAGCTAAACCAGAGGATGTACACAGGTACAGACAGGGACGTGAACACAGGGAATCCAAGACAGATGAACCCTTCAGAAACAGTGGTGAGAGTTGTGATACCTGGAGGGTGGAGAGAAGGCGGGGTAGAAAGGGAAAACGGATTGCAAGAATCTACATATAACGTCCTCCTTGGGGGATGGACAACAGAAAAGTCGGTGAAGGGATTCACCGTCAGACAGTGTAAGATATGACAAAATAATAACATAAATCATGAAGGGTTCAGGAGGGAGGGGGAAAATGAAGAGCTGATACCAAGGGCTGACATAGAAAGCAAATGTTTTGAGAATCACGATGGCAACAAATGTACAAATGTACTCGACACAATGGATGTATGTATGAATTATGATAAGAATTGTACGAGCCCCCAATAAAATTACCTTTTTAAAGATATCATGGTTCCACCAGTAAAATAATATTATGATTTTTGTTAGCTTTCATTGAATTGCTTGCAAATCACAGAGCCTCAAGTACAATAGAATGAAACAGTGCCTTCTGCACCATCTTCATAGTCTTTCCATGTTTGTTACCTTTGTTATCATCACAGTGTTACTCTATCTTGGGAACCCTGTATTTCAACATATATGCAGTCCTTTTCCCGAGAATAGTCCATCCTGATATGGTGTCCAAAGTCTGTGTATAAAAACCTTGTCTCTGGCGATGCCTAGAGGGTGGAGAGAATATGGGATGGAAATGCGGAACCGATTACAAGAATCTACGTATAGCCTCCTCCCTGGGCGATGGACAGCAGAGAAGAGGGCCGGGGGAGACGTCAGACAGTGTAACATATGACAAAATAATAATTTATGAATTCTGAAGGGTTTATGAGGGAGGGGTGTGGGGAGGAAGGGGGGAAAGGAGGAGCCGATATTAAGGGCTCAAGTAGAAGGCAAATGTTTTAAGAATGTTGATGGCAACAAATGTACATATGTGCTTGACACAATGGATGGATGTATGGATTGTGATAAGAATGGCATGAGCCCCCAGTAAAATGATATAAAAAAAACATGTGTCTTAACTTCCAATGAGAATTCTGGATGTCCTGCTTCTTCAACTGGTCTCTTTGAAGATATTATTATTATTTATTTTAAGAGGGACACCACTAACCCATTTCTATCTCTTCATTCAGGAACATATCACTTAACATGCTCATTGCTTTTTATCCATCTTAACATACAGCTTGGTGGTGCTTTTGAAGGCATCCCAGAAGACCACATTTTATTCAGTCTGTTAATCCAGAGACCACAAATCTGGGATGATTTCCAAGCTCAGCCCCTTCAAATGCCTTGTGACTAACTGCCAGCCTGCCTTTAGGAGAACAAAAGTAGGTGATGATCCTGGGAGTATATACACTGAGCTTGTTTTCAGTTAGTAAAATTCAGAACCATGAAAGGAAGATCATCATGTGCTTCAATATTCCCAATCTCTCTTCAATTCTTATTTGTCTCATTCATATGCAATCCTTGTATGAATATCCTGTGTGAGAACTTTGTATGAATTTGTGTAAGCAAAAGTTTTCCAGGATATAAGTATCAATCGATGTTGGTTTCAGCATATTGTATTTGTGTGAAAAAATTCATAAACACTCATATGTGTATAAGAAAAAAGCTTTATTTACAAGAGCAATTGAATATTAAGAAAATATCCCAGTCCAGATCAAGTCCATAAGCCCAATATTAGCCCAGATGTGCAATACTAGTCCATAAATTCCTTGTTACACTCACCCAACCAATCAGTGATGGATGCAGGAAGATCACAGGCCAATGAGTGGAAAGTCTTGTGAATCCAGTGGCAGTAGAAGCACCTCAGTGCCGGCAGGGGTCTCCCCATGGCTCCTACATCTCCCAGGGCTCTGGCTCCATCAGCCCACCCCCACTGAGCTATTTATCTCCTTAGCGCCTCCAAAGAGGTCATCAAGCTGCTACCTGATTGAAAGGCTAATCTTCACCCGCTTTACTCTTAAGTATGTGCTTTTTGTTTTGTTTTTTGGGTTAGGTCGGTTCATTCATTTCCAACTCATAACAACTCTATACGAAACAGAACAAAACAACGTACAATATTGAGTCATCTTCATTTTGGTTCATAACTTTGAGCCAATTATTGAAGCAATTGTGTCATTCTGTCTCCTCATGAGCCTTACTCTATTTGACTGTCCTCTACTTTGCCAAGTATGATACCCTTTTCCAAACTGGGCTCTCTTGATATCATGTTCAAAAATGTGAGATGAAGTACCATCATCCTGGTTTCTAAGGAATATTCTGGATATACTACTCTGAGAAAGATTTGTTTGTTCCTTTGGCCAAACCAAAAGCACTAGCATTAAGTCAGTGCTGACTCATAGCGACCGCCCTGTGGGTTTCCAAGACAGTAATGGTTTACAGGAATAGAAAGTCCAGTTTTTCTCCTGAGGAGCTTCTGCTGCTGGTGGTTCACCAGTTAACTTTTACTCTGCGATCCACATGGTTGGTTCCCTTGACAGTCCATGGTAATTCCAGTATTCCTCAATAGCACCACAATTCACTTGCAATGATTCTTTACTCTTCTTTATTCAGTGCTCAACTTTCACAAGGATATGAAGCAATTGAAAATACCACCACTTGAGTTAAACTTGGCATGAAGACATATGGCAATAAATTTGATTTAAGTAAAGACGTGGTTACCCAATTTAGCAATATTTTTGGTGATTTGTATGTTGTCTGATCACACCACAACATTCCATTGTTTAAATATAGACTAACGTAGGTGTCATGAGTCAGAAGAGATATGGCCCTGGTGTGTGGTAGATATTTTCATTAGCTATCTATATACATAGTCATTTATCTTCCTTTCTGTCTGGCTGTTTGTTTCTCTCTCTCTCTCTGTTGATATCTGTCTCTACCTATCACTGGGAATAAAGATGTCCTCACTCTGTGGCTGCATACAGCTCCCAGAACAGAATACACTCTTGTGTGGATTAAGAGAAATCTGCAGTAGATAAAGTGAACACTTCAGAAGAAATCTGGGTTACCCTAAAGGCGCTGCTAGCAGCATTCTTTGAGTGGGAAGAGCAGTCCTGTTCACCTTGATGTACAAATGTACCTCCAACATGCAAATACCTCTTTGGCAGCCACATGAAGCCATGGCATGCATATACTTAAATTTAAAATCCTCGTTACTCTGGAGAGCATTTTTTTGGTGTCCTAAATCTTATCCACATGAACATGAAGCATGTGTGGGTTTTCCTTTCTGGTGGCAACTCTTGGAGGTGAGTGCTTCAGGGACTCCTACATGAAGTCTGGGGATGCTACATGTGAGCACATGACTCTGTTTCTCTTCATCCCCAGGTGTCCTGGCTCAGGTGCAGCTACAAGAGTCAGGCCCTGGACTGGTGAAGCCCTCACAGACCTTGTTTCTCATCTATGCTGTCTCTGGATTCTCTTCAGCTATTATCTGTACTGGATTGGCAGGCTCCAGGAAAGGGCCTGGGGTGATTTGAGGTAATAACATGATGGGAAAATATACTACAATTCATCTCTCCAGTCATGATCCAGCATCACCAAGGGCATTTCCAAGAACCAAGTTATTTAAAATTGAGCTCTGTGAATCCTGAGAACACAGCATGTATTGCTGTGCTAGAGACACAGTGAGGGGAAGTCAGTGTCAGCCCAGTCACAAACCTCCCTGCAATAGGCCATGGTTCCAAGACATGCACGGGAGAGGAGTCAGGGATGCTTTCCTCTCAGAAGCTACGGTTTCCCCCACACTTTCAGCACATCTCTAGGGATTATCTTGTATACACTCTGGGGAATCTTCATGTATCTGAAAGTGCCTTCTTTTCATTGGAATGGGCTTTGTCTATCTTTGACCATGTATATAACAGAGTTCACACTTATATGTCTTGATGAGATATGTCTGCAATTGACTGTACTAACTAGAATTATTTGTTGTCAAGACAGAGACATTCCAAATCACCATACACCACCAGAGTCTATGCCAACTCACAGTGATGCCATTGTGAGTTTCTGAGACTATACTTGTTTACAGGAGTAAAAAGCCCTTTCTTCCAGAAAACAACTGGTTGTTTTAAACTGTATACATGCAGATCTCAGCCCAACACATAACTACTTTACTCAAGAGGGATCCTTAAAGAAACCTTAATGCAGGAAAAATCTCTCTTGTGAGTCCCAAATTTTCTCTAAGTAATCAGATGTATTGATACATGCTCACACATGTATATTTATGTAATAATTTTAACTTACAGTGACCTGGATAATATTGCATGTGTTGATATTATTAGGTACGCTTGAGTTGGCTTCAACTCAGAGATCCTATGTACAACAGGATGAAATGCTGCCCGGATGTGCACCATCCTAACAATCATTCCTGTTTGGACTGTTCATTGCCGCCTTTGTGATAATTCATCTCATTAAAATTCTCTCTCATTTTCATTGACATTTTACTTTACCAACCACAAGACCATTCTCCGGGGACTAGTTCCTCGTGATGACATGACCAAATAAGTGCAATGAAGTCTTACTCGAATGCTTCAAAGAAATATTCATGATGTTGGACAACAGAAAAATGAGTGAAGGGAGACATCGGACAGTGTAAGATATGACAAAATAATTTATAAATCATCAAGGGTTCATGACGGAGGGGGGAGAGGGGACGGAGGGGAAAAAATGAGGAGCTGATACCAAGGGCTCAAGTAGAAAACAAATGTTTTAAGGATGATTTTAACAAATGTACAAATGTGCTTCAGCCAACGTATGTATGTATGGTGATAAGAGTTGTATGAGCCTCCAATAAAATGATTTAAAAAAAAGAAATATTCGAGGTGTGCTTATTTCAAAACAGACCTGCTTGTCCTTCAGGCTGCCCATGATATATTTAATGGGATTCCCTAACACCATAACCCAGATGCATCAATTCTTCTTTGATATTTCTTACAGGGTTTGGGCCATAATTGGAGTCACTCTTAGTTTTCACAACTGCGGCAGCTGTTTCTGGCACTACACAAAGTGTCTGGGGTGCTTCTAAAATCATACAATGCGTAAGGCATCACCACGCAATAAACACTCAGGAGAAAAAATTAACAAATTAGCAATAGTGCTGACATTGAAGAAATCTATGTAGTGTCTAAACATGGGGCAACAAGAAGATAAACATTAATCTACAGAAATAAAGGTCGATGCATGTAAGTTACACTTAGGTGAACCTGGACCACAAAATTATGTGGCACAATGATTAAATGCTCAACTTTTAGCCAAAAGGGTGGCAGTTCAATTTGTTAAAATTGATTCAATTTGTTAAAGATGATTACTTTCTCCCATGAGTATTAAGGGAAAGAAAATCCTTTTCAGACAGTTCTTCTCTTTCATGGAGTGTCTAACCACCATCCTGCACCCAAACTACCTTAAAATTCTATAAATGTTGACATTTTTAACCACCAATTAGCCAAGACACAGTGAGCTTCAAAATATGGGCAATGATCAAGACAGTGTATTCTGTTACAAATTTCCCTTTGTTAGGTGTGTTTCCCACATAAAACATCTCCCCTTTCCCCCGGCATTGTTATTCAACCTGAGAAGAATCTTGTGTGCTTTGATTTGTTTTTGATGTTGTTAATGCCAAAGTCCATTCCAATTCTAAGTGATTCAATGTGCAACAGAACAAAATAATGCCTCCTGAGCCCATTGTTACACCACCGTGCCAATCCATATCATGATGTAGCTTCTTCATTGATCCCCTACTTTATCATGAAGGATCTTTCTCAAGGGACTGGGATCATGATAACACTGCATGAAACAAAGTCTCACTATCCTTGATTCTAAGGAACTCTGGTTACATTTCACTCAAAACAGATATTTCTTTTATTGAAAGGCTGTCCCATAGTACTTTCATCATTCTTTTTCAACACTATAAGTCAAAGATCATTTCTATGGCCTTCCTTATTCATATTCATATAATATTAAAATTATGACTTGGCTTCTAAAAGTGACATTTAGGAAACCCTGTAATATGGCCTTGTGGGTGCAGAGATATAAAGGGCTATGGTGGTGCTGTGGGATAAGATTTGATTGCTCACCTCAAGGTCAGGGATTCATACCAGTCAATGGTTCCCCGAGTAAGATGACATTTATTTCCTGTAAATAATTACAGTCAGAGAAAGCCTAATGAGCAGTTCTAATTAGTCTTCTAAGGTTCCCATGAGTCAGAAGAGATGCAATCACAGTGGGTTTGTTTTTGGAGGAAGAGCTTGTTCGCTTTCGCTTCCTAGCTCAGTTGCTTGCTTTATTGGTTTTCCCGCAGTGCGGAAGAATGTTTGGTGTGTTCATAGCTCTCAGATCCCACAAAGAATAAATTAGTGCATGAATTAGTGGATGCATATGTTCAAATCAAACCATAATGCTGCACTGGAACTCATAATTTTCTAATTGCAAATAATGGAATCTAAGGAGCTTACTAATTCAAGGCATGCCTGTAGGTCACATCATTCCCATCTCTGTCATCAAACTTGTTTCAACAACCAGCTCTGGAGACACATTCTTGTGGAGCTTACTAATTCAAGGCATACTTGTGGGTCACATCACTCTGTGATCCTACTTGATCCACTCTGTGATCCATCTCTGTCATCCAACTTGTTTCAACAACCAGCTCTGGAGACACTTTGCTGTGGAGCTGTGGTACCTGTGCATTAGCACTCTGTTCATAGTCCCCACCTTTTATGCCAGCCAGGATCACTCCTCGGCAAATGCCTGCTGTGGTTTCTTACTTAATGAGACCACCACCATGACCGCCCTGCAATCGGGATTCCAGAGCCATCTGAGTCAGGGAGCCTTTGATACAGAAATGTCTGCCTCCTTTCTCTTCCTCTGCCTGATGGTGCTGGGTCTCCCTTCGGGTCAGTGGCAGGGAGATGCAGTGGGTCACAGCAGATTCAAAGGCCCATGGGTCCTTTAATGCTTGTTCAGACCTTGTTTATCCTGGGTCTATTTGTTTTTTAAACTTGATGAGTAATTTTCATGTCCTTAAAGAAAGATGCTGGGATCTTGTTCAGAATTGCATTGTAATTATAGATCGCTTAGAGCAGTGGTTCTCAACCTGCCTAATCCCATGAACCTTTAACACAGTTTATGTCGTCTTTCTTGCTACTTCATAACTGTAATTTTGCTACTGTTATGAATCGGGAGAACCCTGTGAAAGGGTCGTTCAAACCCCAAATGGGTTGTGACCCCCAAGTTGAGAACCACTATTGTAGACCATATTAGCCTAAATAATTTTATTTCATAATTTTAATTTAAGTGAAAACCAATAACTTTTTATATAGCTTTCACTTTCGTTATCTCGTGACTTTCAGGAGACACGCAGGGACCATGTTGGCAGAATCTCGGTCCAAAAGAGAGATCCAAGTTGTAGGTCAAGGCCCTGGCCCTCAACCCTGTCTGCATTCCTATCTTACAGCCAGGACAGCATGCCAGACTTAAGGCAAAGCCATCTTGAAAGAAAGGCTCCATTCATCTGTTGAGTTTTTCAATTGTGCACTAGATAAGATTTGGAAGGGGATCTTCTCCTCCATGCCATCTCTTAGTCATACAGTCAGAAAAACAAAACAATAACAAAGCATTTAGAATTTTACCCTACTAAGTTTTATTCTTGTTTACCAATTAACAGAACACAACTGCAGCCAATTGGATTGTATTTTCCTTTCAATCATATTTTCTACTATCATTTCCACATTTCAGAATATTGGGAGGTTTAGTGCCCCTTGAGGATGACTGAGCTAATCTAAGTCCAAGCTGTGTTTGTGACTATTGTATGCAGGTTCACAGGGAATCAGAACTGACTACAGGACCCCTAGCAATTACACAGCATCATCAAAACAAGATCTGCTATGTTTGAGGCTAGCACTGCACTCACTGTATCAATGCATCTCCTTGAGGACTTTACAGAAGGAAAGGTCTTCTCATGGTCATTTCAGTCAGCACAGGACATCTTCCGATTATCAGACTGCAGTCTGAGGACACTGCCACCTATGACTATGTAAGAAACAGTGAAAACCCACATCTGGAAAATGCCAGCATCCCGGGACAGAGGGAATGACTTTGACAATTGTTTTGCTGTCCTTCTTTGACTCAAATCATACAATTAGGCGATAAGCACAGTCACCGAGTCAATTTGAACTCACAGGGGCATTTTAGGGTCTGGATTGTAAATTTTTGGGAAGCAGACCCTTTTATCATTCTTCCTGGAAGCTGGATTTCAGGCGGTCAATGCCCTACCACTGTGCATCCAGGGTTTTTATATGTTCATAGCAATTAAACAAACCAAAACCCACCAAGTACTGTTTTAGATTTCATGGGGGTGATTCTGATTCACTGTGTCATGTTGTGCAAGGAGTAGAACTGCATTTCTATTTTAAAGGCTGAGACCTGTGAGAACTCATTCACTAAGCCTGACTTCCAAGGCATCTGGGTGAGTTTGAATCACCAGCCATTTGGTTCACAGTGCAGTGCTGTAAGAACTTCTCTTGACTTGTGTGCCCCGTTAAAGAATTTTGAAAATGCTTTCCAGGCCTCTTTCCTCACTAAAGTATGTAACCTCTTTCTCCTCCACACCTAGTTTTCCCACATTGCAGTGTATTATTACCTAAATGCCAATATCCTCCAGCTCTCAGTATGTGCCTTTTGTCCCATACCCCATTCCACCCTGCCTCAAAAAGTTAAAAAGATTAATGCTTATCTTAGCTGTCCAAAAAGTTTGCTGGAAGGAATGTAGAACCCCAACCCTCCCCTGCTTACCCACCGAAAGAAATGTAAAATTCTCAACCCCTCCTGATAGCCAAACCAGCTTTGGTTTTTGTCCTTATAAACCCGCCTGAATATCATTGGGCCTTGACTCATTTTGGAGAGAATTGAATCATCCCAAAAGCCACCGGCTAGAATAAAGATTCCAAATTTGGATAAAAATGAAATTACACCACTTATGCACATCAGAGGACTGCATGAAAGAGTGAAATGAGAGCCCATGGATTACAAAATGATTTTTACCAATGACACATCAGACAAAGGATTAAATACAAAAATATAAAGAACTCTATAACATCTCAATAAGAAAATAAGACCCAATAAAAATGGGAAGATATGAACAGACAGTTCACCAAAATGAAGTACAAATGATTAACAAACATAAAAAATGATCATGATCACCAGCCTTCAGGAAGGTGCAAATTCAAACCACAATGTGCTAGCACTTAACCCTTATAATCTCATCCCAAACGAAAGAATCAAAACAACAAATGCTGGAGAGGATCTGGAGGGATTGGGATTTATATATATTGCTAGTGGACTTATAAACACATAGAGCCACTGTGGAAATCAATGTGACACTACTTAAAAACAAACAGAATTTGAAATCCCATATGATTCAGCAATATCATGATTAGGCTTCATGGAATTCATAGACAGATAAATATATTTTAAAACGCAAAAACAAAGTTGAACAGATAAAACTCAATCGAAAAGAATATTAAAAACCACAATAGATTTAAAATGGTCAAAAAGGATCTCAAAGGATAAAGGGATATATTTTAACTTAACTGCAGCTGCAGTAATCCACCTTCCAAAGAATTCTACATGAGAGCAAGGCTATTCACATTCCTGTTCTATGGTCACAGTATTTCTCCAGTTAATGTGATTAAAATGGGTCAAAAGAGAGATCAAATGTAAAATCAGATATTGGTCTTGATATCAATGTACATATGCACCCAGGATGAGTCTATCGGGCTTTCTCAGTTTCTGTATTCATGATTTCCTGCAGGATTTACATTGCAGTCATACAATGTAAGTACAGACATCTTGTTCAGTCCTTTTCTGTCCAATTAGTGCATCAGTTTATCCAATGGAATTTGGGGAACATAAAAGAAAATGTAATTGGATACTGGAGGCACTGCCTGTCACTGAATGCCTATGAACTGCCACATTCCCTGTATTCATATGGTTTCTCTGCTGTACAAATCATCTATAGTCACATGACTCCTTTCAGGCTAAAGGCCAGCCAACTTGAACTACATTGGTTAAAACCTAATGTACTTTACTGGCACGCTGAGAAAAACGAAATAAGGTATTTGCAAAGTCAATATATTGCCAGAGCTTTCCTTCTGCATGAGATCACTGGTATGTGATGCCACATAACTTCCTGTGTAGTTTCCCATCTTGACTGAATTTCAGGCTCGTCAATTTTGTGTGTTTATGTCAAGAAAATTTAGAAACACAGGTAAAAGTTTGTTAAAGTTTGTTACATTACAGCTACATGGTAACTGTCCTACATGAAATCATTGATGAGGCATGAACTGTTCACTTTTTTAAGGTTTGAAACATTACAGAGTAAATTGGTTTTCAATTCAACAATTCATACATTGACTGTGTTCTCCGAGATATATCGGCCTTCTTCCCACTTCCGCCCTCCCTTAGTTTTTATATTATTCACCCTTCTTTCCTGTTCCTTCTCCTTCCACAGTTTTGATCCATAAGCAACTGCTATTTTTTTTATTTTGTACAGTTGATCTTCCAGGGAGTGTATGTTATTCTTTGATGTTATCCTTCCCCTCCAAGCCTACATATTGGTTGGCTGAAAGCTGAAGCAGAGGAGTGAGGACAGGTCCAAGAGTGAATGGCCACTAAAGGCCGTAATCTGTGGATTCCAAGTTTCCTTCAGACCAGTAAGCCTGATCTACTTTATGATTTTGGTTTTGTTCCACTTTCTTCTCCCACTCCACTCAGGGACCCTCTTTTGTGATCACTTTCAGAGTAATTAGTGGAAGCTGAGCACCATCTAGTTCTTCTGGTTTCAGGGTTGTGGAGGCTGAGGTTTGTTGTGGTCTATTCATCCTCTGGATTACTTGTTCACATACATCAAGGAGCATGCAGTTGGGGCAGGTTCAAGTGGAATCAGGGTGGGTACTCTATTGCTTAGTATTGCTGTGATACAGAAACACCAGGTTCAGCTCTCTTCTGGGCACTGAAAGTTGGAAGAGCAATGAGGTACCCATGTACCCTGTAGAAGTCTGGAAGAACCTCTCTCCACAAAGGTGGGTCATGTCAGCAGTGCAGAACATGGGTCCCCATAAGTCACAATTGTCTGTTCCTATGCTTGGCCCCGGCAAAACTCTAGCACCTATTCCTCGGTTTTGAAACCTTTGTTACACTAACTCCAATGAAAGTTTTTCTTGTTGGGAATTTTCTCATGTTTAACGAACTCTGACTTCCACATATAAGATTTCCACATTTAACTCATGCAAAGGGCTTTTTTTCCTTTGTGAAATCTCTGATGTGCTGTAAGGCATCATATCTGGCTGAAAGCTTTAACACACTCATCACATACATAGGATTTTTCTCCTGTGAATTTGTAGATGAGTTTTGAGATTTCCTTTATGAATGAAGCTTTTGCCACATTCACTACATATATGGGGTTTCTCTCCAGTATGAGTTCGCTGATGAACAGTGAGAGAAACCATCCAGATAAAAGCTTTTCCACAGTCACCACATACATAAGGTTTCTCTCCAGTATGAATTCGCTGATGAACAGTGAGAGTAGTCTTCTGGATAAAGCCTTTGCCGCATTCACCACATACATGGGGTTTCTCTCCAGTATGAATTCGCTGATGAACAGTGAGAGCAGTCTTCTTGATAAAGGCTTTGCCACATTGACCACATACATGGGGTTTCTCTCTAGTATGAGTTCGCTGATGAACAGTGAGACCATCCTTCCTGAGAAAGGCTTTTCCACATTGACCACATACATGGGATTTCTCTCCAGTATGAGTTCCCTGATGAACAGTAAGCATATTCTTCCTTATAAAAGTTTTTCCACATTCACCACATACATGGGGTTTCTCTCCAGTATGAGTGCGCTGATGAACAGTGAGAGAAGTCTTCCAGATAAAAGCTTTTCCACATTGACCACATACATGGGTCTTCTCTCCAGTATGAGTTCGCTGATGAACAATGAGACTATCTTTCCTGACAAAGGCTTTTCCACATTGTCCACATACATGGGATTTCTCTCCAGTATGTGTTAGCTGATGAACAGCAAGCTTACTCTTACGGATAAAAGTTTTTCCACATTCACCACATACATGGGGTTTCTCTCCAGTATTAGTTTGCTGATGAGTAGTTAGATCACTTTTCCTGGTGAAGCCTTTCCCACATTCACTGCATACAAAAGACATTCCTATCACATGAGGTTCCTGACGTCCCTTGGGGTATGATACACTGTGTAAACTTTTCGCATATTGCAAGGATTTTCCTAGCTTTTGTCCTTCATGACTTTTTTGATAATGTGCATTGAGTTTGAAGGCTTCCTTGAATTTTTGCCCACACTGACTGCATTCATAGGTCTTATCTAGTATATCAATAATCTGCTGCTCATAGAGCACAGAGTCCTCAATGAAGTTTGTCCCACATTTATCGCCTGTGTGTGGTTTCTCAATTTCATCAGACTCCTGATGCTGACTGCATTGTGACTTCATGAGCCTGGGTGGTTCACACTCAGGGAATTTCATTTCAGTATAAAATTGCTCTTGATCAATGTGGAGAAAAGTTTTCTCATCTTCACCAAGCACAACTGACTTGTGTATTTTTTGCTTCTGTTCTGATTTAATTCTAGAATGATTAAATCTGATTTTACAATTTTTTCATTTAAGCCAAACATCTCATAATTTTCCTTTGGAAGAAAATTGTTTTTGTGCTGAGAAACAATACTTTCCAATGTATTACATTTATAGCACCATTCTGTACTGTCCATGCATCTTTCACATTGCAAGTGGTCAAGCAAATGATCATCATCTTTCTGGATTTCTATAAAAAGAAAGAACATTGACTTTTTTCAACATATTTACAATGGACATCTTAAAAATATGCATTGATACAAACCTGATCTTCAGTGACATCCCTGTTATATGATTATAAAAAAAACACTATGATTAATGTTTATTGCCCATTGGAAGAAATATAATTGTATAAACAATTCAAATGATAAAAAGTTATTGTAGAAATTAGGTTGGATATGAAAGTAATGAATGAACACAGATTTGGTATTTGCTTAAAGAGGTACATGAAAATGTACAACAAACGTAATATAAGGAAGACACTGAGACCAATAGACTGCAGGGGTACTAAGGCTTGCTAATTCCAGTTGGTAGTGGTCAGATATATTCACTCCATCAATCTTTCCTGAAAGACAACTAAGTACTACATAAAGTTGGGAATGTGAAAAATGCAGACTGTTCTACTTGGGAGAACACAATTTTCATAGGTATATATGAAAGGTATTATGGTACAGAAACATATTCTTTATGTTTATGGAGTCTGTATTCTAACTTATACCACTCATCTTTCAGTGTTGTCCTGTGGTGGCTTGCATGTTTCTGTGATGCCAGAAGCACTGCCACCCAGTATTTCAAATACAAGCAGGTTCACCCATGGTGCACAGGGATTAGTGGAATCTCCAGAAATAGGGGCTGGGAGGAAGACCTGGTGATCTATCTACTTCTGGAACATGAAACCTTCAGATTTAATGGCAATGGAATAACACTGAAGTACTAAATCCTCAAAGTACAGTCAACGGTAATGATGTGGATGGAGGAGAGCTTTTGGGACCCTCAGTGGTTGACATGCAATGACTGAAAATGAGAAAAAATAGCTGCAAACATGCTCTAATAATTGGAAGATGGAATATATGAAATTGTATCAAGAAAAAAATTGCAAGTTGTCAAAACAAAATGGAATGTTTAAAACCTGATAGTTATGAATTATTCAACTAAATAGACTAGAATTGGCTATTTTTAATCAGATACTCAAGTGGTTCATAAGACTGAGACTGACAAATTAAAGAAGACTGGCATCATATTCATAATCAAAAAGTACACTGCAAGATTTTCCCTGAAGTACCATTCTGTCAGTGGATGTTTAATACTCATATGGAAGTAAGACCAGTTACTACAAGTGTTATTACATTTGTGCACCAACTGTTTAAGCAAACGTAAAGCATGGGATCCAGTCGAAAGGGCTCATAGGAATAGCGTGTGCAATTAAGGAAGATAAAGCAGACAGCAAAACAGTGTAGAGAGGCGTCATCTCCGATGATGGAATAAGATAGTGAGATCATTTAACAGTGAGTTCATATAGTAGCAAGGTGTGCAAGCCTCCAAAAGCACAGGCACAACAGAATGGACAAATGGAAATGTGGGCATATGTTGAACTCTTTTAAAACACTTCTTGATAAGTATCAGGCTGTGGGAAACTGAATACCAAGAAGGGAATGGATGCAGAACAATTCTTTATTCTCAGAATTCACGAAGATTGCAAGGCCAGGTATCTGGTTGGAGGGAGGCATTCACATTTGTAAGTTAGAGAAGAGTCCCAGTCACATTCTCCTAATTATAAATCATCCTCACAATATCCTCTCATTATCGTGCTTCCTTAATGATGCCTCATACAAGCATCATTACTATCTGCCACCAGCTTTAACTACAAGAGCAGAGATATTGTTATTGTTCTCCCTGCTCAGAGGCCAGATTCTTCCCTTCACCTGCCCTCAGCCTCAGCACTGGTCTTAAGTTACTCACCCAAATTACTTCAGGGACCTACAGGGTAAAGATACTGCCAACCTTGTTATATAGGTAGGTATCTGTATGTGTGTGTGGGGGGGGAGGGCAGGAGGAAGCTGCATGCCCTGATACTATATAAATTGGTGAAATAATACAAAGCCTTTCAATATCTGCCCTTCAATTACACAACCATCCCTTAGAACCTATCCAGAGGGCATTTAAGAGACAAAGGGATAGTTGATTCCTTGAGTGATAGTGACAAAGGGAATCTGATTGATTTTAAAGCTAGGTATCTTTTAGCTGAGTAGCAAGAAGAGAGGCGCCTGTAGGGGCTGTATACTACCATCTTACTGGAGGGCAGTTATAGTGAAAACTCGATCTGGAGATTGTGCATTATCAGCTCTAGCTTTACCCTTGGGGCTTGTGATGGTTTTCTTCTAACATTAGTACTGGTTGTCCAAGCCCTGGGGTAAGGAGTATAGAGATAAGGCTGCTTACACTTTGAGCCAGGTTCCATTTTCCACAATAAATAAATTGAGGGTGGGGGAAAGAAGGGATAAACCAGAGCTAATATCAAAGAATTTAAGAAGAAAATGTTTTGAAACTGTGGTAGCAATTGTACAGCACTGCTGGATGTGACAGAACTGTGGAATGTTGTGATATCTTTAAGAACTCCCAATAAAATTTAAACATATATACATATATAAATATATATGTATACATAGAAAATGTCACATAATTTTTGTAGGCTGACATTGATCAACCATACAATCATGTTCACTGATGATTGTTAAATTTGGGACAGTATTAGTAATTGGAAAATGTGGCCTTACTGACAGAAATGACACATAAGTTTACTGATAAAATTTTGAGACCAATGATGAATTCACAGCAAATTCCTTATTAAACAACAGAAATGGAAACTGAACACATGGATCTTTCTGAATGGAACAAACAAAAATCAAATCAACCACATCTCTTGAATGAAATGATGGAGAAGATCATTAGTCAAAACAAGGCAAGACTGATGTCTGAAGACTAATGACTGAAACAAGGTGAGTTGTGGGATGACACCAAGGACAGCATCACACATATGGAAACAAAAAAACTACTCAAAGGATAGAAAACGAGAGAGAGCAATGTTGAATAGACAGAAAATGAGAGGACAATATTGAATATACTGTGCATTATATGAATAACAACAAAAAAATCTGTTGGAACATACTGTCAAACTGCTCTTTAAAAGCAGCAAAGGTCATTTTTCAGGCATTGGACCTGTTAAGAAGAAGGGGTGGGCCTAAGAAAGGCATACTGTATAGTAAGGAATATATAGCAGACATGCATTTAATTAAAAAACCACGAATGCAGGATATTAAAAATGCCCTTTGCACTCACAAAATTATTGGAAAAGAGACAAATTTTTTAAAAATCTTACAAGTAGAAAAAAATTGGAGGTACAATGCGAAAATATATCCTAAGATGATAAGATTTTTCTTGCTAGAAAGATGATTTTAGATACCTGAAAATATCAGAAGTTATAAATGTGGTTCACCAAAAGGAGTAAAATATTGAGAAATACGTCCATTAAAGAATTCCAACAGAGAAGGCAATTTGACCATCTCTATTAGAAAACAGAAAGAACTTATTTCACCAGAATGAAGAAAACTTTAAAGGGACAAGAGAACAAATGAGAAAATGGACATCAAAACCTTTAGGGAAAGCTAAGGAAGCACAAAGGAAACCCATTTATAGTGGGAGCTCAAGATCCAAGATGGTGCTGCATACTGCAAAGGGCAATCCATTCTCACTCAGTAGGGAAGGAATGTGCTGTATTCAGAGGACAGTTACAAATTCAGAGTTCTCTGGAGAGAAGTTTGCAAGATGCATTTTCATAGTAAGGTGCAAGATGGATTTTCATAGTAAGGTATAAGCATATAAAAGAGGGGAAGTTTTGAGAATCTTAAAGAAAGAAAATTATGGAAGCAAACATACAATAGTATAAATCAAATAAATGGAAATCTAATCTCATGAGAGCTACAGAAGTACTTCTCTCAACTTCTAGGAAAAGTGAGCTCTCACATTCAAAAAGCACACACTTTTATGCATTTTCTGATACCAACCATGGATGTGAGGCTTTTGTGCCAGTTGAATCAACTTGACCAGCCAATTCGCATAAAGGTATTTTAACCATACCCCTGAAAAATTCCACTATAGCTTGTTTCTAATACCGACCAAAGTTCTCCTTGTTGGAGTTGAGAGAAACCTTCTCAATATCAACTAGATAACGTGTGTATGAGAAATTACAGAATCTTAGACACACCAAAATTAGCCTAAAGTTTGTAAAGCCTGAAGAATGTTGTAGTTCTAGGAAACTCATATTCAAAGGAACAAAATAAAGGGTGTTCTCTCAAAGATAGAAGACCTTACCCATTAACTCAGGGCCAGAGAATGCAATGAGAATCTACCTCCTTAGGAACACCACAGACACGGCAAAGATTTTAACACATAAGATAGGAAAAGCCAGTGACGAGGTCAATGACTTGAGAATTCTCCTCACCAATGGAAACCAGGTTGTGATAGTTCTCCAACATCACATCCTGATATAGGGTCTTCTGAGCAGGGTTCAGGAGCTGCCATTCCTCCCAGGTGAACTTTACAGCTACATCACTGAATGTCAGTGATTCCTGAAGTAAAGGGAGTCTATTTCATGATATATTTTTCATTTGAAGATTTTTTAAAAATATAGTAAAGAAAGCAAAACAGTAATGAAAACTGTACATTCCATAATGTGTAGTAAACTGAGAACTTGGTAGAAAGTGTATTTGACCATATTTCGACATTGGCAACCATGGGGATGGAAAACTAGGCCTATTTTCAAAAAGATCTCCTTTGTTTTAGAAATTAATGTTTTCATATACACATTCTCCAGGCCAAATAATGTGCTCCCCTAACAATAGTTCTCCATTAAGTAGCAGTCTTAAAGGAGCTACCATAGTAGATGAATCATTTCTGTGCCTGGCTACTTCACTATGCCCGAAGGTTATCTGTAGATCAGAGCAATCGGATTCTGAGGCCAACCCATCATAAATGTAGCAAATACCTGAGGAGGGCTCAGAGAGGTTTTGAAGTCAACTAACACTAGGTAAAGATGGTGATTCATCATCTTGTTTCTTTATTATGTTACCCGCTTATAATATTACCCACTGACTACGTATACACTAATTGCATGATGTGCATTCCTTATGGAAAGATCTGTAAGCTCAATTATATATACCCATTTCTCAGTCCTCACATGGATGAGGAGCCCCTGTTCCCCATTGTCTGCTCTCTGTCTTCACTATTTGCCACAATTGCAATGTCACTCCTGAGGATCACCATTTGAGTGCTGGGACCACCATGCTCCAAAATAATGCACCCACTCATAAAATTAGAATTTTGAGTACCAGTGAAATTATCTGAATGAGCTAGATATAGCTCAGATTTATATTCACACAAAGTAGATAAAAATGCCTCAGATTTATGTCACACAAGGTAGATTTATATTCACACACTTCTTTATATTAACAAACAAGTTTACAGTACATTGTGAAACGGAATGAGGAGTTCTAGCTGTATCACCATTATAAGAGGCTCTGTACCTTCAGTGGCAATAGGTATCACGAACAGTTCAGATGGGGGTGGTCAAACATACCTCAGCTCTCCCACATATTTGGTCAATACTCAAGTCATTCCTCCCACTCCACTCTTTGTCTGATATCAAATTACATGCTGTTACCAAATAAAACTTTACCAAATATATCAAAGTCGTCTAAAATGAACAAGGTACAACCTGGGATCAGGAACAAGAAGCTATAACTCAGAACCATTATCAGAATAATCATAGGCAATACCTCCCTTCAGGAATGAAGCACAACTTTCTACATTCTTAAAGGACAACTTAGCAAAATCTACTCTTGACAACATTAGGACAAATTCTTCTCAACCACCTTTGCCTTAACTTTAATTGCAAGGTGCTCTTGAACCTGTCACCTTTGACCACATTCTCAACAAGGGGCCCCTCCTAGCTCTAATGCCATTGGATAGACCTCTGGAGCCCTCATAATCTTGCCTAAGCAGGGAAGGTGCTAGGTTGGGCCAAGAAGCCATCATCTCATGAGGGAGAGAGAGAACATCCTGCAGGCATGCTGTGGTGAGAGAGTGAGACACATTTGGTTTTGTTAGCCCCTGCAGCCACAGAGTTCAGGATGAACTCATGGATTAGGGATTTGTCAGCTTCCAAAAATTTATGAGCCATTTTCTTGAATGGCAACTATGAGCTGCCTGTGTGACCTGACTTGAGAGCTTCCTCCACTCCATGGGCCAGCAGCTTGATGTCTCACCTTCCCATTTGGATTCCTCACTCCCTGCAACCTATTAGCTGACCAGATTCAACAACTTCACTTTGTGAGGCAGTGGACTGTTGTCTGACCCGATGATGTGGTTCATCAGCCTTTGCAAACACATTAATCAGGAGAATTCTACAGACTGATATCTGATCTGTATATAGATTTGGACACACCATATTCCACATCTTGAAGGATTTATTTACTTTGTGACTATTTAGTTTTTTGAGATGCTGCAGAGCAAATCATTGACCATCTTGAACCTCTACCTCATAGGGACTGGTCTACTGCTGCTCCTGCTAAATGAACTATACTATTCATGGGTCAAGAGCTGCACCAATGGAGACAAAGACCAGGGTAGAAGGGACAGAGTGACAGAGCCAATGGTGACAGGTCCAAAAAGGGCTTTTCAGCCAAGATAGTGGGACAGGCAGGCAAGATCAAGAAGAGGATATCCAAAAGGAGTTGAGAGGAGCCTATAAAGATAGAACTAACAAATGAGCCTATGTTTAGAAGGAAAAATGTCTGATAGGGGACAGGGAAAACAGGCCTTCCCTGAAGAAGAGCAAATGTGCCTACATGGTTCTTTAATATGAATGTCAATGTGTAGCCTATTAATGCTGATACCAAATTACATTGTTACAGAACAAAACTGGTACCTGTAACTCTGGACTGTAATTAGTCCATGGCTACTGCATAAAATTAATGAGCTGAGTTAGGAGAGGGCTGTGGCAAAGATACTGGTGTCCTAACTGGAAAATTACTGTAGGGTACAAGTATGTTTAAACACTGCCTCATACAGGTATGTTTAAGCTCTGCCTCATTGATGGTTGATGCTGCATCTATAGTTAGAGGAGATGAGATGCTATCAACTATTTTTAAGCCAGTATTGCTACAAGGCCCATTTTAGATGCATTAATGAGAATGTTGCTGTTTGGGAGAGTATGTAACATATCATCTCCAGAAAGAAGCATTAAAGAAACTTAATCAGACAAAAATCCCATGGAATAGTGAATTCTCCTAAAGAAGTGATTTTATTTCTCCTTAAAAACTATGCATAGCATATCATTTTGATGATTCTCAGGAGCTGGCCATAGAATAATGAATTATGATTTGGAAAATAATGCCATCCAAAGCATCCTCAGTTATGTATTATATTGAATATCAATAGTTCAGTGTTAATCCTATGATCAACATATTCCTAATCTTCTCCAACAAAATGTTGAAGTCAGAGTCAAAGTTTATCTCTAATTTCTAATATTTCAAGTCTCCACTTTTCCAATGAACTGAATAAGTATTATAAAGGTTCTTCAATTCCAGTAGGAAATACAGAAAAGGATAAAACACATCAGAATCACCTGAGCCTTGGTCATTTTCTTTGGTCCTTAGGGCACTGCAGGCAACTGGTATGTTCTATTTGTCTTATCTGGATCAGCTTTAATGATGCTCACAAATTTCAATCTCTAATGAGAACATCCCAAAAGTAGTAATACCAGGCTCTTCTTCCTCCTTCCTCTAAGCTGCTGATAATGCACCATCTGCAGGCTGATGGGAGAATACAATGTGAGTAACACATGACTTGTAGTTTCAGATGCTGTTACTGTTCTTTCTTTCTTCTTAACACACAAAGTTCTCAATACTGTTAACGGTGCCCTTGTTGCGTGATGGTAAGCATGCTTGTACCACGAGCAATAAAATTTAAACTCATAATTTTCATACATGTGAATAAAAGATGACTTTATAACAAATAGAAATTGGGTAATCAAATATAAACAACAAAAGAAACAAAAAATATCAATTACCTCACAGCATAAAAAATATCAATTCCTTACTGTGTGACTCTCAAGGAGAATGGCAAATTAAGGAATCTTGAAGATGATTGTTAATTAAAGCATCTGGAAACATTTTTAAATGGGCTATATAAAGAGCTATTATAAACTAAAGATTGACCAGAGGTACTACGCAGAATTCAGCCCAGGAGAGTTGCTTAGAGGGAAATTCAACAATGCTGGAGCGCAGGAGGAACATCATAAAGAAAAGTACGCACAGACTCATGGGGTTTGGAGGGGCTGGGGGATTTTGGCTAAACTCAGTGGAGGACAGCTGGGGCTTGACCTAGGCCCTACCACTGTTTTTGCTGGAGCCCAGGACCATTTGGATCATGTAGGGAGAATTGGTCTCAACATAGCCACAGTTTGCCAACACCCACCTTGGGGCAAGGACTGGACCCTTGCGGCTCTTCTCTGTCCCCCACCCTCGGACTTGGAGGGGTGCAGGGCTGTGCAGGGAGCTTTTCTCAACACAGCCATGGCTTGCCAGCTGCCTCCCAGGAGCAGGAACAAAACCCGTGCAACTCCACTGGAGGGGATTGCAACTCAGATCCATTGTTGTTTTGTTTCCATCTCTTCACTATGTCCCACCTCCTCCACCCCTCACAGGCCCAGAGGGCTTGCCTTTTAACTCTTTTTCTCTTCCTTGTCTTATTCTTCGTCTCTCACACACTACTGCTAGCCTCTAGACCACTCCCCTTAGCCTATGCTGCAACACACCCAGGTAGGTGAGCTCCATTGCTGTGTAGCTAGCCTGAGTCTTGAAAGGCCCTCCACACCTCCACCAGGGGATACTCTGCTCAACTCCTTACTGGAAAATTCCTGCCTGGGTGCCGGGGGGCATAAGACAGCTCCGCCAACACTCCTCAACGCTGAGGCAGAAACCTTCCCCAACCTCTGCAACACCAAAGCAGGCAACCCTTCTGGGTCACTCCACTAAGAGGGAAGCCACAGGAGGATAAAGTGGTAGTTTAATTCCATAGTGAAATAAGCTATAGGCAGTTCAAAGAAGTACTCCTACAAGTCTCCCAGAGAGAGCCAGTGGCCTTCATCTCCCTGAAAAATGGCACCTGGAACATCTAAAACAACACAACGCAAACAGCCATTAGCCCCAACGACCTCAATGAAAAAAACGGGAGAAACTAAAGGCAATGCCAGAAGATGTCCTGAACATAATGACATGCATAGAGGAAACAGACATTGAACTACCACGGAAAGAAATTTTCAGAATGCTACTTGGAGTCATAGAGGATATGAGTGAAACAATACAGAAAAGGGATGAAATGACAGAAGAGATAAAAGCCATAAATCAAAGAGAAATACAGGAGCTTAGGGAGGAGATAACAAAAACAAGTAGTAGACTCACGGATGTCAAGAAGCGACTGGAGGAATCAGAGAACTGCATCAGTGACTTGGAGGATAGCCAAGCAGACTTTAAGAAACGCAAACAAAAGTCTAATCAGATCATCAGAGAAGCTGAAGAAAACTGAAGAGCTATATCTGATACTATGAAGGAGGACAATGTTAGAATTATTGGCATACCAGAGGAAGACACAACAAAGAAGGCATTTGCAACAATAGAGAATTCATGGAGGAAAGCTTCCTCAGGTTAATGAGTGAAAACCAGGCAACCGTTCAGGAGGCTGAAAGAACACTAGCAAGACTAGATCCCAAGAAGAAGTCACCAAGGCTCATAATAGTTAAATTATCCAACTTTCAGGAAAAGGAGAAAATCATGAGAGCAGCTAGGGAAAAACAAACAATCACATATAAAGCTTCCCAATAAGAATATGCTCAGACCTATCAGCAGAAACTATGAAGAAGAGGAGAGAGTGGAGTAACATATTCCAAAGAAGGAAAACAATGCAAACCCAAGAATACTCTACCCAGCCAAATTATAGATCAAGATAGATGGAGAAGTAAGTATTCCCAGACAAGGAAAAACCCAAAGAATACGTTAGAAGAAACCCATCCCTATGAAAGATCCTTGCCGACCCAGTATGGGCAGAAGAGCAACACTCACCAAGCATCAATAAGAGACCACCACATAGAACAACCTCACCCAGAGGGCAAAAAAGACAAAACAGACCTCAAGATAACATTGACTTAAAGATAGACTTCAAAGGCTGCTGAGGTAAACTTTAGAAAATAAAAAACAGGCAAAAGGGGCATAGGGAAAAATCTACAGTATTCAAACATTACTGGGGTGAGAACCAGGTAATATGGTAGGGACCAGACCAAATACAGGGATACACATGGTAGACACCTAAAAAGGAGGTGGGGAAAGCGAAAAATAATAATAAAAAGAAAAGAGTAGCAGGGGCACTGGGCACTAACCCACCCAAGGGGAGGGTATTGTTTGTGTCTCCACAGGGAAAGAGACCAGACTTCAACCCCGTGCTCCAAGATATGAATGCAACATGCCGGTGTGGAGTAGGGAACCAGTGGAGAGGTCTGGGGGGGTCAGTCCCAACACCAACTACTAAGTGGATACCTGCCCCTCCCCTCAGAAGCATTTATTTCAAAGGACGAAACAATCTACAGCTCCGAAAGAGGGACATATCTGAACGGAACACATGGGAGCAGATGAAGGGGGCAGAGGAGAGAGTGGAGCATATCATGACCCACCAGACCCGGAGGTCAATGTTCCCAATTAGAGCAGCCAGGCAACAGAGAAGAGCACATGGCCGGCCCCACTATGAGACATGATGT
This sequence comes from Tenrec ecaudatus, assembly GCF_050624435.1. Classification (NCBI taxonomy): domain Eukaryota; kingdom Metazoa; phylum Chordata; class Mammalia; order Afrosoricida; family Tenrecidae; genus Tenrec; species Tenrec ecaudatus. Next base: position 49,523,485 of record NC_134532.1, read on the forward strand.
CCCTCAGTGACCCATAGCCCTACAGGGGACAAACACCGGAGATACAGTGTGGGAATTGCACCCGATCAAATACTACCACACCGAAGCAAAACATTAAGAGGTGCAACATAACCACAAAGGAATGGAGCGAAGGTCCCCAGGGAATGTGGAAAGTATACTTCGGGGACAGGGCACGGTGCCCCAACATACTGGACTGCAAAACACTCCTAAAGGCCAACAAACAATCCTTGAACTAACTACAAGCTTTTCTTTCTTGTTGTGTTTTGTTTTGTAGTTTTTGTCATTGGTTTGTTGTTTTTTGTTGTATATAGTTGCTTAGTTGTGCTCTGTCTTGTCTTGTGCATGTTATTATATTCACAGGTTGTCTAAATAAGATAGGCTGGATGAACAATTGGAGGAGAAAACAAGGGGACCGAGAGTTGCACGGGGACATGTGAGAGGGGAAGGTGGGGGAAAGGAAGTGGTGTTAATAAACCCAGGGACAAAGGAACAACAAGCGATCCAAATCGGTGATGAGGAGGGGATGGGAGGCCTGGTTGGGCATGATCAAGGGTAATGTAACTAAGAGGAATTGCTGAGAACCTGGTGGGGATTGAGCATGATAGTGGGACAGGAGGGCAGTCAAAGGAAATAGAGGAAAGAGCTGGGAGGCTAAGGGCATTTATAGAGGTCTAGATAAAGGCATGTATATATGCAAATATATACATGAGGATGGGGAATTAGAACTATGTGCATAAATTTATAGGGTTAGCATTAAGGTAGAAGAAGGACATTAGGCCTCTACTCAAGTACTCCCTCAATGCAAGAATACTTTCTATTAAATTGGCATTCTATGATGCTCACCTTCCCAACATAACCATTGAAGACAAAGAGGATGAACAACCAAATGTGGTGAAGAAAGCTGATGGTGCCCAGCTATTAAAAGATATAGCATCTGGGGTCTTAGAAGCTTGAACGTAAACAAGCAGCCATCTGGCTCAGAAAGAATAAAGCCCACCCACATGGAAGAATTAAACCAAACTGTGTGACCATGAGATGCTCAAGGGATCAGTTATCCAGCAACAAAGAACAAAAAAATCATATCATTGTGTGCTCACCTCCCTGATACAACCTCTGAAGACCAAGTGGGTGCATAAGCAAATGTGGTGAAGAAAGCTGATGGTGCCCGGCTATGAAGAAATATAGCGTCTGGGGTCTTAAAGGCTTGGAAGTAAACAAGCGGCCATCTAGCTCAGAAGCAACAAAGCCCACATGGAGGCAGCACACCAGCCTGTGTAATCACAAGGTATGAAAGAGATCAGGTATCAGGCATCATCAGAACAAAAAATCTTACCATAGTGAATGAGCGGGGAGTGCTGAGTGGAGACCCAAAGCCCATTTGTGGGCCACTGGACATCTCCTTACAGAAGGTTCTTGGGTAAGAGACGAGACAGACAGGGTGCAATATACCAACTATGAAAAATCCAATTTTCATCTAGTTCCTAAATTCCTCCCACCCACCCCTCAACACACACACACGGTCATGATCCGAATCCTACCTTGCAATTGCAAGTCTGACTAGACCAGAGGATGTACACTGGCACAGATGGGAACTGGAAACACAGGGAATCCAGGGCGGATGATCCACTCAGGACCAGTGGTGTGAGTGGCGATACTGGGAGGGTAGGAGGAGGGTGGGGTGGAAAGGGGAATCGATTTCAAGGATCTACATGTGACCTCCTCCATGGGGGACAGACGGCAGAAAAGTGGGTGAAGGGAAACGTGGGACCGAGCAAGATATGACAAAATAATAATTTATAAATTATCAAGGGTTCATGAGGGAGGGGGAAGTGGGGAGAGAGGGGATAAAATGAGGACCTGATGCCAGAGGCTTGGGTGGAGAGTGGGTGTTTTGAGAGGGATGAGGGCAACGAATGTACAGATGTGCTTTACACAATTGATGTATATGTGGATTGTGATAGGAGTTGTATTAGCCTCTAATAAAAAGATTTTTTTAAAAAAGAAAGTAAGTGTCTAGAAAGGAATGAAGGCAACATATGTACAAATATGCCTGATGCAACCGATGTATGGATTGTAACAGGAGTTGTAAGTGTCCCGAAAAAAAAAACGATCTTTTAATTTAAAATAAATAGATAAACTAAAGATTATTTTACGGAGGAACTATACATTGTGCAATCACTTTAGAAATACTTTAAAACTCACCATCACTTAGAGTTAGACGCATAAGTTGCAGATAGGACACAGGAGAACAGCTGTATGGAGCTCCAGAGACCCTAAAGCCATGACCGGAAGCTAATGGGTGTGTATCTCTGATCTTGAGGATAGCAGGCCAACTCTTAACACATGTCAAAACCAAGGCTCCATAATAAACACTTATATGACATCTATTAGATTGAAATATATATATGAAATATTATATATACAAATGAAGAAGTATACATCGCCCAATAGTGAGTGCACTTTTGACCTCACCTGCAGGGATGGCTGTCAAGATGCTGTCCCAAAGAACTGTACCTTGAGTCATTTCAGATCCCAAATTGTGTGTTAGGGTAGAAAAGTGACCCCTATGTCAAATATAAATTAAGGAGAATATTTATTAAACTGTAAGAGACAATAAAAGACACACACATACCGTATGGATAAGGGAGGCCATTAGCAGGAGGTGAAAATGCAATTGAGGATTCAGTCAGGACCCTGGATAACAGAGCACAGAACAAAAAGCATGTCACAGATCATGATTGGTGGCAGATCAATACATCACAGATACAGGTGGGACTGTAGCAGCAGGAGTGACATCATAATTAGGACCTGTACATTATTAGAAAAAATTACAAGATAGGCCCAGGGCCTTCAAACTGAGGGAGTCAAGGCTAGACTCATGACAATGGCTCCTGTGCTATCCTCAGTAATGTGAGTTCCATCAAGGATACATCTAGGTAGGCCCTTGGAGGGAGATGGATGGAGAGGAGTGCAGGCAATCTATTTTCTAAGGCATTCTCCCCAAGGGGAAGATGATCTACATTCTTGGTTAATGATAAGAAAAAATTAAATGGAGGCTTAATCAAAGTGGGGATGCAGCAAATGGACAGTTGTTATGTCATCAGCAATGCAAACCTAAAACCCAACTCACTGCCACCAAATGGATTCTGATTATAGCGACCTTTAAAAGAAGGTGGAACAGCCCTTTGTGCGTTTCTGAGACTGTAACTCTTTACAAGATTAGAAACACTGTCTTTCTCTCCAGGGGTGACTTATAATTCTGAACCACGGACCTTGCAGTTAGCTGTCCAATCTGTATCCACTATGCCACCAGCCTTTTGAAAATCAGAGTGCTCACAATTGAAGTTCTAATACAATTATTAAACGGTTACGTAATCAGTGCATTCTATCATACAGGGAGATGCACAAAGAACTTGGACCCTGACTATTGGGGCAGCCTGGGCCCTTGTACACTGGTGTTTTCCTGGGTTCAGACCCCAGGAAGCCCAGATCCCCCCTGATTCCCCTCAAGCTCCTCCACCAAGGGACGCCCCTAGGAACTCCAGAGTTGCTCAACCTGTTTGGTGTCAGGTGAATGGATTTGGTTCAGAACCCCATCAGAAGTTGAAATCCTTCCTTGTGATGCTTCAATGTGCAAAACAGATTTCTAGCTCCCTAGACTGGACCATATTTATCTGTGGTAAATCTTTGTTCTGAAACAGAAGAGGAGGCAATGCTAAGAAAGGCATGTCAGGTTGTTAGCCTGCACTTCCTGTGCTAAATAGTGACCACCCCCACCCTCGGGATCCAAGTCCTGCTCCAATCTGAGGGTGTGCACATTAAACAAGCAGCCATCTGGCTCAGAAGCAATAAAGCCCACATGGAAGAATCACACCAGTCTGTGAGACCGCGAGGTCATTGAGAATGATGAAGCCAACAAATGTACAAATGTGCTTGACAGAATGGATACATGTGTGGATTGTGATAAGAGTTTTACAAGTCCCCAATAAAATGTCTTAATTAAAAAATACAGCATCATCAAAATTACAGCATTTACCTTACAGAAAAGGAAGTGCAAAATTATTTAGATACGAACCCTGAAACAAGGAATATGTTTCCAACCATTTTGTGATGAAAGTCATGGATTTAGAGTCCTGTAGTTTTCTGTCATGTTGAAAGTCCTCATATACTGATGAATTAATGAACTAAAACAAGAAAATTCTATGCACATATTAGAGTGAATATATATGGAGTTACATATATGTACATGATACACACATATATATTAAGGTGGGCAGCAAAAAAGGACTGATGTTCACCCAAAAACTGAAGTTTGGGGACTTGAACACACTGAGCCATGAATGCTCCAGCTAGCACTGGACCCATGGGCTTCAGTTGAACTGGGCTGGGATGTTCTCTTGATAAAAGTTTACTTCTTGATATAAAGCACTTTGTTATGCACATGTCAGTATCTACAGTTGTATTTTTCTAGACAACCCAGCCTAACGCAGGTCCCCATCATATTGGTGTCATATGAGGGCAAAAAGGTGTATCTGACAAGCTGCTCTTGGAGATAGGCACATCACCAGGAAGTATGAAAAGATGATCAACAATTTCCTGACACCGAGCCAATCCTATGTTGCTCCAGGGCTATGGATTTGGCATGGGTGTAAATCTATTTATAATAAAAGTATCCTTTTAAGCTTGTTAAAAAACACAGAGCACTTCCAAGGCACAACACACACATATTCTCTGCACCAAACGTCAACACTCACATTTATAACATGTAAAGAACTTAGTAGATTCAAAGTCACACTTGATGTAAGAAGTTGGTATAACACTAAGAGCTTTATATTCATGGGGGAAGCATGACATGCACACTGCTGAGAGGAAATTATACACTCGTTTATGTAACAATTATTCCCATTACTCAGCCAACATACTACAGTAGCATAAATAACTATGCCACGCACACATATATATTCCTTTTTAATGAAAATATTCACAGCTACTGAGGCCAGGTTTCTAAAATATTCCATCATCATATGTCTATGGAGTTTCCTCTGAAAAGTATCCAGCAAAGCCCATTCTTCCTAGGAGAAATCCACAGCCACCTCTTCAACAGCCACAGTGCCCTAAAACATCCCATGTATTCTGGTTCGGCAAGGTACCATGCATTCCACTATGTGAAAGGATGAAGATGACAGTCCTGGGAAACAGGAACTTCACATGGGGATTAGACACCAGGGTCTTGTCCTACTAAGGTTGACCATCAGGGTCTAGCTACCAGCCTCATCCCTTCACCCACTAGACCAACGGTTCTCAGACTGTGGGTTGAGACCCCTTTGGGGGCCGAATGACCCTTTCATAGGGGTCACCCAATTCCTAACAGTAGCAAAATTACAGTAATGAAAATAATTTTTTGGTTGGGGGGTGAGCACACATGAGAACTCTATGAAAGGGTCGCAGCATTAGGAAGGTTGAGAACCACTGCACTAGACATACTCCCTCACTAATTACATGCTATCCTAACAACTGCATTCTTCTAGCATTATGCGTTTATCTCTGTATAGTTTGTGACCAACTGCAACCTTAGTCTTCTCTATGTGGTTCAGAATAGAGAACATTCATAACACATAACATAAATCAGATAAATGATAAAAAATAAGAGCCTCAATTCCACATTCACATCCTCTCTTCTATTGGAAGGAGGATAGAAATTCACCTCCTTGCATAGGACCAACCAGATTATTAATCAAAACATGAAGCACAGGGCGAAAGGAAGATAACAACTAGGAAACACTGCAGAACTTGTATTTTTCCCTTTAGCCCCTCCTTAGCCATTGGAGAGCTGCAGGTATGAAATAGCAAAGTAGCAACCAAAAGCCGTGGATTCACGGTATCCTCTTGGAAAATTCTACACGATCAAGAGTTAGCATATTACCTACTGAAAGAGATGATTATGTGGGGAATCATGACATTTTCTGAAGTGTTTCTATGTTACTCGCCTACTTTTCAGTCACTCTACAGTTGCCCTCTTGTGTATTTTGTACTTTTGTGGAGATAGGCCAACCTATTGAAAAGGGAAACAGGGCAATAGTGAAAGGTAACAATAGAATGTAGATATTCTTAAAATCTTCCCACTCTGAGACACAAAGCTACTGTCATGTAATTATTATGGACTGCTCCCCTCAAAAAATACTGAATACGCATATCAATACACACTAAGCTCATAGAATATACTAACAAACAAAGCACAATATGTGCTGTGTCATAATAGGATGTCCTTTTTGCTGATTGGGAAAATGTACTTAGGTTCCAATTTTCTTATAAGTTTACTGAACTTCAGTGCATTTGACTGTTAAACTGTGTTAGGATTCTAGGACTTACACACCAGGCTTTGAGACGGGCCACTGTAAGATTTTTTCACGTTTGCAGATCATGGAAGGCAGACTAGCTGAACATGATGACCACTAGCATTCTCTTAGCTGTGGGACTGGCATCTATGACTTGTCATACTTTTGTTCCCACATTTTGTCAGGAGAGACCAGTCCCTGGAGAAGGACATCTGTGAGGGGAAAGGCCAGCCCCCGACAACTAATCATGGGTTCAGTAAGCACATTTTACAGTTAAGACACATAAAGATTATAATAAAGTCATAGAGAGCATGAGAGGTAAGAGATTGAAATAATGGCATTAGACACATTTCATAGTAGCATGCTCACCTCATGGATGGCCATGATATTACCAGCCAGGTCCTCATACAGCGTGGACTGAGGGCAGGAGAGCAAGGTGAAGCGCATCAATGTATCGGTCCCAACACATAGCTAACAGAGGCTTATATCTACTTAGGGGGCATGATTGGAGGTAACCACACACATCACAGGAAGGGGCTGAACGATAGGCACTACAAGAAATAGGAGGGATATACAATGGGCATAGGTGTAACAGGAAGGGGATGAGCTAGGGGTGAACACTTGATGGCAAGGGGAGGGGCTAAGGGTATACATGTGACAAGAAGGGCAGCTTCCTAGACTCAATATGGCAGCCTAACCTTGATCACCCTTCAGTGGGCTTTACCTCCCTGGGTTCTCCTTCAGAGAAACAATTTACTACTCTCCTTATCAGAAGAGACTGGGCCCTGCTTGTTGTGGGATAAACAGTGGTATCTGCTTATTCTGAATGGCTGATAACCCTTAGGGAGAATATCCCCTGACCTACTTCTGTTGACCCCCAAGTGTAGTCATTTGACAGATGTAACAAGCAGCTAAGTTTGGCATGTATTTGGGGGAGACAACTTGGGAGAAATCCTCTGTTTCCCCCAGACATTGTGCTTGGTAAGGGAGAGAGAGGTAAAGAAGAGAAAGGCCTTCCAACAAAATGGATTGACACAGGGGCTCAAACATGGGGGCATTTGTGAGGATGGTGCAGGAGAGGGCGGTGTTTCATGCTGTTATATAGAGGGTTTTAGGAGATTGGAATGGACACAACGACACCTAACAACATAGAAGAGGCTGCACTTTGATGCTAATATTTCACGGCATCGCCAATTAGCTATGACACAAAGTCACATGAGCTCCCACGGTCACTTTACAATTCTGCTACAAGAGTGTAACGTAATGTCGATCCAAGAAGCCTTTCAAAATCTCATCTACACCAATGCATCAGGTGACATGTTTTAAAGCCTTCCCAAGCCAAAATTTCATTCCTTTATGATGAACAAAAGCAAAATGTAGTGCTGTCAAGTCGATTCTAACTGATTTTGATCTTCTAACAGGGAATGAAAGTGCTCATTAGTGTTTCCAAGACTGTAGATCTTTATTAGCACAAGTAGTCTCACTGTCCTCCCTTGATGGGCCTGGTATGTTGGAGCCACAGAGGGTCTGACCAGCAACCAATCGATTAAACCAGTGAACCACTAGGGTCTCTTTCACACAACATATTCATGATAAAACACTGCATTTATTCCGCAACCACGATTCTGAAGCAATTTCCACAGAGATTTCGACACATTGGCTCATTTAGACCTCTTGTCTCTTTTAAGCAGATGTTGCTTCCAAGGGGATACAGCTGAGGAAAGTCACGAAACATTAAGTCCATGTTCAGTATTGCTCAAATGGTAAGTTGTTGAATCGAGTCAGCATGCAGGTCCATGTGTCTACCTACAACTAAGTGCCTGGCAACTACATTTCTGTTCACATGCCAATAGTTTATATTCTGCCAGTCATCAGTTACAGAGATGATCTAGACATCTTCTGAATAGCAAAAAGAGGAGACAAAGAAAACAATATATTCAATTCAGGTAACTGGAGCTCATTTTCCTGGAAAAGCCAGGACTCTCAAACAATACTGCTTACCTCAGGCCCGTACAGCTGGCTCTTGCATTTATTAGACTGATTGAAATAATATAACACCCAGGCAAAGCATGGAGGAAATCAAAAGAAAACAAGACCAATCTGTTCAGAGAGGGCACACCATTCCAAAACCCACAGAGTTCCACCCTGAACACATGAGGTGGCTATGAGTTGTAAATGACTCCACAGCAACTAATAAGAACAGAAGGACAAGGTCAAATGGTAACAACTTGTATGCGAAATGCAACAAAGGTGGAGCCTGAGCATTAACCCATGTATATTTACATTTTGTGAGCTAGTGTAGGAGAAATAAAATGATCACTTTAGGAAACACTAGCCAGAGAACCCTGGTATGATAAGTAAATTCTAACAACAAGGGAAGGTTCTGTGATGAGTTGGCAAATGCTCAGTTCGATTTCCGTTTCTCAAACATACAAGCAAAGGAGTCAAAGAGCACCCAGGTCTTCATGGGCAGGAGAGGGAAGCTCCATGGTCAGCCACTAAATGAAAAGCTCATTAGCAATAAGCATTCATGGAAAATCCCATGAGAGAAAAATAAATGGAGCATGAAGAAGCACTAGAAAGAAAGTCAAACAAAAGAGGCAATAGTTACAAGAAATGCAAAGGGGGACTTTCAGGTTTATTTCCAATATGTTAAGAGCCCAAAGTCACCATTTCAGTCTCAGATCAAAAAAGCTGACCATGTTGAAGTCAGAGTACGGAGGTCATAAGGCATGTTTTTCTTTCTGTTGTACATTAAAAAAAAACAGTCATTGGGTCAATTCTGACTCAAAACATCCCTAAAAAGCAGAGTAGAACAGGCCCTGTGTGTTTCTGAAACGACAATATTTTAAGGGAGTAGAAAATCTCATCTTTCTACTGTGGAAAAGTTAGTGGCTTTGAAGGGCTGAACATGTGGGCACATGTTCAACACATAGCCCACTACATCACCAACTCAACACATAGCCCACAACCTCACCATGGGTGCACAGTGCTATTATAAATTAGAGAAAAATGGATGGCAACTAACTTCAAGAAAGGCACTCTCTTCAAAGCCTCTAATTAATTAGTCTAGTTAGAAGCCAGAGCAAACATCTGTCCTCAAAACAGAGGGGAGGTGAACATAGGTACTCTCTCAGCTGATTTCCAATGTGAAATCATTTTCTGTACCTGCTTATGGGGCCCTTTTGTTCGGTGGAGGTTTTAATCATCTGCCCTTAATAGTCTAATCAATTGAATTCATTGATAACAGTGATTTGAAGGATGCAATGGACTTAACTAAGGGATAGCCCAAAAGACTTTGGTCCAGGAGGAGAAAATACCAGATCACAAGGCATCAGGAGGGGGTGTACTTGTTATGTTTTAAGGATAGGCAAAGTCCAGGTTGACCAACTAAATTTTAATAAGGATAAAGGATGTCAGAAAGGTGTATCACTGACACTTCAATGAAGAAATACAAACAAGACTGAAATCAATAAAAAAGTAGCATGTTCCAAAACAACTCTCCTCCACAAATAATCAGTTCCCAAAACTGTCACCAAAAAAATTTTTTTCGCACTTCACAAGAATCCACAAAAACGTAAATCTAATTGCATTTAGCCTCAAATAGCTAATAATTGGTCAAGAACAAGGGCTGGTGTTGTCCACACATAACTCCCTGCCACCACATCTGATCCAACTCACAGCAGAGCTATCACACAGAGCAGAACTCCCTGTAGGACTCCCAAGCCTGCACATCTTTACTGGAGCAGGCAGACTCATCTTCTCCTGCACATTTCTGGTGAGTATGAACAGCTGCTCTTGCAGTTGGCAGCCCAATTTTTAACCCACTGTGATAAAAGCATTCCTTTGTTCATATACCCCATATGCAATAAAGCATCATTATAGGAACACATAAAAGACCAACAGACAAAAAAGCAGCCCCAGAAAGGCCCACCAATTTGTAAGGGAAGTTAATTCATGACACATCAGGCAACACAGGGCTCTGCCTGCAAGTACTCACACTTCAAGATGCAGGTCCTTAAATGCAGTTCCTGAGTGGTGAGAGCAGCTGAGTGCTCAGCTACCAAACATAAGATTGGAGACTGAAGGCAACGTAGCAGTACCTTAGAAAAAAACCATCCAACTTCTGAAGTTAGCCAATGAAAATCTTATGGAGTATAGTTTTACTCTGAAACCACATACGGTCACCATCTAGAATCATATGGTAGGCAAAATGATCGATATTTACCAATTATCTAATTGAGATAGAAGGAGCTCATTATCACTCATGCCATATTCATGAAAGCACAAGGGGCTTGAAAAAGGCATAAAGGTCATGAAAAAGGGAATAAAGATAATGGAATTTATCCATGAAACTTTTGAAGCCACTGCATAGCTGTTCCTAATAGATTATGCTAAACAGAATAATGTAATACATTTGTAATAATTCCTCAAATATTGTAAATCTTAAAAATCTTTAGGATACTTTATCGTCCATGAAAATTCAGGAAGAATATTAAGCTACTTCCATATAACATCTCTCTTGAGGATCTATTAAAGGTGATACTAATTTTATTATCTAGCTATGGTAAAAAGACCAGTTAAGTTACAATATATATGTAAGATTCACATACAAACTTCATAATTGAAAATTAACAGAATGACTTTATTTTTCTGGGTCCTGCAAATTTTACAAATTCAACTGTGTGGTTTCTCATGTTATAGTTAGAAACTCAACATCATTTTTTACTTTAGAGTTTTCCTTCTCTGAAAACTTTCCAACTTACATAGGTTCTGGCTTTCCTAAGTGTGTGTACATGCACGCATGTGTGCCTTGCTTTGTTTTTGATGTCCCTGAGCATTACAGACGGTTAACATGGATAGGTGTTCATGGAGAGATTGGAAGTTGGTGTCTCCAGTCACTGAAACCCCGATGCAACATCCCTGTGCTCTGACACACCAGGAGTCTCCAGGAGTTGGTGTGGACTTGATGGCATCTGCTTGATTTGATTCATTTCCAGGGGGAAAATGAATTCTGGCCTCATTTGCTACCCTCGAGGCTGGCAGTTCAACCCTACCAGCAGATCTAAAAGAGGAATATGAGGCTGATTGCTCCTATATAGATCTCAGACACCTATAGAGGAACACTATGAGTCAGAATTGCTTAGTGGCAGTGAGTTAGTTTGGGGGGGTTAGGGACAATGAATGTTTCTAGGTTGCACAAACAGATTGGACTATTCCACTGAGGACTGATGAGGTAAACTCAGCCTGCATTACGGTGGAAGAACAGATCTGCCTCCACTATCATGATGTTCGAGAAATAATATGGAACTGTTCTGCTGTATAACACATGATATAGCCATGAGATGGAACTAACTCCATGGCACCTAACCAAAGGGGAAATTGAACATGATGAGCGCATATCCTGTCTATGTATGCACATGGATATTGTGTTGAAAATATGACTATTTCAGAAACAAACACAATTCCCATTAAGAATCAACATGTCTATAATGAACAGCATGTCAGTGTGGCCCATCTAAATTAGTCCGTGAAGAAGCCCTACTCCTCCAGTGGTTAAAGGACTGGCAGCTCCATGAAATGAAAGCAGTTGTGTTCTATGAGGTGGCCATCTGGTAACACACGATTATAGCCTAGAAACCCCAAAGAGGAGTTTAAGGTGCTATGGCATCACTCACAGAATCCACCATATCGCAGTGGACAAAACAAGCCTCTTACCAAGTACATGTGGATAAAAGACTAGAACATTCAAGCATTACCATGCACGGACACATAGAAAATGGTATCTTATTTCAAATTAGATCCTATCTTACTATATATAAGAGTTATATATTTGGATGTTGCCTTGTATTAGAAATAATTATGACACAATTTTAAAAATGAAGAGCTATTAGTAGGATGCATTTCTTATACAGAAATGCAAACAAATTGAAGAAACAGCTAACTTATTAAAAAAATAAATCAAAAGGATAAAAATAATTTACATACTTAGAATTTGGTTACAAGAAACTGTTAGATCCAGGTCTGAAGATTAATCAGGGCCACACTGGAAAGGACCAAATGAAAAGCTTTACTGGAGCTGGCCGCCAGGAAACGGCTAGGGTTCAATATATGCGGGCCCCAAGTACACTACTCGAACTCTGGTTTATACAGCAACAAACCCTGGGCACGTGGGAACACTTTCCGCCTCCGATCACAACTACACACACTGATGAGGCTGGATGGAGCAGCTAGGAAACTTCCTGCTGGTATCCAATATGGGCATAGGCAGCAGCCCACTAAAATTTTGAATCTGGTGGGTCTGGGGACCAATGCAGAAATAGCAAGCTTAAGCAATGGAAAAGTAGAGAGGCGAGTGTCAGCAGGTTAGCAAAAGATACTCAAGGTCCTTCAGTCAGAGTATGCAGCCCCTAGAATGTGGATGTATGCTCACCATTAATGATTTTAAAATCAGTCATGTGGGGAGAGGGATGTGGTGGGGGATGGGGAGCAACTCAATTAAGCATAAGCAAGAAAATACAAAAGCTAAATTCAGCTGGTTAATTAATAAACACCAGGATATTTCAAAACGTTTTCTGTATCCACTAGGATAAATGATAAATGGCCGATTTAAATTCTCTGTCACTGTGAAAATAACTCTTTTAAAAAGTGCTGACCTTGAGGGCATGTGCCACTAAAACACACCAATTCTCACTCATAGTGACCCTACAGGATAGTGTAGAACTGCCCTGTGGATTTTCAACACTGAAACACTACAGGTGAAGAAAATCTATTATTTCTCCAGATTTATACAGAGAAGGACCTGAAAATAAAAATAATTGCTGGATTCTGCAAATCAAAAGGATGACAAAGGAAACCAAAATTCCCTATTAAGAAAATTAGTGGATATTAAATCTGGGCCAGAGGGATGGTAAAGGGGTGGTGGAAGAGCGCAGTGTTAAAGAGAGATGAGCCATTAACACAACCAATCTCGGAGGTGAGGCGTATTAGGGGAAACACCCCCACGTGGGACTCTTCACACTCCAAGTGGAAAGGTACAGCAGCAGCAAACAAATCTCAGGAGCTATATGAGAGACTAAAGTCTTAGCACCCTGCGACGTGAAAACTGAGACGCAGAGTAGAGATTGAATTCAGCCTGGAATGTGAAGTTAAGAAAGGCTTTTAGGCAGGGAAAGAAATTGCAGGCAGATTCCACAACCCAAGGAGCCAGGTCAAGGAAGTCCTGCCTGGCAGTGGGGCAGTGGGACTTGAATAGGGTCTGAGACAAGGAGGTGTGTGTTGATAAGGGAAAGCCTTTTAGCGCTACAGCTGCAAGGCCTTGAGTCAGGATGTGGTCTGTGAATAAATCATGTTGGTTTTCTGCAGACCTGCTTCCCAGAATGCTGGGGGAAGAGGCTGTGTGGACCCTGCCAGGAGAGAAAAGCTCCTCGGAATGCTGGAGGCAGGGACTGCAAAGTCCAGCAGGTCATCCTCTTTCTGAGAGGTTTGGGGAAGGGATGTCATGGTCTGGACCCATCCCAACAATAACTGGGGTCAGTTAGTAAAGGGCTATGGATGGCAGTGTAGACTAAGCCTGCATTGAATTCTTTCTGTTCAGTAAGCAAACAGGTGGAGTAAATTTGCCCGGGGGCAGAGGAACTTGGAAAGTGCATACCATCCACCTTTTTCCAGCCAATCGGGGGGTTCTATAGTCATGAGCCATGCCTTAGCAGTTGAGTCCTGACTGCCTGGCTCAGATGACCCTGGAACAATCTTGTAAAATGCTCTATCAGGCAATGAAGGTGGCTCAGTTACGGTCCTGTCCCTGCTTCTGTAGTCCCATTGATAACAATGCTGTACTGATGCTCCACCAATCAGAAACGTGTGACTGTTTCCTCTATTGCAATCTTATTTCATTAGATTCCCGACTTGACTGTTTCCCTGAACTGCACTATGATCTCCTGTGTCTGTGTATTCTCTTTGTTTCTTTTAAGACTTAATAAATGTTCTCCATAAATTATATTTGAGATTGGAATTCCATTTTACAGTCTAAAACAGAGCACAAGCTAGTCTCTGATGGGCGGAAATGGTTGAGGGACATGCAGTCAAGATCAGAGTAAAAAGGAGATCCTCTTCAAATAGAGCTTAAAGAGGACATTTATTAAATCTATGAGACAAAGACAACGCAAAGACACACACACATCATCTGGATGAGGTAAGCCACCACCAACAGGAGGTGGAAAAGGCTTCCCTGGTTCCCAATTCAGATGTGAGATGAAGGTGTGGGGGAGGGGCAGGGCAAAGGAAACTCAAAAAAGCATGATTGTGTGTGTGTGTGTATATATATATATATATACCATAGTGAATGAAGGGGGAAGTGCAGAGTGGAGACCCGAGGCCCAAGTGTCGACCACTGGAGATCCCCTCACAGAGGGGTTTGGGAGAGGAGACGGGTCAGTCAGGGTGCGAAGCAGTACCAATGAAGAACACAGCTTTCCCCCAGATCCTGGATGCTTCCTCCCCCCAACTACCATGATCCAAATTCTACCTTGCAGGACTGGATAGGGCAGAGGTTGTACACTGGTGCATATGGGAGATGGAGGCACAGGGAATTCAGGGTGGACGATACCTTCAGGACCAGGGGGTGTGAGGGGCGAGGCTGGGAGAGTGGAGGGTGAGTGGGTTGGAAAGGGGGAACTGATTAAAAGGATCCACAGGTGACCTCCTCCCTGGGAGATTGATGGCAGAGAAGAGGGGGAAGGAAGACTCCGGATAGGGCAAGATATGACAAAATAACAATCTGTGGATTATCAAGGGCTTATGAGGGAGAGGGGAGTGGGGAGGGAGGGGGAAAAAAAAGAGGACCTGATGCAGAGGGCTTAAGTGGAGAGCAAATGCTTTGAGAGTGATTAGGGCAAAGAATGTGCAGGTGTGCTTTATACAATTGATGTATGTATATGTGTGGATTGTGATAAGAGTTGTATGAGCCCCTAATAAAATGTAAAAAGAGAAAATAGGGCAAAGAATGTACAGATGTGCTTTATACAATTGATGCATGTATATGCAAGGATTGTGATAAGAGTTGTATGAGCCCCTAATAAAATGTTTAAAAAAGAAAAAAAGCATGATTGGTGGCCAATCAGTCCATCGTACTGACAGACATTCCATCCTTAGATAGAGAGCTTACAAGATGGGTCCAGGGCCTTCTGACCAATGTGGTCAGAGCAAGGCGGATAGCACATGGCTCCTGTCTAGGTGACCCCTGGATTGTCTCAAGTTTGGTGACCTCCATCAAGGACACACACAAAGGCAAACCTCCAAGAGAGACTGCCCCTCCCTGGGCTGCCTGGGGAGGTGAAGGTCAGCCACACTCCAAAGCCCTCTGCCTGAGGGCCAGACTACGTACTACCTTGGTTACTGGGCAGAAAGCATTCAGTGAAGGCTTACGCTATGTGGGGCTCTGCAATACACATGAGGACTTACTCTATGCGGGGATTTGGGGCTGTCACTGCTCTGGTACCCTTTTGCAAAGCAAGGTGCTGAGGAGTTTAGCTCTAATACAGACCTCGGTCATCAGTGGGGTGGCCCGATGTCTGCAAGGTTGGCCTCTCCTTTCAGTAAAGGCCACTCGGGTCCCCTGCTCTCCTGCCCGCGACCTGACATGGAAGGGAGCCACCCCAGGCAAGAGCCCATTCCCAATCACGTCTTTCTGGGGTAGAGCCGAGGGTGCAGGAGGAGCTCTGAGCAAAAAAAGACGCCCGAGTATTCCCAGCCCCAAAGGCTGAGGCCTGTAGCCAGCTCAGAAAGGATTTAATAGGAATTGTCCCAGGGGTCTCAGTGACCTGGAACCCTGGCGGACAGGGTGCGGGAACTGTAATTTCCCCAGGGACCCAGACACCTTTGGGGACGCCAGGCCTGCGGGGGAATCCGTGCCTGGGATCAGCCCAGAAACACAGAATCTCACTTACCCTTAGAAACTCACGGATGCTCACAGGATCCTTCTCACTCAGAGGAAATGGTGTCAGCAGGAAACTGTTATCACCTGGGGAGGCGGTGGGGTGGTGTCTGTGCAAAGGGGCGGGGCCTGGAGATAATGAGGGTGGCCTGGAGGGAGGGGCCTGGAGGTGAGGCTCAGGGCTAAGGATCCATTCTTAGTAGTTTCTTCTTAGTCTGTGAATTAGTGTCTTATTTTCAGCAAGTTCCAGTCAACTAATTGTCCTTCACGGACTGTGTTTCCTTTAATACATTTCATGTGTTGAGGTCTCTCCTTGCTACTTCTATGTCATTGAGTGTTTTTTATCAAGAATGGGTGTTAGATATTGTCAAATGCCTCTTCTGCACCTATTAATATGATCATATGGTTCTTATCCTTAGTCCTGTTTATGTAGTTGTTTACATAATAGTTTTTCTAATACTGAACCATATTTGCATCCCTGGTAATTATCCCACTGAGTTAAGGTGAAATATGAACTCAAAGTCCAGGATAGGTGCTCTCAAACTCAATCCATCCCATTTCCACAAATGTAGATATACACTGCTCTGATATATGATCTAATCACTCTTCTAATCCAATAAAATTGTGTAATCATGAAATATGTTGCTTTAGTATTAAAACACCAGTATAATATATCCTGTTGTGGTGTGTTTTATAAATAATTTTACCCTATATACTCTATAGTCTTAAAATTTTCTTTTATAGTTTCTCAGGCATTAAAGTAATAAATAAATAAAGTTTCTCATACCAATCTACTACCCTTGTTCAATTTGTCCTTGATTATTGCTTCATCTTGCAGGTATATATATTAAAACCATTATTTTATATTTTCAATAATTATTCTGGAATGATTATTACTTTACTGCTTATTTAAAGAAGAAGCACTCTAACATTTCAGTACTTATACAAGGGAGGTGGTCGTTAGGGGTCACTCAGTGAGTTCCAAATCATAGTGACCCCGTGTACCACAGGGAGAAACACTGTCCTGTCGTGGATCAGCCTCAGATTGTTCTTATATTTGAGCCCGTTGTTTCAGCCTTTGTCAATCTAAAAAGTTTTCCTCTTGTTTGCTTCCCCTCTACCAAGCACCACGGTTGCAGTGATTTATCTCTTGTATTTGCCTCTGGTTTGCAAATACAGAAACACTCTAAGGTTTTACTAATATGGCATAAGAGAATGAATTTAAAAGAACAATAAAGTCAGAGCTGTCATGTGAATTCTGACTCAGAAACATAAGGAGCAGAGTAAAAGCTAGGTAGGCTTTTGTGTTTTATATTTTATAAACCATAATGTTTCATCTTTACCACAGCAGGTAGTGTCCTTATAAAAATAGTCCAAAACTAGACAGTGGTTTATTTTCGTGGTCTCAGACATGGATACGCTCCACATGGAAGTTAAAGTGTACTTGAGTATTCCAAGAGATGAAGAAAATAATCCATTTATTTTGTATAAAATTAAAATTGTGTTGTGTGGTCTGAGTTGGGGGGTGCCAGCCCTCTACCAGTAATCACGGGTTCAGTAAGCACAATTGTATGGTTGAGATATATAAGTAGTATATTAAAGTCATCAAGAACATGAGAGCTAGAAGAGAGAGTCAAATAATGGAGTCAGACACACATTTCATGGTAGCACCTTTTGGGAGCATGCAAGCCCACTGATTACAGGTAAAGACATATGTCACAGGAAGAGTTTGCACTATACGTTACACATCAGTTAGAAGGAGTGGTCTAGGGACAACATGCACCCAGTAGGAAGAGGAGGAATTGGGGGTATACATATGACAAGATGGGCAGATCCTAGATTTAGGATGATCTGTTCTCTGGGTCTCCATAGGAACTATTATCAGTAGGGTGTGAACTCCACCTACAGGAACCAAATCAATGACTACAGGCCTGTCCATTGTCCTTAGCAGCAGGGAGCTGGGCCTCCTGGTTGGTGACTGACTCTCTTCAGGGAGGATGTCTGTAAGCATCTGACCTCCCCCCACAGTGTTGATGTGGTAGAAGTATATTGTTCATTGTTTTTCGTGGCCCTGAGCACAGCTGTGAGGATTGTAAGAGAAGGATTGTAAGAGAAGGTTATCCTGACCCACTATTAAAGTGACTGAGGAATCACCTTTTATGTTGTAAATACTCAGTGTCACATATGTAGGTTGATGCCTTTAGCTGTCAGTACTGTCTATGAGGTAAGACTTTGATCACACATCTGATAATAATCTGAATCATTTGTCAGGTTAAGAGTCTTTCTTAAAAAAAAAAAAAGTCTTTCTTTTCCCATTAAGAACTTTACATTGTATCACTTCCAATTCATCTGAATTCCTTCTGGATGGTCAGTGTTATGGAGCACAAACTTTGAATTATGTTGGTGGGAATTTAGGCACCGGGAACTGCTGTTTATGATGTTATATTAATCCCTGCTATATCAAGTAAGATTCATATTTTCCTGAATGCGTATGCTTAATGAAATCATATCTACTGACTTATGTGTTCTTCCCATTCTGGATCACCGTGAGACAGGGCCTGAAGTGGCAGTGTCCTAACCGGAAGTTATGGCCATAGTGCTGTTCCTACTTGCTATGCACAGGGCATTGGGCCAGAGAAGTGCCTGCAGCCTGAGCAGTGTGTCGTCTGCGTGTTCAGGTGGGGGTCATGTGTTGACCAGTTTGGGGTAACTCTCGTATACACAGAAGCCTGGCTGGGTTGCAAGCCCTCTTCTCCCTCCCCCCACTCCCTGCCACTGCCAGGCTCCTCAGGTGGTCAGATTTGGAGGGTGTCCCAGAGGATGGTCCCATCCCCCAATTTTAGGATTGGTTGGGGTACTTGGGGGAGAATCCCTGTTGGAGAAAGGGGAATCCCAGGCTGGGGCTTTGGGTGTTGGGGTCCTGATTCCTCATTGGTAGAAACTTTGCTGGTCTCCCCTAACCCTTTGATAAGAGTCGGGGGGGGGGGGGGAGCCAGCCCCGATCACTAATCACATGTTCAGTAAGCACAATTGTACAGTTGAAATATATAAATATTATATTAAATTTATCGAGAACATGAGAGATAGAAGAGATATTGCAATAATGGGGTCAGACACATTTCACAGTAGCATTGCTCACCTCAGCCCCACTTGGTGGCCCACATGGAGAGAGCGCCAAGGGAAGGAGGACAAGGGGAAAGGGAAATGGGAGGAGAGGAAGCCTAGGAGAGAGGCGGGAGAGACCAGCAAGAGAGACCTATTGCTAACCCAGGCTTATATATCTTTGGGGGGTGTGCAAGCCCACTAATTAGAGGTAAAGACATACATCACAGGGAGGGGTTGCACTATGTTATACAGCAGTGAGGGGGGTGGTCTAGGGACATACATGCAATAGCAGAAGAGGGATTGGGAGGATACATGTAACAAGATGGGCGGATCCTAAATTTAGGATGACAGCTTAACTTTGACCTGTTCTCTGCATCTCCATAGGAACCATTATCAGTAGTGTGTGAACTCCACCTACAGGAACCAAATAGATGACTGCAGGCGTTCATTGTCCTTAACAGCAGGGAGTGGGGTCCTCTGCAGTCTGGCAACTGATCACCCTCAGGGAGGAAGCCTGTGAGAATATGACTTCCCCCCACATAAATCTCCTCCATTACTTCTTTTCACACAGAGGTGGCTCTTCCCTGACACTATGAAACGTCTTCAGCTCAAAGGTGAGCCCCTGGGACTGTTCTCTCACCAGAAAGAAGTGAATGCTATTCAGGAAGTGAGTGGCTGCAGCTAGTGCACAAAACATTAGGGCTTCCTTCTGGGTTTGCCTAGTGCTTAAGGTGATCAGAAGTCCCGCTTTTGATGGGACAGTCCCTATTTTTAACAATTTATTCTGTGGCATTTTTTTAAAGTCCTGATTTTTTGAAAGAATGCATGACAAACTAGGGAAGGGGGGTGTGGAGAACAGGAAGGGAATATACATAATGCATAATGCCATTCGAACAGCTGCTGATTTGTGGCCCGTAGATGTGGAAATATTATTATTAAAATATATTCTTATTTCTATGTATACAATGTGCACATTAAAATGCTTAAAGGAAACATAATAATAAAATAAAAAATGCTTAAAGGATTTTGTGAAACTGCAGAAGTTGAATATCTGAAAATACTCGGATACAGTAAAACGTGCTGGTTAGCTCTTTTGCCAGCTGTCAAACGAATTTTGAAAATATACCACCCTTTGAAATCCTACTTTCTATCACAGGATAAATGTCCTAGAATTTTTTGAAAAGGAATCTTCACAAATTTGGCTAGAGTTTTCACACAATCAAGCAGCTCTTTTTCAAAATGCTATAAAACTTATTAAAGGTGACAAAATTTTGGTAATCAAAGTAGCAAATGAAGTTAATTATTTAAAATTTCAGTGTTAAGCGTGGTTAGAAAATAATTTTCTTCCATTAACTATGCATATTAGTATAAGCCAGCTAGAAGAACACAGTGCAATCAATCGTTCAATATCATGAATCACGTTAAAAAGTTCTATAGTAACTGAATAGATTATTAAAAAGAGTGGATGGTACATTACAGTGATATTGAACATTTTCATTGGGTTTCATTAAAACAAGAATGTAATTGGAATGATGTGCAAAAATCATTCGATGATATTACTCAAAAAATTCCCATATAGTAATATTTCTGAAAATGAACTTTTTAATGAGGTATCATTAAAATACATATTAATAAGGAAAAGGTTAAATCTTGGGCATCAGTAAAAATCACAATAGAGAACAAGTGGTTAGAAATATTTCATCATTTTGAAACAAACCATGTTCCATACAATAATGCACTAAAAATTGTGGAACACGTGCTGGGCTTACCAGGAACTAATGCTGCGACTGAATGAGTTTTTTTCTATGTTAAATAAAGTATGGATATCAGAAAAATCACAATTAAGTGTTGAGACTTTGAAAACAATTTCATGTGTGAAATAATTTTACAAATTATTGTGACAAATTTCATGATCTTTTAAACAACAACAGCAATCTACTAAAAATTTTGACTCAAATGAGAAATATGCCAAAGAACAAAATAACACTATACATAATTTTAATGTATTATATTTGTAAATCGTACTTATGTTGAAATTTGAAAAAATATATTACAATACTATTTTTGTGTTCTTTGAAAATTTTTGTTGCTCCATATAGACCAAAGTTTGAATCAAAAACTCAAGAACCTCCCGTCCCCCCCCCACCTCCCTCATAGGTCACCTTATCCATTATGCTGGAAACTGAGAGCAGCATAGTAAAACGCTTAGACAAATAGACCTAAGTTAAGAAGCAGACTAAGACTTGGGACAACAGAAAAGAGGGAAGAAACTGTTTTGCTGGTTTTTAAATTGCAATATGCTTTCTTCCAGAGTTGATAATGAACACATTTCCCTGGCAGAGATATTCATTCTATCTCAGTGTAGAATAGAAATTGTCCTTTGTCAAATGTCTTTTAAGTCCATTTATCCCGTGGTTGCCTGATGATCCCTGACCACTTTTCATTGTGATCCCAGATTCTGCTTTTTCACTGGCTGTTTTGTAAGGGAGTGGAGCCCGACCAAAATCACCGACTCACAAACAACTGCTCAAGAAAGAGAAGTTTATTAAGGAACTAGACAACGAGCAAAAGCAAAAGCAAACCCGGGTTTGGGCTACAGCATGGACACGCAGGGTCCAACACTGCAGCCCCGAGTCAAATTTTTCTTTTTTTTTTTTTAATAATCGAAGCTAGTGTGGCGGGGAGGGGTTGAGCAAGGAAAGGGAAAGGGGGTTTTCACAAGATAACAGGATGCGGTTAGGTCGGCATGTCCTGCTCAACTTGTCCTGGACCAGATGTTCTTAGTAAAACCCTTTTGCTGACGTTCCAAGCGGTTAGCGGGAGTGGGTCACAGTGACCTGCTTCTGTAAAATAACATGCTTTTCTTAAAATGGCTCTTAGGTTTCTCAAAATGGAGTCGCTTTAGGCAATTTATTTTAGTCTATTAACCCTTAACATGTTTCCATAGCAATGATAAACAATCCTGGCCAGAGTAGAGTTTGGGAAGGGAAAAATCTTGTGGGTCATTGACTATGGAGGACAGACCAATGTACATAAGGTATTCAATGGGACATTAGATGAATTCAGATGAAGAAACAAAGGCAGCCCATGTGACTCTAGGTGAAACAATGAAATAGATCAGAAACCTCCTCAGCTAATTTAATGAGGTGTTCATTCTCTCTGAATTGCTAATTTTCAATCTCTCAATGATGTGTTCAATTGTCACTAAGACACGGACCATTTTTATCAGGTTTATGCTCACTTTATTACCTCTGTCTACTTAGAACTGTTCTTAAAGTAAACACTTAGCCCATTCAATTTTTTTTTGTTTTAATATGATGTTCTTTTCCTGAATTGCTAATTAACAAAAGTCTAAGAAGTTGGGAAGCAAGCCCTCCACCCACCACTTTTCTGTCAGGTTGTCTTTCTCTCCAGCCTTGTGTGTTATTGTGATTCAAATGCAAAGGTGTTTCAAATGCAAGTCGGGTCACCCAGAGTGAAGAGCTTTTAGCAGAACTTTCAGACTAAGAAGGAACTACTAAAAAGGGATCAGTTGCCACTCCAGGCCCTGAGCTTCACTTGCAGGCCCCTCCCTCAAGGAGTCACTCATTACCTCCAGACCCCGCCCCTTGGGAAAGGCCCCACCCCTACGCAGGTGATGCAACTTTCTGCTGAAATCACTTCCTCTGACTGAGGTGCAGCCTGAGTATCCTAAGGGGGTAAGTGAGTCTCTATGTTTCTTTGCTGACCCTAGGCTTGGAGTCCCCTCCAGGCCTGGCATCCCCAGCTGTGCCCCGATCCCCACGGATATTACAGTTCCTGCATCCTCTCTGACTGCGTTCCAGGTCGCCACGACCCGCTGGGATATTTCCAGTTAAATCCTTTCTGAGCTGGTTACAAGCCTCTCTGCTTTCAGTCTTGGGAATATGCCGGTCCCCTTTTCCTGCTCATTCACCCTCACCCTTCATGCCAGAAAGGGCCGATTGAGGGTGGGTTCTTGCCTGGGGCCCGTTCCCTCCTTGTCAATTATTGGGCAGGAGAGCAGGGGACCCCAGCGTGGCCTTTACTGCAAGGAGAGGCTAGTCTTGCAGCCATCAGGCCACTCCCCTGATGACCGAGGTCTGTATTAGAGCTTAACTTCTCAGCACCTTGCTTTGCAAAAGGGCACAATAGCAGTGACAGCCCCAGATTCCCGCATAGATTTAGTCCTCACATAGATTGCAGAACCACACATAGAGTAAGCTTCCACTGAGTGCTTTCTGTCTAGGAAGCAAGGTTGTAGGTAACATGGCCCTCAGGCAGAGGGCTTTGGAGTGTGGATCACCTTCACCTCTCTCCAGGCAGCCAGGGACGGGCGGTCTTGCTTATAAGCTTACAAGCCTGTGGGTCCTTGATGGAGTTAACCAAACGAGACTGTACAT